>NC_134785.1:62975410-62977910 GCF_046742065.1 Oratosquilla oratoria | reverse complement strand
TGAACTCTTGTGAAAGCTTTTCCACATCGACCACGGAGCCCGCAGGGTACTTGATCAAAGCCGTGACGATGCTCCTGATGACGTACAAGAATATAAACATGAACGTCCAGAGAAGGGATGGGAGTGGTGTGGGGATTCTTCAGGTTGAATAAAATCGCCTTGACGACACCAAGAAAAATATACAAGGATATGTCACAGACAATCCTTTTAACATGGTGATGTGATTATGTGTTTTATTCTTATTAAAAACGGGAGATTTGATGCAGCTGGTGGGAGGGAGAGGGAGAGGGGGAGGGGGAGGGGGAAGGGGGAGGGGGAGGTGGGTCTCGTGTTGAAAGGGACCTTAATCGATCGAGACTTCCTTCAGGTCAGGGATATATTTCAGGTCAGGTTAGGTCAGTTACTTAAAATCGACTGTATATAACCAGAACAAAGCCATAAGAGCGGTAATTCTCTCTAAATTTAAAGAGCTCATGTACACACATTTCAGCTCTTTTCGTACATACATACATACATATACCAAAGGCTTTTTCCCCCTACACGAGGGTAGCCAAAAAGAAAAAGGCATAGAAACCACTCCCACCCATTCCATTTCCTATATATTCCACTCCCCTCCACCCTCTTCCCTCCCTCTTATCTTGGCACCTCCTGGATGACGGGTCATCCCTGCATCCTGTCCGCTGCCCTGGGTCAGAAGCAGGGATATTTATTTTCTTATTCTGGGTAGCGCTAAATATTTACTTTAGGGGAAAAGATTAACCCATAGAAGCTACATAATGATTGCTATGAAGTTGAACTCTGTCCTTATCGCTGAAACGGTTACCATTTATCGGGTTTTATCAGACCTTTGGTTATGTTAGGTTATGTTAGGTTAAGTTAGGTTGGGCTAGTTTACTTTAGTTTACGCTAGGTGGGGTTAGTTTAGGATAGGTTAGGTTATGCTAAGATAGGCTAGGTTAGGTCAGGTAAGGTTAGGTTAAAGTAGGTTTGTTTAGGTTAGGTTGGGCTAGCTCAGAATAGAATAATTCAGGTATTAGCAGATCTTGGCTGGAATTTACAGAATACCGCCATACCGACGGCGGTATTGATCGAAGATGGCGCGTTGTTTACTTAACAACGCGACGGCGACATCGTCATCTCAAACATTACTCTCGCCTTAACACACCGAGAATTTTCATAACTTAATAATTCTCATAACTTAATAATCATTAATAATAATCACTAATAAACACATCGAGAATTTTCATAACTTGATAATTTTCATAACTTAATAATCATTTCAGATTAACCATGATAGAAATATAATACGATGACAATTCTTTACAGAGTTAAAAGTTCTTCCCAGTTGAGTGGAATTGTCTTCCGTTGGCCAGTATAGAATTCTTAGGTGTGGAGATTTTGGTCAACCCAACCATGATTCTTTTTTAGGATTTTGTTTTGGTTGATGCCTGACAATTTTGTTCATCTGAAAGGTGGGGACAGAAAAAGAACGATGTTTAAATTCGTCGAAACCCTGTTTACTCCCGAAAATATTCCCTCAGCTGAACAAAATCGTCTGACGTCAATAAGAAAAAAATCCTCACAGGATCAACAAAAAACAAAAACCTTCACTTCAGTAGCGCTATTCGTCTTTATTTAGCGTATAGATGGCAGCCTCACCCTACCCCATAAATGTACACACGTACACACACACACACACACACACACACACACACACACACACACACACACACACACACACACACACACACACACACACACACACACACACACACACACACACACACACACAAACCCTGAGGGAAGCTTTCCTCCTGTCTACCTCTCTTACCTGTTGGAGCCGCCTCTGGGGCTCAGTATTCCCTGAGTCCCGTACTCGCGGACTTCCTGGATGGTGACCTTTGAACCTCCAGTCAGAGTTCTCAACTGACGCTCGATCTCACCTCTCCGCTGTTTGGTCGAGAAAGAAGAAAAATGAAAAATTTATATGAATGTATATGTATTCATGTATATATACATATATATATATATATATATATATACATATATATATATATATATATATATTTGGATGAATATAATTTGTCTAAAATATTATCAATATATGTATTCATGTATGTATATATATGACATGACACTTAGAGGTGACGTCACACTTACGCGAGTGAAGCGAATGTCGTCCGGAGGGTACGGGAAGATGAAGTTGACGTATCTCTCCACGTAGTTTTTCGTGTAGATCAAAACAGGCACTTTGGAACTCAACTGAGGCACTCCTGAAAACAAATGAATAGATAAATATGTGAATAAATAGATAAATAGATAAGTGGATAAATAAATGAATACATAAATAAGTAAATAAATATGCAAATAAGTTAATAAATAAACAAATAAGTAGGTTAATAAACGATATATTGATGAACAAATAAATAAATAAATAATTAATGAGTGAATAAGTAAATATATAGATAAATACATTGATAAATAAATGAATAGATAAATT
>NC_134785.1:62945410-62950410 GCF_046742065.1 Oratosquilla oratoria | reverse complement strand
TTGTATTATATCTATTAGCCTTGAATAGAAACATATTAAATTGGTGACGCATGATCGTCCTTGTCTGAATCCAAATTGCCTTGGATTTAGTACGTTGTTTTTTTTCCAAGTATTTTACCCATCTACTTTTGATAATTCTTTCACATATTTTTGCTATTGTACTTGTTAGAGAGACTGGTCTATAGTTGGTAGGTTCTTCTTTATTTCCTCCTTTATATATAGGTACTATATTTGCTTTTTTCCAATCTTCTGGAACTTTTCCTTCTTTTAAGGAACTGCTTATTATGCTATGTATTTTGTCTGCCAGTTCATTCCTACATTCTTTCAGAATCCAGTTTGCTATTTCATCTGGCCCATGCGATTTTCTGACATCAAAATTACCCAAGTGTGTCAATATTTCATTCTTCGTTACTTCTATTTCTTCCATAGGGGGGACTTTTTCCTTCCACTCAATCTCTTCAGGTTGTATATTTTCCCTTGTAAACACTGATTTAAAATGTTTGTTCATAATTTCTGCCATTTCCATTTCCTCAGTGTATTCAACTCCCCCTTGTCTTAATTTCTCCAAGTCTTGTTTGTTTTTCAGTTTATTGTTTACAAATCTGTAGAATAGTTTTGGTTGATCTTTACACTTTTCTATAACATCTTTTTCATATTTTCTTTTTTCCTCTCTGCACTTTTGTACATATTCATTTCTATAACCAGTATATATTTTCCATTTTTCAGGTCTTCTGTCTTTTTTCCATCCGGTCCAGGCTTTGTCTCTTTTGTCTTTTAACTCCCTACAACTTTTGTTGTACCAGCATTTTACATATTCTTTTTCTTGTTTTTGTCTTGGGACATACTTTTCCACTCCTTCTTTGTAAATTTTTGTCAAAATATTCCATTTCTCTTCCACTGATGTTTCTTCTTTGTATATTTCTTCCCAGTTTTCTTGTTGGAAGAATTCTCTTATTTTATCAAAGTTTGTTTTTTCATACATCATTCTTCCTTTTCTATATTGTTCATTTCTTTTCATATATTTTTCTTCATTAAATTCCAGTTCAATCAATATGTGGTCACTTTTACCTATTGGTGTTTTATATTCAATCTTGTCCACTATTCTAGGTTCAGATGTAATTATTAAGTCTAGCCTCGATGGTTCTTCTTCATTTCTATACCTAGTGTTCTCTTGTATCCATTGTGTCATTGAATGGTCAGTAATCATCTCAAGTAGAGCATTTCCCCATGAGTCATCACCACTCTTTACTGTCATTTCTTCCCAGCAGATTTCTTTGCAATTAAAGTCGCCCATCATAACTATTCTTCCTCCGTCTTCCATTATTTTAGTTAATGCTATCTTTGTGTCCTCTAACATACTTTTATGTTCATTCTCCTCCCATGAGGCTGTTTTCGGAGGCACATAGTTGATCACAAATTTTCTGCTCTTCTTATCTCTGTCTTCCACTTCTATCATAATCATCTCTACTGTATTCTTTCCATATATGACACCTTTCACGTTTATATCCTTCTTTGTCAGGAACATAACTCCACCCCCTTGTTTTTTCTCTCTGTTTCTAATCCAATAATTGTATGTATCATGTCCTACACTGTTGGGTGGTAGTGGGCCTTTTAATTTTGTTTCTACAATTCCCATTATGTCCGGTTCTTTTTCTTTCAAATAATCATTCAGTTCATTCAATCCTGTTATCAATCCATCTATATTTGTGTAAGACACTCTTAGTTTTCTGCCACTTCCATTGTGTTCTCTGTTTCCCTTATGTTTTTCTTTAGTATGTCGAACTGCTTTATTTTCATGTTCACTACTCTCCAATAGAATCTCTCTTTCTCTGACTCCGTTCTTTCCTCGTTTTTTGCCTTAGCTTCAATTCTTTTCTGCTTTTCTGCCTCTCTTTCCTCCTTATTCATTTCTCTTTTTATCCATACCTTTTTATATTGATCATTTGTTGCTAGTTTCCCTGTCTTGGATAGAATTTTCTCTGCCGTTGTTTGTGACCTGAATTTAATCTTAATTGGTCTGGTCTTATCTGTACTATATTTTCCGAGTCTGAATTTTTCCTCAATTTCCTTTATAATTTCTGGTTCATCTTCCTGGACTAATTTTAATAAACTGCTTACCCTTTCATTTTCCTCTTTGATTCTTGCGGTTCTATCTGGGTTATGTTTCTCTTCCATTCCTAATATAATTATACATTTCTTTTTGTCAGCTAATTCTCTTACTATATTCTCCTTCTGTCTCATCACTTTAATAACTGAGTCTTCATTATGTTCTTTCAATTGCTGTTTGACTATGTCAGTGAATGAAACCTTATTCCCTTCTTGAGTTATTCTCCAATTTTTAGCTTCTGTAGCTATTTTCTCACTGTTTTCATTACTATTCTTCTTCAATTTCTCATTCTCCTCCTTTACATTTCCTAACTGTCTTTTTAGGTCCTCTACTTCTTCAGTTAAGTTTCTGTTAGCCATCTCTAGTTGTTCCAATCTTTCAATTCTTTGGAGAATGGAGCCTACATTACCTAACTTACGTTCCAAGTCCTCGATCACCTTATCAACTCTCTCCTCTAGTCTTATCAGTCTGGGGGGGGTTGTGTCCCCCCCACCCTCTTTAAATCCCTGGAACATATTCTCGTCACTTTCTACTGTATTTCTCCTCTCTATACTTCTAATCTTTACATTTTTATTTGCCATTTCGTCATCCGGTGGTCGTTTCATGTTGACCTTCCGCCCGTCTGCCTGGGCCAAGTCCTCCACATCCTCATTACCTTCCATTTCCCCAGTAATCCCTCCCCCTCTCCTCTTTCCTTACTTTCCCACTACCTCACGAGCAATTCCCCCCCCCCCCTGCAAATACAAAAAGGCACTTCTCTTTGCGTTGGTATCCACAATCTGCACTTTTCTTCAGAGCGTTCGTCAAGCCGTCCGTTCGTTGAAAGTGTGTGTGTGTGTGTGTGTGTGTGTGTGTGTGTGTGTGTGTGTGTGTGTGTGTGTGTGTGTGTGTGTGTGTGTGTGTGTGTTAATTCATTTATCAAGTCTACCTCCAACGGTCACACTAAATGAAGAGCTCAGAATGTGTGGATGTGTTTGCGTGCCCACTGCGAACTTCCCAGCCTGTAATCGTGTAGAAGATGCCTCTAATCTGGAAATACAGGAAGTAGAGGGGATAGTCCTCCTAGTGATTTAAGTTTGAGAAAGTCTAGTTTTTCTTTTTTGTGTAAAACATGGTGCGCCGTTATTCATGTGTTTATTTATTTACCATATCCATGTGTTTGTTTATCTATTCGTCTATTCATATATATATATATATATATATATATATATATATATATACATATATATATATATGTATATAATATACATATATATATACTTATATATATATGTATATAATATACATAGATATATACGTATATATATACATATATATATATATGTATGTATATATATTCATGTATTTAATTATTCATATATTCAAGTAATATTTTATCTATTTATTGATTTGTAAACTCCCACGCATTTATAATTTATACTTTTTTTTTTTAGAATCTAGCTAAATCCGCGTCCAAGTCCGAAAAAACACGCGAATCCATATTGTGATTACCATGACGGGACATTCGGTCCTTCATACTCCGTTTCGTTTTATTCACTTCTCTGTTTATCTATTTGTTTACTTTTTTAGTTTGAAAAAGTATATATTTATTAATTATCTATTCATTATTTATTTCTCTATCTATCTGTGTACCAACATGTTTATCTATCTGCGTATATATACAGATAGGAATGTGTCCATTTACAATATATATATATATATATATATTATATATATATATATATATATATATATATATATGTATATATATATATGTGTGTGTGTGTGTGTGTGTGTGTGTGTGTGTGTGTGTGTGTGTGTGTGTGTGTGTGTATACGAGTATCTATCTGTGTATATATACATACATTTATCTATATATATATATAAATATACATATATCTAAATATATATCTGTGTATATACATAAGCATTGTTGTGACGCCACAATTTCATCCAGCTTGAGATGAACTCCCTCTTTGAGTAATTCAAGCTATCATTTTGAAATTCTTAAATTAAATCAATTAATGAAAAACAGCTTATTGTACGATATAAGAGGATGTCATGTATTAATACTATTTAATTCAAATTCATTTCAATCACTTATTTCTATTCAAAGACAAAATTCTGTTTGGAATTATGGTTGAGAAATATTAATTGCTGCTGTTGATGATTCCGGGTCATGACTGTCGTATGCCATCAGCCGTCACATTCGTCACACGATCACATCGTCACACGACCATACGTTCACATCGTCACATTGTCACATCGTCACATCGCCACATCATCACATCGTCACATCGTCACTTCGTCACATCGTCACATCGTCACATCGCCACATCATCACATTGTCACATCGTCACATCGTCGCATTGTCATATCGTCACATTGTCACATCGTCATATCGTCACACCATCACATATTCCCATCGTCATATCATCACATCGCCACACCGTTACATCATCACATCGTCACATTGTCACATCGACACATCGTTACATCGTCACATCATTACATCGTCACATCGTTACATCGCCACATCGTCACATTGACACATCGTCATATCATCACATCTTCACATCATCACATTGTCACATCATCACATCGTCACATCGTCACATCATCACATCGTCACATCGTCACATCATCACATCGTCACATCGTCACATCATTACATCGTCACATCGTCACATCGTCACACGATCTGAGCCTCATGACCACAATTACCAATTCCATGAGTTTCGTTCTGTTCCAAAAGAATCAATTCTATGGCTTTGAGGGGACGGAGTCTGGGCCGTAGGGGGTCTGGGTCGATGCAAACTAAATTCAACCTGGTGTGCCCCCATTCGAGTGTATTAAGTTGCTTGTCTTTGTCCATTCCACCTCCTCCGCAAAAAGATAAATAAATAAATAAATA
>NC_134785.1:62932910-62937910 GCF_046742065.1 Oratosquilla oratoria | reverse complement strand
AAAGTATGAAAAACAACTAAGCGAGATTTGTTTTTGATAAACCAATTGATATGAATTAAAAACTTTTACGAGTTCTTTCAAAACTATAAACAAACAGACGACATCGAAGATTGTCGAGGAGGGCGCCATCTCGAATCTAGAATTAGAACTACTGATGAACCAATATTTACATTCCGTTTGAAACCGACTCGAACCGAACTGTGAGGAAGATAATCACTCCTGAATATTCTATTAATTTAGTCTTACGAATTGTGCTGTTTTCTTTTTTGTAATGAATAATGTTTAAAGATTTTTGTGAAGTGTAGTCCCATTGACAAATCGAAGACATAAGGGAATATTGTGTTTTCCGTCTTTGGATCTTAATTCAACCTCCAAATCTTGTTGAGTCTTCTTATCAAGGTAAGTAAAATATATGTACATATTTTCTATTTATTTGTTTATTTTCTTATATATTCATTTGTTTATCTTTCTATCAACTTGCCTATTTATTCATCTATTTCTCATCTACCCATCTATTTATCATTCTTTTATTCATTTTGTCGATACAAAAAATAAAAAAGATAATATAGGGGACCACTACAATGGTCGATGTCTATGCAAAGGAATTGCACTTTAAGGATTGACCGACATATGAAATCCTTCAACCCGCTGATTTGATTTATTTTTATTTCTGGTTAACTTCATGCGATTTTATTGGACTTATGGGTGTCCCTATAGGGGTATCGATTTTTCGAGATCTCGTATTGTTCCGAGACAACCTCAGAAATAAATAAAATCACCTAGCGACAGCCAATAGATATATCTAATTTTTTAGAAGTGCACATCTACACGCTATAGCATTAGAAAATTAAATATTAATTTTGTAAATTAAAATACATCACCGTAATGTACGTTTTTCCTGGCGGAAATCAATAAATAGAAAAAGTTGCTAAAATCGATACACTAACGAACGGAGCCGCGGCAATGTCCCGTCAATGTCAATTTGACGATGGCGTTGGCGTTGTGTACCGAGTGTTCTCCCACTCCAAGTGATGTCAACACGCTACATATTTTTAAAACTGCGCCATGGAGCTAAGCTTCATGATATTCTTCAAACTATTCAACTCCTTTATGAAGTGCATCAACGTCTTAAAGGACATCAGTTATCGTTACATCATTACCCCATTCCCGGATGGATTTTTAGGTCGAGTTTGTTTGTTTGTGTTGTTTGTGTGCATGATATTGAGGGAATGTGGGTAATGGCCTTTTCAGGATTCTACCAAATTTGGGAGTAACATGAATACCAGTGGGGGGTGGGGGGGCATCCAGCGGGCTTCGTCACCCTCCCCCCCAGGTAGATAACACCCCCCCCCTATGGGGGATTCCACCTGGAAGGGGGGGGGAGGTGAAGGGAGACGGTTCCTTCTGGCTAGGCATTACGCACCCCACTTGGGGGGGAGGGGGTATAGCTAAGTAACACGGCTGGTAAAGGTTTTGTTTTATTAGGTTAGGCTTGGTTAATTAAAATTACATTTGGTTATGGCAAGTGTGATTATGTTAGTTTAGGTCAGGTAAGGTCAGGGCTGGATAAGTTAGGTAAAGGCAAATATATATATGTTCACTATAAACCCACTATCGGAGAAAAAATGACGGAAGTACAGGGAAACTGTATATTTCGACTACTATCTGTAGTCCTCTTCAGCTGAAGAGGACTACAAATAGTAGTCGAAATATAGTTTCCCTGTACTTCCGTCATTTTTTCTCCGATAGTGGGTTTATAGTGAACTTTTACATATGTGTTATAACATACCAATTTCCAAATATATATATATTTTGATAGTTTTAGACGTGAATCTGTTATAGTAAGCATTACAGAGGCGATGGGTCCATGGGCTTTAGTAGTGAGATATGTCGCCATCGCTCAAATCTTTAATGTTTTTACTATTCAATAAACCCTCGGAGTCTCAGGCTATTGATATTCATATGAACCTCCAACAAAAGGTGGGTTGCATTTTCAAACAACAGATGGCTCTGTGTGTATCAATAAATTGTCCTGGATACATCCAACAGATGGTGTTGTCACTAGAAACAGTTACTTTCGCAAACAACAGATGGCTCTGTACGTTACGTTTACAACCGACAGATTGTGGTGTCATGAGAAACAGATGGCTCTGTACTCGAGGTTCCAGTTTGGCAATTACGACCAAACCGTAATTGGAAGCAAATGGTTTCAGAGAAGACAAGCCACTGTTATTGGGAAATCCCAAAAGTTATTACAAAACAAGACGAAGCGATGTGGTTAGACGATAACTTAAGAGAACATACAAGTCTGCACCGCTGTAATGAAAACATACACAGTGTGTGGACTTTGCCCCCCTTTTCCAGACCGGTTGGCATTTTACCTTTTATTCCGACTACCGCCAATCTATCCTATTCAAACCAATGACACATTCGAGAAAGAAAAGACTGAGTATAAGTTTTTTCTTGAAGTAACAACATTTGTACATAAAGCGAAGGCCCTGATAGAACCGTTTGGATCAGGTAATAGGCGTTTCAAGGTCCAGGAACTATTGTCTGGAGCCACAAAGGATGGTAAAAGTGTATGAAGAGTTATTCATCGATTGAGATATCTAGTGGGTTGCTTAAGTTTACGGTCGAAGAGGAAGGTGGAGGTAGGGGTAGGAGGTGGGAGAGGTGGGGTAGGGAAGGTAGGCGATGGTTGGGGTGTACAGGGGTGAACAAGAGAGGTGAGGTGTAGGTGGTGGATAAGTGGTTTATCGGAAAACATACTGTACACACGTGTACACGAACACACACATACACACACACGCACACACACACACATACACACACACACACACACACACACACACACACACACACACACACACACACACACACATTTATATATATACATATATATATATATATATATATATGTGTGTGTGTGTGTATGTGTGTGTGTGTGTGTATGTGTGTCTGTGTATGTACGTATGTGTGTGTGTGTATGTGTGTGTGTGTGTGTCTGTGTATGTATGTGTGTGTGTGTGTGTTTATGTGTAGCCTTGTAGAAATATGTGTGTCTATCGGTGTGTTAGGCGAGAATCAGGCAGATTCTGATGTAAACTTGAGATCTAAACGCTGCTCTTGGAAGGAAACCAGCCCGTCTCTTCAGCGGGAGGTTTTGTCCTGAACTGAATGAAAGTATCCCGCGTTATCTAGAGAAGGACATCTAAAGTGCGTCGTCGTAGGAAGGGAGTTGTCTTAGAGGGCCCTGACCTCAGCTAGAAAGTTTGCGTCATCATTTTACAGTGTCCGGTACTGCCCAGAACCGCGTCTATGAGACGAGGTTTTTCTTTTTTTTTTTTTTTAGCAGTGCACGCGCCTCCACAAGACTTGTGTCCTTGGAAGGGAAGAGGAGATTGATAAACAATTATAGACCAAAACGTCCACTACCAAACTGATTGTCTACTGAAACCTGGTCAGCCTTACAAGGTGGGAAAATTTTTTGGGTCACCAGACTAATATCTAAGTGTATAAATAATAGTAAATACCTCAATTTGTCAAATTGATACTACGAGACATTTGTGTTCACAATGATTTTTTTAATTCCTGTAGGAATCCCCACAAGGTCACAGTTTTTTCCAATAATATTGTCAATTCTATCAATATTGACAACTGTAACCTCACCAGGTGAGATTTTAAGATACTTGGTATCAATATTACACGGTCAGTATTAATCAAATTATTATAATGTTAACAAATATCTTATGCATGGGCTCCTAAACATTTTAGTACTGATTTTGTGACAGGCAGGAGAATCCGTGTTTGTCTATGTATTCAGACTTATACTCCACCCTATACCCTCAAACGCTGTTGTCTTTTAACTTTTTTGATACGTGATTCGTATCTTAACTGAATAAAATCGTCCAGCGTCAAATACAACGGAATATAAAAGGTATTTTAACGCTAATGAGGAGGAGGAAAGGAGTTTCAGTCAGGTAAATAAGATCTTCTGATGGCAGATCGAATAAATAACTAAAGTCATAAAGCGCTGCGGCAGCAAGAATACACGACTGAAGGGTAAGAATATTATGAAGAAGAGTGAGAGAATCATAACTTTTTTTTCTTTTTTGTCACTGAATTAGAGGAATTTCTGGAGGAAAGCTCTTTGTGGAATTCGTCGTCACCTCGATTCCATCAACCTTGGTTTTCTGGAATTGGGTCTCTCCGAAATCAGTCTGGAATCGCCTCTTCCCCCTCTTCCTCCTCCTCTTCCTCCTCCTCCTCCTCCCCCTCCTCCTCCTCCTCCTCCTCCTCCTCCTCCTCCTCCTCCTCCTCCTCCTCCTCCTCCTCCTCCTCCTCCTCCTCCTCCTCCTCCTCCTCCTCCTCCTCCTCCTCCTCCTCCTCCTCTTCCTCTTCTTTCGTGACTTTCCCTTTCCGGACCTAATGGCTTCTGCCGCAGTCACGAAGGAATGTCTTCGACCTTCAGAATGACGTCATGGAGGCAGAAGGAGGCCGATGTTTGGGGGTCTTGACGCTCAGGAGGACCTGCATTGGCGTAAAGGGTCTCAGGGTTGCCCGCTAGCCAAGCTTAGTCTGGCGTCATGTGACGTCATCAGCCCCGCCTGGGAATTTGGACAAAAGATCAAAACCTTTTTTTATTCGTTTTTTTTCTTTTCTTTTTTTAACGAAGATAAAATCTGGGTATTGACGCCTCTGAGGACCGCTGTGCTAAGTGGCTGATTAGTTTCAATCCCTCTTTGAAATTAAAAGCCACAGATGACTTCCACTTCCAATAGAAGACCAAACACATAGACACTCTTAGTTACGTGCCAACTGGCATTATGGGATTTTTGAAACGCTTGTTATTTCATCCTGATTAACGCTAGACAAAATAATTTAATTTAGAGAAATGCCTGGGTCACAAACAAGCTAACAAGCTAACGATAGTTAGAAAAAATGAAGAACGCGAGAAGGTTAAAGATTAAGATGAAATATTTTTAAGAGAAAAAGGTCAT
>NC_134785.1:62912910-62927910 GCF_046742065.1 Oratosquilla oratoria | reverse complement strand
GGTGACGCATATGGCTTGACCGATGCCAAGGGATTTTGTTCAGTTGAGGAACGAGACCTTTTGGTCCGTAGGGGGTTCCGGTCGATCTAAACTCGTTTCAGGATCAAGTCCGCCTACCTTCCTTTATCCACATCTGAACTAGATAAGATTGTTTGGCGTCAGTTGGAAAAGAAAATAATTAAAATGTATCACAGTGTTGATGAAATTCGACTTCTCTTATCAGGATGGCCTCTCGTTTAGTCTTTATTATGGTTGACGCCAGGGGATTTTATTCAACTGATGGGAGGACTTTGGGCTACGTTAGGTTCAGCAATTTTTCGTGAAACGGAATCGTCATGGGGACCAATTGGTCTATGGTTGGTCTCCTGTCCTCAGGTCTTTACCTACCTATTTATTCATTTATCAATTTATTCATTTATTCATTTAATAATTTTTTTATTTATTCATTTAGTAATCTGTTTATTTTTCCTTTGACTTGTACCCGACGATATTTTCCCTTCAGGTGACGGAGGAGGGGGGGGGGCATAATGGATTATAAACAATATTGATTGACTAAGACTTCCTTTTTGTCTCATTTAAACTTAAAAAAATCGAATAGTCTCTCAATTTCCTTATACTCAAAAGAATCAAATCGCTAACTTTAAGAACATTTTTTTTTTTCGCCAACGCCAGACGATTATATTTGGCTGACAAGACCTTCCTCAACCATTGGCAGTAAATGACTAATCACGCACAAATTTCATTCCAATCCGGCCATCTTTCTTCTCAGTCCAGTCCGGGATCAATTGTCGTAAATATCACTATTATCGTTAAGTGTAATGGAAGTGATTAATCCCTAGCAAATTTTCAGCGATTTGTGTGTGTGTGTGTGTGTGTGTGTGTGTGTGTGTGTGTGTGTGTGTGTGTGTGTGTGTGTGTGTATGTGTGTGTGTGTGTGTGTGTGTGTGTGTGTGTGTGTGTGTGTGTGTGTGTGTGTGTGTGTGTGTGTGTGTGTGTGTGTGTGTGTGTGTGTGTGTGTGTGTGTGTGTGTGTGTGTGTGTGTGTGTGTGTGTGTGTGTGTGTGTGTGTGCGTGTGTACGTGTGTGCGCGTGTATTTACGTGTGTGGTTGTACATCAATATCTGTGTGTTTGTGCGTGCCCATGTTCGTGATTGTTGATCATTTTAATTCATTATACATTCATGTGAACGAGTATGTACATCTAGACACATGCACACGATGTACACCTACATGACTAGGCAAAGTATGTCGATATATGTCTAAATAGAAACATGGGTTGGGAGGAGGAGGAGAAGGAGGAGGAGGAGAGGGGGTAAGAGGAGAAGTAGCAGGAGGAGGAAGAGGAGGAGGAGGAGGAGGAAGCGAAAATGGAGGAGGTGAAGGTGGAGGAGTATGTGGAGGCTTTTGTGGAGGAGGTGGAGCTAAATGTCTGCAAGTACCTGCATTTACATTGGTACTTTGTCATCACGACTGATAACCACAATTCACTATCGACAGAAGCTTGACCTACTTAAAGAAACATTACATGCTTGAGGCCTTCGTCTAGGGTCTTCACACACTCAGACCGAGGTGAGGAGGAATGGTCTCAAAATTATCATAATTATGGAACAAGATTACTCAGACGGACGTTTGTCTTGTGAGAAAGCCCTCGTTTCATACTTCTAGATAATGTAGGAATATCTAGGTTAAACTCTAGTTATAGCCCCTCCACGGCTATATTTACTATCTTACTTCCTGAGGTTCTCCTAAGTTGCATAAAAAATTCTGCTTCTAGCCCGAGGAACCAGAATAAATTCAGGAGAATTGTTGTTGTTGTTGTTGTTGTTGTTGTTGTTGTCATTTTTTTTCATTTTCATTTTCATTTTCATTTTCATTTTCATTTTCATTTTCATTTTCATTTTCATTTTCATTTTCATTTTCATTTTCTTAAAATGATACATAGGTTTCTCCTTTGACCAGGCAACTTTTCTCCCTTTGTATGAATAAAACTGACAGACATCAATAAGAGGTCAGTAAACTGCCTCCCCATAATAACACAGAACACACGACCAAGTTATTTTTATTTGTCTTTAAAGAAAATATTTTTAGAGGCATATTTGTCGGGTGTAGCGTGTTATTGGGTAATATAAATAAACGATATCTCTTATATAGACGTACTAGATAATTCAATAGGTGTGCTTGCTGTATCATTGCGCAGATAGAAAAAAAGAATATCATCGAATACGAACGCCACGTTTGTTAACAGTGTTGATGTGACGTCATATAGTTACCCTGACGTCATGTCGTCATTCTGATCCAACGTGGATGAACAACGATGACATCACATCTATTCTATGACGTCACTCTATTAAGCTCTCATGTCGTTTATTAGATCCCGCCAATGCAAACGGCATGACGTCATACTGTTTATTTGATTTCACACGCGCGATAGACAAATGTAGGTCATATTCGAAGTGCACCAAATTACAAGGCCAGAAAGAATTGAGTGTAATTAGTAACTAACTGGCAAGTTGACAAAGAGTTTGTCAAGTGGTGTCAGGCAATTCAGCTCGTTGGTTCATCGTCTTCCTACCTCTACGATTCTTTTCTCTTTAACTAAACGAAATCGTCAATTATTATTTATATGTCATTCAACTAGTCTTCCAACTAGAAAGCGTTCTAGTTACAACACGTTCTTTAGGGTGTTTAAAAGAGCTGTTGTCTATGACCTGTTTTATTATTATTTTTTTAATCTACTATTGACCTCCCTATCCCTGCCTCCCTCAAAAATTAAAAAATTATACTTTTAAACTGTCATCCCAATGTTTATTTTTGTTCTGATTGTTACCAAATTATTCCCTTTCCCTCGTGTACATAAAAGTCTTCTTGACTCGTGCCCAATCCCTTCCAACCGATGGCACCTTATACAAGTTATATTCTGTCTGACACCAAAACGATTTTACCTAAACTGGAACAGTAAAAGAGACAAATTATTCTACTCTCAAGTCATCTCGTAGCTGATGACAGACGACTTAACTCAGCTATAGGGAAACCTCGTTTATATTGACACAAAACTTTGATTATTCTAGCAGTCGTTGTATGTTTTTTATCATCGGAGTAGCCCAGTCTGCTGGTACTGTTGTGTGACGTCATGTCAGAGAGGTAGAAAGTGATTTCGGACACATCGATCTTGCATGACGCCTAAGACCTATGCCCTTGTTGCACACAATGATGCGATATTATTTTAAGCTCTCCTTGTAGCGTGCTCCTGACTACACCGAAATAACTTCAAAACAATGATTAATCACGATAGTGACGATAATAGTAACAATGACACTACTATTTCAGCCCCCCTCCATCCATTCCATTCTCGATCTTCCCCTCAGGCTCACTCCATCCACCTCTGCCTTCCACGCTCCATTTGCTTGTCTTTCTTCACCTATTCTTTCTATATGCCCAAACCATACCAGTATTAATTGGTCTACCCTATCTGCTAGCTCCATTTCTACCTCTATTCTCTTTTTCACTTCTTCATTTCTCAGTCTATCCTAGTAACTCCGGCCATAAGTCAGCCCCCATCTCAAAGGTATTCAGTCTCTTCAATCCTACCTCCATTAAAGTCCAACTATCTGCCCGGAACAGTGCCGTGGACACAATTACCCCTTCGTACAGTCTTCTTTTTCGTTCATCTAAAAATACCTATTTATCATGACATTTTTCACTCCCCAAAGACACTTGCTTGTTTCCTTGTAGTGATGCAGCATCTAAAGTCCCTCTCACTAGTTGCTAGGGTGCTAGATTTCCTAAACCTGATTACAGGAGGTGAGGACGGGAAAGGTTAAGAACCTTCTTTTTAACCCATTACCTATTCTAGTTTCCCCCGCCTTTGTCCCTTTCTTCACTTTATTCATTTTTATTTTTATTAATGTTTTTGTTTTACATATCTTAGTAGGCTCTGTTGCCTCCAATCATTCCTCTTTGTCAAGTTCCATTTAATTATAATATTTTCCTTCAGTTATAATTTTCTGTCTAGTGGAATGGAAGTTGTATTTTTCTTTTCTTTCTTATGTTAATTTTTATACAGCGTGATTCTCTGAGGTACACTCAAGGAATCCCCCAAGAGCACGTATGCAAGGTCCTAAGTGAGCTTTGCAGTGACATAGTGATTTCTTTAGTCCAATGATCTTTAACTTTATATTTAAGATCCTCCCCAAAGGGCGTGATCTTACAATCGTGAACCAATTGAATTTTCTTCTCCACCCTTTCCCCAATCAGATTCGTTGTTACAAGTCTATATGGCAATATTGTTTACTTAAGCAATCTCGAATCTCTGCATATCTCACTTAGGTTACAAAATTCTTAAGTCAGCAATGGGCCCCCGGCCATTGTTTATAAACACAACGAGGAGAGCGAACTTATGCAAATTACTCGCATGCTGGTTGTGTTGTTTATAAACACCTAAACCAAAAAAAAAAAGCAACCCCCGTCTTCTACCCTTCTTTCTACTAGCTTTTCTACCAGCCTTTTACACACAAGGGTGCCGCGGAGATGAATGAAATAGACCGAAGGTAACCAAAATACAAGAACCAGATCCTAGTAATAAAAAATAGCTGTCCCTATCTCCTCTCGCTAGTTCCCTTAAAACGGTTAGACAAAAATAAATAAATAGATGAATAAATTGATGAATAAGTAAATAGATAAATAGATAAGTAAATAAATAAATAAATAAATAAGTAAATAAATAAACAAATAAATAAATAAATAGATAAATAAATAAATAGTAAAAAATAAATAAAAAAGAAGAAGATGGGGGTTCGTGGTATGGAAGACGACTGTTCTCCTCACGCTATGCAAACAATGTCTAAGCACTTAAAGCAGCCAGACGCCCTGGTATGCAAAGCGTTTAATATCGAACGAGGCCGATAGTGTTCCCTATGCAAGACGGATTTAACAAGCCAAGGCAGTTTCAATTTGGTGTCGAGCATGTCCCCTTTTATGATCAGGTCGTCCGTGCTGATTATTCAGGCCACAGCGGCATTTAGGACGAAGAAATTTTAATGAACTCGAACGCATATCTTGGGCAATGACGTTGCGGCGAGTGCTGACGACGTTCGCCTGTCAATTGGAACGTTTGTGCCCCTAGTGGAGTCTACTGTTTCTCTTCTGGATCAAGCGCAGGCGAGGATGTTCTTCAACTTATACATTTGTCTCTGCTGCGCTTCGGATGTTCTGTTTCGACTAACATTAGATTATTTTATTCAAATGAGGAGAAATTGTGGACATGAATGAATCAGAAGTGTGTAGAGATGCCACCACGTATCAGTGATACAATGGTTAGCGTGCTATGTTAGATATGATAACTTTGTGTTGGGTTTTACTCTAGTGCGAAATGGTATTTCAACAAAATTAGCAAGAATCCATTCATGCCATCATACTTCAGATAAATGCTCGCCAATATAACAATATACTAGTTATAAGTGCTGAAAGTTGCACGTGTAATGATAACTTTGTGTTTGCTCTTACTCTAGTACGAAAAAGTATTTCAATAACAATGTACTAGTTATAAGTGCTGAAACCTTGTGGTGAAGCTCAAATTAAACTTTAGATAATTAGAAAACTCAATGCTTGCAGTTAGTGATATCACATATTCTGTATTCTAGAAGTATTACTTGCTGTAAACAGCAGTTATGATTTAGCAATTTTTAGTTAACAGAATAAAAGATGTAATACTTAACTTACGTAAGTTAAAATACAGGCCCATGTTCGTTTTCTTTGATGTGCTATAAGATTCGCTAATGTATGTAATTTTCTATAACTATTTATTCTCATTATCAAAGATATATCGCATTAGCATAATCGTCTCATTTTAGAAAATCATACGTTTCATAATGGATAGGCATTCGCGTGATAAACTTGTCTTTCTCGAATGTTCTATAACGTTTTTGTTTTGTGAGTTTTGTGTATTTGTGTATTTATCATGTATTCATGATAATTTTATATTACGTGATATTTATTAATCTATTCCTTTTTTTATTCTAGCTACTGTTAGACAACTTTATTTGTCTATGTTACCTCTAGTATCAAACATTTAAGTCTGTTACAATACATCCCTTCTGTGTTGAAGAATATTTGTTATTTTATCCTCTCTAATACTAAATAATTTCATTATTGCATTGTACCCGTAGGGTAGCGAAAATATACTGTGAAAGTTTTTAGATTTTTGTCTTGAGTGTGTTTTTG
This sequence comes from Oratosquilla oratoria, assembly GCF_046742065.1. Classification (NCBI taxonomy): domain Eukaryota; kingdom Metazoa; phylum Arthropoda; class Malacostraca; order Stomatopoda; family Squillidae; genus Oratosquilla; species Oratosquilla oratoria. The sequence continues at coordinate 62,921,692 of NC_134785.1, read as the reverse complement.
TTTTAAAATTTATCAAAATACATTATTCAATATGAGTAATACTATATTTTAATAGTTAGAAAACATTTTAGTATTCGAGATATGTTTTCCTTCTTTGGTACACAAAGAACAATAAAAAGGTAAAATATATAATTACATAGATAAATAAATGAATAAATAAATAAATGAATAGATTAATTAGATAAGATATATTATTGAATAAACAATTGAATAAATACAAAAAAAGCAAAAAATCGTTAATTACTATTCAGTGACCAAATTACAGTGGTAACTTTGTTGAGATTAAATCCATCCATTTAGCAAGGAGCTATTGTTGGTCGTCTAATATAGGATCCAGTGGCATTTGTAGAACTTCATCGGATTTAGTCCTGCTAGTTAATTGACTTTGTCATTTTGACTCAGGGTTGTACTGAGGTTGGCACTGTGACTCGTTTGTTACATAGTCACGTGCAAATACCATCTTCCTATTTATGACACTGATACTCGAAAGAATGCCTTTCATTAATATGTGATAATTTTTGCAGCAATTGTCCTAGAAATAAAAGAACAAATAGATAAACTAATACAATTAAATTTAATTGAATAAATAGAATAGGATAAAGTCAAATATAGTTAATAATTAGATATTATGAGGTAAAAGAGTATAGGACAAGAAAAGTAAAACTAAATAAAATTGAATAAAACAAAATCGCACATGGACAAGTTTATAGTGCGTAGCTTACGTCACTAGAAACACTAGATATTCCTAAGCTTCATTCAGTCTGTGTTTATGCAGACAGAACAGGGTCATGACTTTTATCTATAACTGTACTGGGGAGGAGGCAAGGACCTCTTAGAGAAGATAACGTGGACAGAAGAGATACTTCACGTTTCACGACGTCATTTACGTTGAGAAACTTACTATCGAGAGCAGCTTTCACTGAAGTGTGCTCAAACGGTTACACAAGATAAGGATAAATCGGTCAACTTTTTCGATCCTTGTCATGATAGAATACCTTATCGTTACTAAATAAAATCGACTGGGGTTAACCAGAATAAAAATATGCTCATTCGTTCGAAAGAGGTTTAAGCGTGCATTTTTGTAAGGGTATTTGTATATACACGCACGTACGAGTACTGACACACACGCACACACACACACACACACACACACACACACACACACACACACACACACACACACACACACACACACACACACACACACACACACACACACACACACACACTCACTCACTCGCTCACTAACTGCACGACCCGGTGGCACGGTTGATAGAGTCTCCGGTTGTCGCTACTGCGGTCCGGGTTCGAATTCCGCCCAGGGCTGAAATAATTTTAGTATTGCTGGGCTACGAGTCGTTACTCTAACTCTCGTGGGCGGGGAGTTGGGTGTGTGTGTGCGTGTAAAGGTCACAGCATTACCCATAGATCGGTCATATACGAGCTTTGAGTTCTCTTCTGGGAGGAAATAGCTGTCGATCACGAGTCCCAACACGTGATTCAAAGACCATTGTGAATACACACACGCACACACACACACACGCACACACACACACACACACACACACACACACACACACACACACACACACACACACACACACACACACACAACCACACACACACACACACACACACAAATTTAAAGGACATTAACTTGTGCGCTCTGAATATATATATAAATATATATATATATATATATATATGTATATATATGTATATGTATGTATACACACACACACACACACAAAACACACACACACACACACACACACACACACACACACACACACACACACACACACACACACACACACACACACACACACACACACACACACACGCACACACACACAAATTTAATGGACATTAACTTGGGTGCTCTGAATTTAATTTCCACTTTACTACTCATGGTGGTCAATGAATATGATGACCATTTCTGTTCCATTACAGATCCACGTACACGCACGCGATTAAGAGCATTAACATAAAATCTCTGTTCATTGGTGTCAGTCTGACTACATAGGGCAAAAGTGACGGCTTCGGCCATAGCCAAGGGCCTATTGGTATGCTTTTTTTTTAGGAAATTTTTGTGATTCATAATTTTCCAATCCCATGGCCCTTCAAAATCACGTTTACTGTGCCCGGTCACCATAATGAATACGATTTAAGCCACGCCCCATAACATAAGCTCCGCCCATATGTACTTATATGGAAGTTGAACCCTTCTTTACCTACGGGGGTGGGGTCGGGTGGGGGGTCAGGGGGGTCGCGGTGATAAATGAAATACCCAGACGCCAGAAATAATCACAGGAAAAAGGACCGTCGGGCACGGAAGGTGTGAACACTCTTTGGAGCGTTGGTATACTTTGTATTGTTTTCTGTTTTGTCTGCAGACGACTTTAATCGGCTGAGTGGAAGCGAACCGTGGACAGAATGGGAACTTGTTAATCTTCCCTTCTTGTCTTGTTTCGTTATTTAGCACAAAACCTAATTCCTTAAATTTGTTTAATTCAGTTAGCCTTTGGTTTTTGTAGAAGGATATTACTTTTTTTTTTTTTTTTTTTTTTCTTTTTACTTGATCCGTCATGGTATCCTACCATTTTTTCATTTTACCTCGGAGGTCTTACGTTTTTTTGTTTTTTTTTAAACGTACTTTTTATCCGTCATGGGATCCTGCCATTTCTGCATTTCACCTTAGAGCTCGGCGATATTACTCACCAATTCTGTTACACCATCTAGCGTTATAACCCTCGACCATGACAGTGAAAGGTTTAATCAATACGTTTGCACTAATTCTTATCTGATAAGATTTACGATTTTCTGAATCTATTGAATTCATTTCTCAAATGTTTTGTAATTCACATTGACACCAAATCTTTCAAAAACTTATAATATCAAGATAAGAATAAGTTATGCTGATAGTAACATTTTTCTGCGAATGAATATTCTTGATGATTGGTGCAATATAAAATTTTATTATTATGCGCAACTGCACTTATCATCATGGTCGACATGACGTCATAATCTTTGTTCCCGAATGCGTCGGAGTAATGTCACGTGTACCTAGATGCTATCACTCCCTTGATTGTCTTTTGCTTAATTAATTTCTAAAACATGGAGACCTATTACATAGATTTTATTACAGGTAAGAACAGACTACTGATTTTATACAATTCAGAGGACGCATTTTAGATTACTAAATTTCATCACGAGGTATTCCATTCGCGAATGATTGTTTGTGATTATTTTCTTGGATAACATCAATCTTATTCAACTGAAGATATAATTATCAATCCTATGAAGGTCAAAACTCATCCACGGATAAATTCGCAACGGAAATAATGTCGTTTGCGACAATGATATCGCCGTCGCTCTATTAGTATCTCCATCGGTATGAACCTGACCTAAGCTAAGCTAACCTAACTTAAACCTTAAATCATAAATTAATCTAAACACTGAACCTAAACCCTTAGCCTAAACCCAAACATAAACCCAAAACCCTAAACCTAGACCTTAAACCTAAACCTGAACCTAACCTAGTTTTGACCTCGGCGATAGTTTCGTTTTATATTAGGCCGGTGTGACTGCCCAGCGGCGCCGTTGTGGCTTGTTGTTGACACTAAAGTCTTCCTTACGAGTTATTAGTCTCGAAAGGTTATGAGAGTATCTTAACCATGGGGGAGATGGTGGTCCTTATATAAAGTTGTGGCTGCTGTCGCCAGGTGATTTTATTAAGCAAATTGATCTTGCCCAAAATCTGGCCATATAATGAGACACCGGTTTTACCAAATCTAGCGCCAACCAGCATTGAAAGTCCAAATTCAGTGTAAAGACGTCGATCTGGGAATGCGACAAATTAAATACGAAATACCTTCACATGGACAGAGTAGTGACAAGATTTATTTGGACGGCTGCGTATTTTTTGGCCCCAAGGACACGGTAGCCTGGCTGCGTATTGCTAACTGAGATTGCGCCAATTGATTCGGAACAATCTGAGCTTCCAATCAGTGATTAGCACGGGTCTCGTTGCAGCTCAGATTTGGCGGTGTTTAATCTTTGCGTTCCCCAGTTTGAGCCACAACGGTTGCTGCTGAATGACACTTGCCCTGGCTGTCCCGATGCAGATTGCAAAGGGTTCGTTGCAGGACATTGCAAGCAACTTCTCTTCCCATGAAATTTGGTGGTGTTTTATCTTTGCGTTCCACTGTTACACACGATGTAGGTGTGATGTCATACTTAGTACACGATACCATTAATACTTTTAGTAGACTGAAAGCATAAATATACGTGTTACTAGCTCACTCCAAGGGATTTAATTCAGTTAAGGAATATTTTTACAAATCAAGGGTTAAAGGGATTTTCTAAAAGAGCCTTGTCATACCACCCATCTCTCGAACTTCTTCATAGATCGTATCTTTGTTGAGATAGACACAAACACCGATACGGAGAGAAAAACGACACCCGCAGTCACGGACCGCATTTTCCCAGGACGAAGAGATATGAAACGCATACGAAGAAAAATGGGAAGCAAACAGATTGCATGTGTCTCTCGTGGCCGATTGAACGATAAGAAACGAGAGAGAAAAAAAAAATTCCCAGGTGACAATTCCACGTGTCTTCGTAAGTCAGTTACGTTATGTATGATACTTTTCCTTTTGTTCTGTCTACCGAGAAACTGTTTTATTAATCTCTTTGGTCTTGGCTTCTTGACTTCTCTACAGAGGGTAGGATGCCTAGTTCCACACTCCGTCCCGTTTTAGCCGCCTTTGCGACCCAAGTGGGAGGGCTCAGTGGCAGTATTCTTTTTCCCCCTACCACAAAGGAAAGGAGAAAATGGATATATATATATATATATATATATATATATATATATATATATTATATATATATATATATATATATATTATACATGTATATATATATATATATATATATATATATGCATATATATATATATATATATATATATATATATATATATATATATATATATATATATATATATGAGGAGCTAAGATGAGAGGGAGGAAAGGGTGGCTGGAGGGGAGTGGAATGGGTGGGATTAGGTACGTGTCTTTGTCTTGGCTACCTCCCTTATAAGGGGGGAAATGCTGTTGGTATATAGATGGATGTAGTAGCCACCGCAATCAGTACAGTGGAAGAGTAAACAAAAAAAGACCAATTAGTTCATGGTGAAGCCGCTGATATATACACGAATCGATTAGATAAATAGAACATAGATAAATGAATGAATGAATGAATAAATGAATAAATGGGTAAACAAGTAAAAAAATAAATAAATAAATAGACAAATAAGCAAATAAAATGCATAAGTAAATTGATTGATAGGTAAATAGATAAGCAGATAAATTAGTAAATGAAAATGTAAATAGATAAATACTAACTAAATAAACGAGCTCTTGAATTAATTAGTAAAATAAAGAATAGATAAACTTATAAGTAAACCAATTAAAAAACACCGATAGTAGCTCAAATCAATTAAGAATAGATTGATAAATCGATAAGTAATTAAGTAGATACATTAAATGAAAGAGACCCGGAACTCAAAAGAACGAAATTACTTGATATGGCATTATCAAGCATTAGTATCGCTGAAACAACCAATGGTAGCCTTGACATCAAATGTAAACAAAACACTCACCTATTCATTCATCACATCACATGTACGCTCATTCATTCATGACTAAATACTACACTATTTACTACACTATTTACTACACAACTGTCAGAAAACTTGTTCCACACACACTCATTATGTATAATTGTATGGCAGCCTTGACATCAAATGTAAACAATAAAAGCTTCACCCATTCATTCATCACATTACATGTACGCTCATTCATTCATGACTTAATACTACACTATTTACTACACAACTGTCAGAAAACTTGTTCAGAGTACCACCCCACACACACTCATTATATACAATTATATGGCAGCCTTGACGTCAAATGTAAACAATAAAAGCTTCACCCATTCATTCATGACGTCACGTGTATGCTCATTCATTCATGACTTAATACTACACTATTTACTATATTCCTGAGACGCAACTACTACAGATTATAAACTGTCGGAAAACTTGCTCTCGGCACAACCACCACCCCACACACACACTCAACTTGTTTAATTGTATTTCTGTCGCCGATACTTGTCCGTGGGGTGACTCGGAGATGAATAAGGTAGTTTAGAGTGGGCCAGACTATAAGGGAAGGTACAACCCAGCAAAGAAGGGTTTGATATACGAGTGATTTCTTTCTTTCTTTTTATTTTTTATCATATTCATCTACTTATTCATGTGTATTTATTGTTTATTTATTTACTTCTTTATTAACTTATTTGTTAATTGATTGATTTATTTATTTATTTGTTAATTTTTTTACGCATTAATCATTTTTTTTTACTAGTTTTATTATCTCTTCATTTATCTAATTAGTTGTGTAGTTAGTTCTCTACTGATCTGTCTACCTATCCAATCCCTAGATAGTTTCGCTTGTGGCTAAAGTTCAAAGCTGATAACATAAGACTGTACTCGCAGGGAGTCAAATGTTTTGCCATCATTGCATGCACACACACACACACACACACACACACACACACACACACACACACACACACACACACACACACACACACACACACACACACACACAAATATATATACATATATATATATATATATATATATACATATATATATATATATATATATATATATATATATATATATATGTGTGTGTGTGTGTGTGTGTGTTGCAATATATTTGAAATTATTTTAGAATGGAATAACGCCGAACTTATATATTTCATTGTCATTCAGAAAATATTTCTAAATATTTAATCAACCTGACTGCGATATAAAGGTTTATTTTCATTATTATCATTATTATTGTTTCTTCTTTTTTATGTGTGCGAACTAATTGGTCTCTGGTTGGACCATCTTTTTTCCGTATTCGATGTGTCCACGACCCCCGGACCTCGAAGGAGACCCACGTAGCTAACCTCTTTGGGAACATTTCACATTGTGAGACGGCGCACTCGGAACAGAAGTATTCTTCAGTCCACTATACAATAGCAATGAGACGAAGTTTCAGCCAAGTGAAGGACAAAGGTGTAGAAGTCCTCAGCAATGCGATGTTGATTCTGCAATGCACAGTTGCAGACGTGCACTACGTGTTGCTTAACGACCAACAAGTTGCTGGTTCGTTGTTGCAGACAAGCTGTTGGTCGGGCCGACTCGGCTAATCCTCAGGACTTGAGCTTCATTTTGGCATCAACAAATGACCTTTTAGCACGGAACACCTTCGCTTGCTTCTGCCAACCGGAGTTGAGTTTTGTCTTATGTGGAGTTTACCTTCCGAGTTGTTTTTTTTTTTTGCTTTTGTTTTTATTCTTGGTCTTATTGTTCTTTTATTTTTTTATTGTTTTTGTCATATTCTTTGGCTTCTTGGAGTTGTTTTTATTTCATCTTTGTTCTTAGATTTTCTTATTTATCTTTATCTGTATATTTATTTTCAACTTCAATTTTCAATCTTTAATATAGACTAGTTCTTTCATGACAAGATAAAGGTGAAGAGTCTACACCGTGAGGCGCTTAGGTGCTTTGGAAACTTTTTTGCATTTGGCTTATATGCTTACACATCAAGTGCAAGCAGTGCCTGTAATTATGGCAGCTATCAGCTGTGGAACACGCAGGACAAAATTGATAACTTTGACTAGAAGTATGGGTTCCTAATCTAAGTTCTTGTTTTAAAGAACATATATTTTCATTTTATTTGTGTGAAATGTCTACTCGTAACTCTACAAAACCCTTATGTTTGAGACTATATTCCTTTATGTTTTGGTATATCGATGTAATTGTATCAAGATTGTTGTATTGAACTTTCTTATATTACTTATTTTTGAACTCAGACAAGGAAGGGGAGTGTTATTTGGTTCTGGGTCAAATTATGGATATGATCAAAGCCATTGTCCAAGTCCATTAAATCACGTAATTTGAAAGAAAATTGTGATTCTTAAGCTGGATAAAGAAATGATGGACAGGTTTGGTAACAGGTTGTAGTAATTTGCCAATTTGCAGCAATCCTTTATAGATTAGAAGTCTATACAAAGGCAAGGTATATTCCACGCCTTGAGGGGATAGTAACACTGGCGCATTTACTTTCCAGGTATTATTTCGTAGATATCTCTTCCACTGGAAGCTCTGGAAGGCTCATTCTTGTGAGATAATGAAATGCCTCGGCGAACTGGAGGAGTGCCTATGTAATTATGATGTGAAAATACAAGGAAAACAAGTGTAAATTTGACATTTTTGGGGGAATCAGACCGTTGGTTATGGCTGTATAGTTGTATGGAAGTGTCTTGTGCGTTACGATATGAACTGAGGGAAAGGATTTAGAGAGGAGAGGTAAGTGTTTGTGAGAAGACAGGCATGTGAATGGTAATTGGCGAGGGAGAAATATTTTTTCTTTTACGTGATAACTGGGCTTTCATGGACTTGAGGAACATGTATGGTAGTGTCAATAGAAAGGTTTGGTGGGTTAGGAGATCAACTGAGAGAATGATTTTAGAGAGGAGAGGTGTTTGTGAGAAGACAAGCATGTAAATGGTATTTGGCAAGGGACAAATACTTTTCTTTCTCCGTGGGAGGTGGGCTTTCGTGGACTTTAAGAACATTTATGACAGCGTCGATAGAAAGGTTTTGTGGAAAGGAGAATTTTCTCATTTCGGGCAAAAATTCCGTCGGGGAAAAGCAGTT
>NC_134785.1:62882910-62887910 GCF_046742065.1 Oratosquilla oratoria | reverse complement strand
TATATATATATATATATATATATATATATATATATATATATATATATATAATATATATATATATGCTAATAAGAACACGGGTACGTGTGTTCACTTATGCAAAGTAAACCACTTGGAAAAAAAGAAACTAACGAAGCAGAGCGCTTTCGTATATAACATCCAAAGCAAAAAGGTGTAATATACGAAATCGCTCTGCTTCGTTAGTTTCTTTTTTCAAGTGGTCTACTTTACATATATACCCGTATATCTATATAGGTATATATATATATATATATATATATATATATATATATATATATGTATATATATATATATATGTGTGTGTGTGTGTGTGTGTGTGTGTGTGTGTGTGTGTGTGTGTGTGTGTGTGTGTGTGTGTGTGTGTGTTCGTGTGTGTGTGTGTTTAACATATGCCTGTAAAAAGACGCCATCACTGAATTATGATATTGAAAATGAAACAATTACAAAAGCAAAGAAAGGGCCCTTGATCTTGGACAATTTGTCATCGGATAAAATATATCAGGAGTGGCGTAAACTGTTGACAAGTGCAATTCTACTGCATGAACGAGGTTATAAAAAAAAAATTATCTGAATCCCGATTCGCTCCAGACTAGAGTATGTCGTACTGATGAGGTTTCGACACCAAAACAAATGTATAAGAGGAAGAGAGTAAATTCAAAGAACAGCAAATTAAATAGTTTCCCAGACTAGCTGATATGAGTTAGGACCGCGAGTATTAGAAGGAAGAATAGAGATAGATGATTTGATAGTAGTATCCAGATAGATTAAAAGAGTGAACATAATCAACACAGTAGACTTCGTTCAGCAGGACTCAAGAAAAATTAGAAGACATAAGAAAATGAAAGACAAGGTGTCTCAAGGATATCATAAAACACAAGTCTCTGTACACATGTATCGATTTGCACAACAACGTGAATTTAAAGCTGCTTGACTGAAGGAAGTGTAGATTGTCCACATAAGTTTTATCATTTGTCATACATTTATGAACATTTAAACACACACACACGCACACACACACACACACACACACACACACACACACACACACACACACACACACACACACACACACACACACACACACACACACACACACACACACACACACACACACACACACACACACACACACACACCTCGAAACAATAGTGTGTGCAAAAACCATACACGAATTTAAGAGCAAGCTAGACACTGCGTGATACAAAGGCGGGACACGACGAGCGTAGTTCTCCTTCCCGTAAGATACAACTAAATTAGATAAATAAACATACACACACACACAATGGCGCAGTGGTTAGAGTTCTTTGCCGTCACTGTAGCGGTCCGGATTCGAATCCCACCCAGGGCTGATAGAATGTCAGTATCGCTGAGCTGTGAGTCGTTACTCCAACTCTCGTGGGCGGGGAGTTTGGGGTGTGTGTGCATGTAGGTCACAGCATTACCCATAGATCGGTCACATATGAGTTCTAAGCTCTCTTCCGGGAAGGAAATAGTTGTCGATCACGAGTCCAACACGTGATCCGAGGTCATGGTGAATCACACACACACACACACACACACACACACACACACACACACACACACACACACACACACACACACACACACACACACACACACACACACACACACACACACACACACACACACAGATAAATAAACACACCAGCAAATAAACACACACACATATTTTTAGATGGACAACTCCAGACAAAAAAAAAAATTTAACACAAGGATTGGCTTCATTGCTTTTACTATGGTCAAAACTAACGTTTTTTTTTTGTGGGGGGGCAGCCTTATCGGCGGAAGAGAGACAACATTTTCCTTGTGTTTCAGCCGTGTGTACTCTAGATGTCCACAGGCAATTTGTCCACAGAGTGTTTTAAGAAAAGGTTAGACAACTTTAAGGATTAGGATGACAGGTAGTAATGGACTTGGACCTGTCTAGTGTAGTCCTTGTAGTATCTTGAATTCTCCTTAAGGATTAGGGTGACAGGTAGTAATGGGACATGGAACTGCCTAGTGTAGTCCTTGTGGTATCTTGAAGTCTCCCTCGTTCTTGTGTTCTTATGTTGTGTTGTGAAACCTCCTCCCCACTTCAGGAGTGAAAAGTTCAATTAAAGCAGATTTTCATTTTTGAAATGGAATCTAATCCCCAAGGTTAATCCGGCCATTAGAAAGACGGACGGTGATTTTTGCATAAAACGAAAAAAAATCTGATTAATCCCCTTGTTGTTGGGTACTGCTCGAGCTTTGCTCACGCTCATTTCTTTCGTCATTTTACGAGAAACCATTTGGTACTTGACGTCACGCCACATCACGCAGAATGCGTAATTGCGTCATGTAAACCTTGAGAGCGTAGCTACGTCATGTGAGCCCTGAATATACCTTTGCGTCATGTAAGCCTTTAAAATACCTTTGCGTCATTTTTAAGTTTTGAAGATGCCTGTGCGTCACGGAAACTCTGAAGGGGTCTTTCTTTCACCCAAGAACTCAATATACCCTTGCGTCATGTAAGTCCTGAAAATGCTCCTAAATCTAGTTTTGCTAGTGTATTTTCGTCTCTATATTTTGTTAGTTCCTTCATCCATTAGGTCATTAGGTCATGGTTATGTTCATCGGTGTATTACCCAAAATTCTTCACTTTCACCTGCTTTCAATTCTTCCCATTTCACCTCTCCACAATTAAAGTCACCCATCAGAGTTATCTTCTCATCTTTTATTAATTCTCTGGAGTTGCTCGGTTGTTTCTAATTAATTCTTTATATTCTTCTTCGTTTTATGCTCTTTTTTATTTAATTACCCATTTTATTATTTTTTTAATATGTGTAATAAAACCACTTGGAAAATAAAATGAAAGGTGACCGAACGTTTTCGTCTATTCAGGGCTTACATGCCACTACAATGTTTCGTTCTCCACCTCCCTCAGTTATGATTCTAATATCTATTGTCTTGACCATTCATATTCATATTTCATATTTTTTTCTGCCTTAATGTTTCCTTTAGTACTGTCATCACTATATCTCCCACTTTTCATCTTTTATCTTTCCACAGTGTGCTACATTTTTCCCATCCACCTGAGCATCACTATTTCTCTGGAGATCTGTTTCGGCAAATCACAATAAATTAGGTATATTCTCCTTTAAATAATAATTTATCTTTGACTTTTCTGATGTCAAGTCGGCTATATTAGTGTAGGTTAGGTATGTTTCTAAGTTTTTCCTTTTACTTCCCTGTGCCTTTTCTTAGGTATCCCTTTTTTCATCTGATCTATGTCCTCTCCTTTTTTTTTTTTTTTTAACAATTTCATTGCTTTCTTTCTTACCCAAACATTCATAAAATAATCTATACTTATTAGTTTCTATGTAATAATGCAAACTTATGTATACATATGAGACTAAATATTACCGTTTCATCGCAGGAGGGTTTTTTTAGGGGTCAGTGGGATCTTTTCCTTTTTCTGATAATTCCAAAATTTGCTCTCAAGGGCGAAGACACTAAATTTGGTCTTTATGGATGCAGACATCTTGGGTGCATGTCATGCAGGCGCCTTCTTCGAGTTTATGTTTTACAGCTGAGGAGTTTACGAGCTGCAGTTATGCCATTTCTACGACTTTGGTCGTTATACCCCGAATGAGACGCTATCTTCCACCTTCTTTGTCCATTGATTTCATTCTGGCTGATCACCAGTGATTCTGTTCAGCCTGGGAGTCGACTCACGACAATAGAGCATCTCCATCCACAAAGAAAATTTGTTCCCGTATGTTCTTCAACTGAATAAAATCATCTGGTTTCAGCCAGAGTAAATTATATAGGTTTAGGGTTTAGCTTCAGGTAATCCCTTTGATGTCTTAATACAGACATTGGAGGAATTTCTTTAATTCAGTAAAACCATTTGGGGACAACTTGTACGAAATCTTTCAAGTTTTTGATCAAAATAACAAGGTCAGTCCTATGCTGCCAGGGGGTCCCACCAAGCTGAATAATATCGTCTGAAGTTTGCCAAAATAAAACCTGTAAGGTGACAGCATTGTTCTTGTAACTTCTAGAAGGTTAAGTGAAATAAGTGGTTAATGTTGTCTCGTACATTCAGGTTTGAATGATAAAAAAGGGGTTAAGTTTTCGAATATCAAAAATAGAAAATGGACGAGACGCAATGGGAAACTTATTTGGTAAACTCGAGCATGCACGCACACGCACACACACACACACACACACACACACACACACACACACACACACACACACACACACACACACACACACACACACACACACACACACACACACACACGTACGCACGCATGCACGCACAAGTGGTTATACCAACTGAACTTTCTGTTGAATAAGATTGATTGGCGATATGAAGAACAAAGAAGAATTTTGCTGATAGCAATGAGATAGTCAAGGAATCAACTCATTTGACACACTTAATAACCAAATGGTTCATTAGTATTTGTCTGACATTTAAAGAGAATGGGAAATATACCCATTTTCTTTTATTGAATTAGCCCAATTTGTGAAAGTGGGAAATTTGTCTTTGCTGCTTCCTCTTTATTATTATTGCTCTTTGTCAACGCTTGTAAAAAGAAGAGGAGGAGGAAGCTAGGAGAGGATCTATTGGTCTGTAGTGAAGCCTAGTGTGAAACACGAAGGAAGAGAGTTAATTACACCCTTCGTTGACCCTCTCTTTTTGGTGTGCCGGTCCCTAAACTGAATAGAACCGAGTGACGTCAACCAGAATAAATACTATACAGGATTTTACCAAATTGAAAAGGATAATCGAGATAGTCTCAGCCCTACAGCTGAATGAAATCACCTATCAACAGGTCAAACGCAAGGGAAAGGATTAAATTAATCGAGATTGATTTAAACCTTCCACAGCAGAAGTTTACCTTAAGCTTAACCCCTTCCATGCCAAGTAGCACTTTTCCCTCTTTTGTTCTCCCTGCCGCCAGGTGATTTTATTCATCTCTTAG
>NC_134785.1:62865410-62872910 GCF_046742065.1 Oratosquilla oratoria | reverse complement strand
CGCCCATTAACCCAGGCCAATATGATTATCATATTTTCTTTATTCCATTACTATGATTAGTATTAGCATAACTATGCGAGGAATATACCCTTGTGCTATTAGTCGTTCGAAGAAGCTCTTGTGCGAATCTTGAATAAATTTTCAATTAGGTTTGTGTCATATTTCACCCTCATCTATATAATCAGTGTTCATATGTATGTGTTTATGTATGAGTATATATGTATATGTATGTGTATACGTATATGTATATATTAATGTTTATGTTTATATTTGTGTTCATGTTTATGTTTATGTTTATATTCATTTTTGTTTATATTCATGTTTATATTTATGTTTATGCTTATGTATGTGTATAAGTATGTATATATGCGCATATAAATATATGCAGACACACACAGACACACACACACACACACACACACACACACACACACACACACACACACACACACACACACACACACACACACACACACACACACACACACACACACACACACACACACACACACACACACAAATACAAACCGTGGTAGCGTCTTGGACTGCTAATTCAGTGGACCTATCATTACAGTGAAAGCTGTCCCCCTTTGCCTAATGTAAGGCATTGGTGTGTGTGTGTGTGTGTGTGTGTGTGTGTGTGTGTGTGTGTGTGTGTGTGTGTGTGTGTGTGTGTGTGTGTGTGTGTGTGCGTGTGTGTGTGTGTGTAAAGTCACAACAGTATCCATGGTTGAAGCCATAAGAACTGTGGAACTGACATTCGCGATGATATTATAGGTTGATCATGAATCGAGTATGTAATTCAAGATCGTAATGCATTATACACACACACACACACACACACACACACACACACACACACACACACACACACACACACACACAAGTACTCACACACACTCGCATACATTTCGTATATCCGCACGAATATTCATTCGCATTTCTAGAATCCATGATCAAAAGAGACCTTGCCATCGAGCACACTGCAAACGGAAATGAGTTTCTGTTTCTGGTGCCGAGGCAGGAGCAGGTGTGTGCCTGAGAGAGCCCACATGCCACAGTGGCACTCCCGTCGTCGTCAACACTTCGATATGATCACAACACGCGTCACTCATTTTCTTCCATATTCTCTTTTCCCAACATCGACACCGAGCACTGGCTATGTATTCCGCATCCCAGGCACGCGTACATATACATGTACGTATATTGCTGCGTCGTGTATTTTTTCCCGTACGTGTATGAAAACGGAGAGCTTGCGCGCGCGCACGACCGAGTAAGGCACAGCAAGTTGGGGAACTGTTCGCGGCTGAGTGCCGGCAGAAGTGGCACCCGATTTCTGCCTCGTCGGCGGTGCCAGTGGAGGGGGTGGGAGGGGAAGGGGAGGTGGAACCTGGTGGAACGTAGGGACGAAAGACGAGGTAGTGGTGGTGGAGGAGGAGGAGGAGTGAGAGGAGGATAATGAAGAAAAGGAGGAGAAGAGAGAGGAGGAGGAGTTTTAGTTCGAGGGGTAAGAGGAGGAAGAAAACGAAGAAGAGGAAGAGGAGAACGAAGAAGTTGAGGTAGAGGAAGAAAAAGAGGAAAAGAAGAGAGCGGAAGTGGAAGTCTGAGTAAGAATAAGGAGGAAAATTAGAAGAAAAAACGAGAGAGAGAAGGAGGGAGCTAGTGAAGTTAAAATGGGGAGTAATGGATGGAGGGTGATGGAGGGAGGATGTTGGAGGGAGGGGCTGGAGGGAAGATGGCAGAGGGAGGGTGTAGGAGAAGTGTCTAGAAATCCTAATTTACCTTCAATCAATCAACACAATTTGTCTGACACAGGAGAAGTTCCTTTCAAGAACAGACAACTTCGACTGTGTCAGAGTTACAAGTGGTGGAAGTGGTTGTGATGGTGATAATTATTTTAGTATTAACTAGAGTTGGTGCAGTCTCCGCTGGTGAAAACTAGAATAGTCGTGATAATTAAATATGTGGTGACAAGTGTGGTGGTGAGGTTAACTGTGGTAGTAACTATAGTGGTTGTGAAAACTATAGAAATGGTGACAAATATAGTGGTTGTGAAAACTATAGAGATGGTGATATCTATGGTGGTGGTAAGATTGTAGTGCGAGTGAAACTATAGTATCGGTGACAGTGAATTAATGGTAATTATAGACGTCGCGAAAACTATAGTGAAGTGAAATAATTAATAATGATAATAACTATAACGACGGTAAAAATTACTGTGAAAGTAATAAACTATGACGAAAAGTTTAGAGTAATAATTTTATAATTATGGGGAAATTTACGTTGGTGATTATTGGTGTTGTTTGTCCTTCAGGTAGAGATAATGAAATATATTGGTGTTAATGTTGGAGAGGGTGTTTTTGGTTTAAATGGTGAAAGTGATGGTGATAATGGTGAACATTGTCTTAATAATAGTAGTTGTGGATAGTAGTGGAGGCGAGGGTGGGAACAATTGGGATGGCGCTGATGTTGGAGGTGATCATAGTTTATTTACTAGTCTGCTTTCAACGTAAATTCTCTCTCTCTCTCTCTCTCTCTCTCTCCTCTCTCCATGTATATATATATATAAACATAATATATATATATATATACATATATATATATATATATATATATTTTTATATATATATATATATATATATATATATGTGTGTGTGTGTGTGTGTGTGTGTGTGTGTGTGTGTGTGTGTGTGTGTGTGTGTGTGTGTGTGTGTGTGTGCGTGTGTGTGTGTGTGTGTCTACCTCCGATTTACATCAGCACGTTTTTTGATCACAATACATGTGCGTGTACACATGTTCGTGCGAATATGTGTGAAAATTTTGCTTGTTAAGTTGATTTGTGTGTTTACGTTTCTTTATCTACGTAAGTATTTTGATAATGTACAAAAAGTTATGTATGTCCTCCGGGGAGCAAGGTCGTGTGTTACTTATGATAACTTATGATAGTTCTCAGTGCTGTCTATCTGTTATTTGTTGATGTTATATCATATTTAACACTTGTGATTAATGTTTACTTTGTTTTGGGAAGGGTAACATGATTTTTTTTTGTTCTATTAGTGTTTCTGTTCGTATCTATGTGTACATACACACGCACACATACACACACTCACACACACACACACACACACACACACACACACACACACACACACACACACACACACACACATATATATATATATATATATATATATATATATATATATATATATATATACATACATATACTTATATGTGTGTCTTGTGTGCGTGCGTGTGCGTGTGTGTGTGTGTGTGTGTGTGTGTGTGTGTGTGTGTGTGTGTGTGTGTGTGTGTGTGTGTGTGTGTGTGTGTGTGCGTGCGTGTGTGTGTGTGTGTGTGTGTGTGTGTGTGTGTGTGTGTGTGTGTGTGTGTGTGTGTGTGTGTGTGTGTGTGTGTGTGTGTGTGTGTGTGTGTGTGTGTGTGTGTGGTTTAGTATGATTTTTCATATATATAAATATTTAGATTTTACGTACAGGCTTTCGTTGGGCATTTTGGCGTGTGACTGCATATACAATAAGTGTGCCTATGTACATTATATTCTTTATGTACATACACTTGTTCATACACCGTGAAAAATAATACACTATTTATAATTATAATTACAATAATTAAGAGCAATTTATGTTTTAATGAAGTAATGAAGCACATTGCGGCTCATATTTTCGCGACAATGGGCTTACCTTGCAATCAGATATATCAATCATTGAATTAGAGAGAAATATCAATATACGCTTAGTTCTATGTATTGGGAATCTGAACAATGAATCATCCAATATTCGGAATAAAACGTTCCTAAATATAGAAAATATCGGGTTTTTAGTTCGCTTTCAGATAATATGGCATAAATTTGCGAATGTTAGAAATGTACCAATTCTAGAATTTCTTTAGCGTACGAACAAGATAGAAAGTCTTGCGTAATTTTATAATTATGGAGCTTGTTACATTGCATTTAAAATATATTTTTTTCTACAAATTCTAATTCATAATAAATTAAAACCTCACCTTGTGAAATATATATTAAATAGCATTCAACAAACGTTGTATTTGCATCGTGGATAACATTGGATGGACCAGGAATTCTGTCAGCCACCGTACCAGGAACCGCTGTACAATCACACCATAAAGTTTTGCCATAACTCTTCAGTAAAGCTTTCGTTATTTCGAACTTGCTGTATTTCTTCTGTACGTTAGTTCCCAAACACACACAAAAAATCTCTATTTCTATTAACAAGATTACTTTACGTTATTCCGTCATTATAACCCACTATATTCTTCATACTTTCATTAATGAGATGACACTAATACAATGCCCCTGAAAGTCACGAAAAGATACTTTTTTTTCTATTTTCATTAACGAAATTAAAAAAGGGCGACGGGGTAGTGCCCCTTGGTATGTAAGAATGTCAATGTACATTCTTTCAGTGCGCATGACCGCGCACCCAAGTACCCGCTTGTATAATGTCCCCAATCGATTCCTTTTCTCAATACGGACCCCATCGCAATCCAGGATCTGCAGAGAGCTTTGGCAGCCACCAGAATGGATGAGGGGAAGGGGAAGGAGAGGTGAGGGGAAGGGAGAGATGGATGGAGAGGAAGAGGGGAAGGGGGAATGGGGAGGGGGAGGGGAGGGAACAGGAACTGGAATTGGTAAAGAGGAGGGGTAGGGGGAGGGGAGGGGGAATTTGGGAGGTGGAAGGGGGTAAACGGGCAGGGGGGAGGGGGACGGAAGAAGAGGGGAGTGAGAAAGGAGGGGAAATAGGAGAGGGGGAGGGGAAAGGAGGGGGTAATGGAAAGGGGGAAGGGGGAATGGGAGGGGAGGATGAGGGGAGAGGAAGGGGTCTGGAAGGGGGAAAGGGGAGGGGGGAGGTGGGGAAAGGGGGAGGGGAGAAGGGAAAGGGGAGGGGGAGGGGAGAGGGGAAAGGGGAATGGGGAGGGGGAGGGGAGAGGGGGAAGGGGAGGGAAAAGAGGAGGGGAAAGGGGGAAGGGGAGGGGGAGGGGAGAGGGGAGGGGAAAGGGGAACGATGAAGGGTTTTATGTCTTCTTCACAAGGAGGACACCCTCTCTGATGAAATCATCTAACGATAACCATCATAAAACCTCCGAAGTCGACGATTTTGTCGTAGATTTTAAGTGAAGTTATCTTAACTCGCTCTGTCTTAATCTGCAAGGAAATGGTTCTTGAAGCTAAATAAAATCACCTAGCAGCAGCCAGACCAAAAGCCTCAAATCCGGGAGCATTATGTCTAGTGGCATACTTTGTGGATTTCATTCAACCTAACAACAGGCGATTTTATTCAGCTGAGTTTTCATCTGAATTCGTGGGTTAAACCATCTCGATATAAACTTCGCTCTATGGTACACATCTTTAGGATCGCCAAGAGCTTCTTTAGACTGAATAAAATTGTCTGTAATTAGCCAGAAACAAGACTTTAAAGGGATAACTTGGCTCAGCCCAAGAAGGATTTTTTTTTCTACATCAGGAAGAACAAGAATCATGAGGTCTGAAATTAAATGAAGACTTTAAATGGATCGCTGAGCTCAGTCTAAGAAGAAAATTGTTAACACCAAGAACAAGAAGAATCATGAGGTCTGAAATTAAGTGAAGACTTTAAAGGGATCACTGAGCTCAGCCTAAGAAGAAAATTGTTAACATCAGGAGGAAGAAGAATCATAAGGTCTGAAGTCCAGTCATCTTCTCCGTCCCCCTCCTCCTCCCCCCGTCCCTCCGTGATACCCGCGTGTCATGTGACGCAGACCGTCACGAACGCGCGATCCGGTCAGGGCCAAGGAAGTGCCTCCTCAGCAGGAGTGTTCGCAGTGACGGGGAGATGCAGAAGGAGAGAGAGAGAGAGGGAGAGAGAGAGAGAGGGAGAGAGAGAGAGAGAGAGAGAGAGAGAGAGAGAGAGAGAGAGAGAGAGAGAGAGAGAGAGAGAGAGGGAGAGGTAAGATGGGGCTGAGTAAGATATATAGAGAGAGAAGGAAGGAGATGAGAGAGACAAGGAGAGAGAGAGAAGGAAGGTTCTGAGTGAGACAGGGAGAGAGAGAAAAAGGGAGAGGGAGAGAAGGAGGCAAAATCTAAAAGACGGAGCAAGGGAGAGGGAGAGGTAGAATAAGGCAGAGAAAGACAGAAATGAAGAGGAAGAGTGAGACGTGAAGAGGCAGAAAGAGAATAAGGAAGTTAGAGAAGGAGGCAAAAGGGAAAAGGTAGAGCAATGAAAATGGATAGAGGAATAGGAATATAGAGTAATATAAAGGAAGAGGCAAAAGATGAGAGATAGAGCAAGGAAGAGGCAGAGGTCGTGAAAGACAATTGAAAGAAGAATGGGTCACTGGGTGAGTAAGCTAGTTAGCGGAATGTATAGATAGATAGAAATAATAATAGCTGGATAAATATAGATATGTAAATAAGGATATGAGTAGATGTGTACATGGAAATTGATGGATATGTAAATGGTTTGGAAGATAGATAGATGGATAGACGGATGGAAGGGAGGTTATGTTACAAAAAAAATAGTTTTGACTGCCTTAAAATCCTTCAGTTAATGTCTTCAGCTGAGTAAAAAATATTGGAGTTAGCCAATATGAAATTCCTAAATTGGCTGTCACATTAAAAAGTTTCACATTTATGCTGTGTAGAGAGTATCTCCGACTTAATAAAATTACTTGGCAGTGACCATAACAAATGTAATATCGTCCATAACAGCAAGAGGGTCAAAGAGGCAATGTGACAGAAACACGAAGAGTCCTTGAACATAATCATATGTCCATGCACCCAGGGCAAAGGTGGTGGTTTCGTTCGAAAGATACTTCTATTGCCAACCTCTCTCTCTCTCTCTCTCTCTCTCTCTCTCTCTCTCTCTCTCTCTCTCTCTCTCTCTCTCTCTCTCTCTCTCTCTCTCTCTCTCTCTCTCTCTCTCTCTCTCTCTCTCTCTCTCTTTTGCTCTCTCATTTTATTTCATAAAGGAATATGAAGATGTTTCTTATCTTGGCAATATTTCTTACTGAATTGGTAAATTTTCGCCGTCGCCCCCTGCGGAGCGATGATATACGCTTCTTTTGTTTTCTAATGTGTTTTCTTTTAACCTATGACCATTCTTTGCTCTCGCTCTCTATCTATCTATCTATCTATCTCATGTGTACATATATATGTATACTCGTATTTAACAGCATATGTATATGCATATGTAAATGTATATGTATATGCATATGTATATGTATGTGTATATGTATATGTATATGTGCACATGTACATGTACATGTATATATATATATATATATATATATATATATATATATATATATATGTGTGTGTGTATATACGTAAGTACATGTATTCAAACATGTTCATTTATTCACCTGACCTCTATGATTTGTATGGACATGTCCCAACACAAACACGCATACCTCACTAACGGTAATAGCACGGTGACCTCCAACTAATAATTGGTCCTCCCTCTAATAACAATCTAGACCTGTCCA
>NC_134785.1:62857910-62860410 GCF_046742065.1 Oratosquilla oratoria | reverse complement strand
ATGTGGAGTACGTATGTGTCCACACGAGTGTGCATGTTTCTGTTTGTGTGTGTGATTCACCATGGTTTTGGATCACGTGTTGGACTTGTGATCGACAGCTATTTCCCTCTCGGAAGAGAGCTCAGAGCTCATATATGACCGATCTATGAGTAATACTGTGACCTTACACGCACCCACACACACAACTACCCGCTCACGAGAGTTGGAGTAACGACTTGTAACGCTACGATACTGAAATTATTTTAGCCCTGGGTGGGAGTTGAACCCGGACCGCCGTAGTGGCGGCCGGGAACTCTAACCACTGCGCCATTGTGTGTATGTGTGTGTGTGTGTGTGTGTGTGTGTGTGTGTGTGTGTGTGTGTGTGTGTGTGTGTGTGTGTGTGTGTGTGTGTGTGTGTGTCTGTGTGTGTGTGTGTGTGTGTGTGTGTGTGTGTGTGTGTGTGTGTGTGTGTGTGTCTGTGTGTTTGTGTGTGTGTGCCTCTGTGTGTGTGTGTGTGTGTGTGTGTGTGTGTGTGTGTGTGTGTACGTGTGTGCGTGTTTGTGTGAATATTTGTGTGTGTGTGTGTGTGTGTGTACGTGTGTGCGTGTTTGTGTGAATATTTGTGTGTGTGTGTGTGTGTGTGTGTGTGTGTGTGTGTGTGTGTGTGTGTGTGTGTGTGTGTGTGTGTGTGTGTGTGTGTGTGTGTGTGTGTGTGTGTGTGTGTGTGTGTCTGTGTGTTTGTGTGTGTATGCCTCTGTGTGTGTGTGTGTGTGTGTGTGTGTGTGTGTGTGTGTGTGTGTGTGTGTGTGTGTGTGTGTGTGTGTGTGTGTGTGTGTGTGTGTCCATCTAGTTGTATATATCCTGTTTTACCAGAGTGAGTGGATATACTTTCTGTTGGAAATGGCGTGATAAATGTTTATTTTTTGGAGATTTATCACGATAAATGTATTTTTGAAGATTTATTGCCAGCCAGAAAATAGAACAGAGATAAAGTGTTGTTCGTTCTTAGCATTAACTATTGAATATATCTCAATTAAAACTCCTACCCAGTCATATATCAATTAGAAGTTTTTTGTGATTAATTATTGTAATTCTTTTTTAAATTGCAAAACTTTGTTGCAAAACATTTGGGACCCCATGAAGGTGAGTAAAATCGTCTAGCTTTAACCATAAAAAATAATCAAATGAAAATAAATTTTATTTTTTTCTTTCGAACAGATTCTCTCAATATCAGGAAAATAATCTAGTTCTAATTAAAACAAAATTATAATAAATCCGCTTGAATTAAGTTTATTCAACCTTTAAAAGCCAGTATCCTTTAAAGTAAATGAGATGCATTTTTAAGATTTTTGGTATCAAAGAGATGTTGAAATTTAAATGCCTGTTAGCGTCTACATTAAAAGAATAAATGCCAATTGACGAGGCTATATGAGGAATAATGAAGATACTAATTAAGATAAACTTATTATCAACATCGAAGACTGAGGAGTGAGTTCGTATATATGTATATATATGCATATACATAGAGTATATACATACATTATATATATATATATATAAGTATATATATATATATATATATATATATATATATATATATATATATATGTACATGGACAAGTGTATGCATACATTATTACAAAGGATTACAAAGGCGGAGCATACCGACAGGAGACCTTTTGATCCATATATATATATATATATATGTGTGTGTGTGTGTGTATGTGTGTGTGTGTGTGTGTGTGTGTGTGTGTGTGTGTGTGTGTGTGTGTGTGTGTGTGTGTGTGTACGTATGTACTTGTATGTATGTACATGGATAAATTTATGTATACATATATGTGAGCATGAAAAGACGAAGGAATGAAAACACAAGACTAGATTATTAAAGAGCCTTTATTTGGAAAATAACACAGAGTAGTGTTTTTCTATTATTATCCGAGTGTGTTCCTTATCATATATGTAGATGGATAGGTGAATGGAAATGTGTATGTAAACGTATACGTGTATGTATATGTATATGTATATGTATATATATATATATATATATATACAGTATATATATATACATATATGTATATGTATATGTATGTATATATATATATGTATATGTATATGTATATGTATATGTATATGTATACGTATATGTACATGTACATGTACATGTACATGTTTAAGTGTATGTATATGTGTATGTTTATATAGATAAGTATTATAATCATATTCATTATCAAACTTTTTCTCTTTTTTTCCAGACAAGAAAACCATGAATCATGGGGTTTACTGGAAGAGTGATTCATCGTCTTATTCCATGTAAGGTAATTACCCTCTCTAGTTTTTAATCACTTAAAAATATGGATTGACATATATGGTTGTGCAGATATACCCCTTAAACCTCATTTTAAGTAACCACAACATGCTGTGTAAATAAAGAAATTTGAATAACATATTAACTTTTAACATGCACAAATACACACACACACACACATACATGCGTGGAAAGAAACATAAATATACACACT
>NC_134785.1:62840410-62847910 GCF_046742065.1 Oratosquilla oratoria | reverse complement strand
TACGACAATGTTTACGTTGATGTTTAAGTTTACGTTTACATTTACGTTTATGTTTAAGTTTCCGTTTACGTTTATTTATGTTTATGTTTATGTTCATGTTCATGTTTATGTTTATGTTTATGTTTATGTTTATGTTTATGTTTATGTTTATGTTTATATTTATGTTTATGTTTTTGCTTATGTTTATTCTTATGCTTATGCTTATGCTTATGCTTATGCTTATGTATATGTTTATGTTTGTGTTGATGTTTATATTCATGTTCATACTTATCCTTATGTCTGTGTATGTTTATTCAATTTTGTTTTACTTTATCTTATTCTATTCATGTAACGAAAGGCTTGAGCGAGACTGGTTAAGGTGTTACGCCTCGGTGGGTACCCTCAGCTGAATAGAATTGCCTGACGGCAGCTGGAATAAAGATATACGTCGTAACACGCAACGAAGGGGTCACTGTGTTGTATCAATGATGGAAGGGCGATTTCTTTAGATACAGAAAGACCACTCCCGAGGGTTCTTGACGAGACCCTGAGAGCCCCAAGAACGTCTATAGAGGATACCATCTCATTTGGGATATCAAGGCTTTCTGTTCCTTCTTTTATTTTTTATTTACTTTGTTATCTATTCCTCTTTTTTTTTCTTCTTTTTTCTTCCTATCTTTTTCTTCTTTTTTATCTAATTCTTCTTCTTCTTTCGCCTCCTCCTCCTCCTCCTCCTCCTCCTCCTACTCTTTTTCTGCTTCCACCTCCACCTCTTTCTTTTCCTTTCCCCTTTCTTCTCCCTTCCTTCCTCTTCCTTCTCTTCTTTCCTGAGGGAAACTATCTCTGGGAAATGAAAGTTTTTCTTAATCAACACGTTCTTCATATTTCTAATTGGATGCTACCATGCAATTTATCCTATTACACCAGTGAATAAAACCGTCTGGCATTAGTAGAGCTTAACAGCAAAAGAGTCGAGAGGCTTTGCCTCTTCACCATAGGATCCTACCGTAACCTGAACAAACCACTCTGGTTTCGTTTAAAGCAGAACCTAATGCAAAAGACCCAATGGACTAAGCTCCTGATCTAGTAAAAAGACATCATTGTTGGTTGGATCTCGTGGCTAGAATTTTATGGCTGCGTTTAATGGAAGGATAGCATCTACAGACTGTAGCTATACCAGCAATTCCCGCATCAGATATCGGTAGAAGAGACCTACTTTCTATTACCTCCATTCTTTCTTTTCGTAGACTTCCCTGATAACCAGGAAGTAGAATTTAGGTCATTCTGAGGTATCTTGCATCGACCTATATCACGTAATTACTGTCTATGGAAGTAAAACATTTATCAGCTGTGGGGAGAAGGATATATATTCTTTACAAAGTAATATATTACATAAAGATTTTTTGATTTATGATGAGGTCAGAATGATTCGTAGTGTAATAATTACCATGTTTAGATAAATTTTTGTCGTAAAATTTGGTATGTATATCTAATAAAGATTTTTTGATTTATGATGAGGTCAGAATGATTCGTAGTGTAATAATTACCATGTTTAGATAAATTTTTGTCGTAAAATTTGGTATGTATATCTACATCCAGCTATCCATCCATACATACATACATACATACATACATACATACATACATACATACATACATACATACATACATACGTATGCATATATATGCATACATATATACATACATACATACATACATACATACATACATACATACATACATACATACATACATACATACATACGTACATACATTAATATACGAACGCACCCACGAGGAAGCAAGCATAGTAACAAGCAGTAATCATTATGATCTACTGGATCGCAATCATTTGGTGCCCACGCTTCCCAAATGTCCTCCCCTTCCCCCCCTACCCACAACCCCACTCCTCACAGAAACAATCGATGTGTTAGGGTTCGTAATCTACGTCTTCGTACTTGAGAACAGTCTAATGATCAAAACACTGTGCTGCTAATGACGGTTTTGTAATTCTATAGTTCTTCGTCTTCGTGAATGAAATAGATTAAATAGTTTGTATAGAAAAGATAGGGAAACTTTTTTTCTATATTCTAACTACCTCTAGACGGTTTTATACGTCTTTGTGTTGTCCTTATCCAACTCAATAAACCCCTTGTCTGAAGATATGTAGAACCCAGTACGGAAAAAGTTAGCGTGATGGGAAATAGTTATCAGCCACCAATTGTTTTTTCAAAGGCAATTTCTTTCTTACACACGTGGGGACTGGTAAAAATTAGATTATCTAATTTCTGAATATGATGTCTTTCAAGTAATCAAATATGTTTTGCTCAGAATGAGACTTGAATATCATATTTAGCAAAGGAGTAGTGTCAGGACATACTTAAAGATTTCTTTTAAGGCGATTTGTTGATTTCAAGGAGCGAAGGATATTTTTCAATGGTAAGGGCCTCTTTATCCTATCAAAGAGGATAATATGATTCTAGGGTGTTAGAGTGGGTTCCTTTCTAGATGAGGTTCTTAGAACCAGACTTCTGCTTACCAACCGCATCGATCATCATTACGAAGTGAAGATTTTATCGCGGAGTACCTCGTGCAAACCATGCGCGTCATAGAAAACGGGAATTTTATTCCTTTCACAGAGAATGGGTCATTGGTGCTCTCGGGAATCAAAGAAAATGGTTCCGTTTTCATTTTCCTAAAGGGGTGTCTTTTGTTTTTCTTTCTTTTTCTGCGCTTACGTTCCATCAATCCCTAATGTCAGGAAAAAATGTAAGTTTACTTATTCTTATCAAGGATTTTTTTCATGAATATTATGTTAAAATACATTACCATCATAGTGTAAACACACACACACACACACACACACACACACACACACACACACACACACACACACACACACACACACACACACACACACACACACACACACACACACACACACACACACACACACACACACACACACACACACACACACACACACACACACACACACACACACACACACAAGAAACACAAGAAGACAAGAGAAGAAACTAAAAAAGGACACATACAGAAGAGATTTGAAAAAGAAACAGCTTTCCACACATATTGATAGATACATGGAATAAATTAAAAGAGAAAACAGTGAGTGCTAAAACTATACATGATTTTAAGAAAGAACTGGATGCGGAAAGATACAACTGCGGGTCACTACGAGCATAGCTCTTCTCCCGCAAAATACAATTAGGTAAATACAACTAGGTAAATACACACACACACACACACACACACACACACACACACACACACGTATTATATCATGGTTAATGCCAGACGATCTTAGTTAACTAACAGCAAACCCCATGTTCAATGGTTTAAGGGGAACAGATAATATAAAAAATTATCTTGTTACGCTGAATACTAATCAGAAGAGTAAGAAAGATTTCAAAATGTTAGGAGAGACTTGATCTCGAGGTGAATAGATGCAGTCTCGCCAATCGGGTATCAAACGAATGAAATATATTTTCCAGAGAATCAACGCCATCTTGGACAGGTTGAGGCTTTAAGATCTAGGTGAATAATCACCTGATTTTCTTCGCTTATTTTTTCAGTTAACTTTTATCTTGTTTTGTTTTATTATGTCTTGATTATTTTTGTATAATGTTGTTTTTATTTTATTTTTATTTTATTTCATCTTGTTTGATCATATTTTATATTATTATATCTTTTTCATTTTTTCTACGCTTTTTTCACCTAATTTTGGGTGATTTTGTTTTGCATTATCTTATGTCATTTCATTTTGCTTCGTTCTGTTTCATATTATTTCGTTTTGTTTATCTTATTTGGTTTTATCTCATTCTATATTATTTCATTTCATTTCATTTCATTTATTTCTTTTTATTACTTTTTATTTGATCTTTTATATTTTTTTTCAATTTATCTATCTTTGAGTTAATTTTTATCTATTTTTTCTTGCACCAGTTGCTACTGATCTCAAGGTATACTATTATTATCTTTTATTATTGTAGTTCATTGTTAAATCAATGAGAAGACACTAGATTCTTCAACACGCAGTGACATTCGTACTCAGTGACTCAGACAAAACGGGGACAAAAGCAACTGTGCCACGGCATAAACAGTAATACACAGCAAATGAATGATGAATAATAGTCTCCTGGCTAGTACAGTGGTATCGCGCTTCCCTCTTAATCACGGGGTCGGTAGATCGAGCCTCGTCCGGGCCCGCTAGTTTCAGCTGTTTATTCGAGAAGTTACTGACGTGGCGGGGCATCACGGTGATAGGGTAGAGGATTACCTCGGCTGACGTTCTGAGTAGTCTTTGAGAATGATATAGAAACTGAAACCCGGTAGCTTTAACTTTAATTTTAATATTTCAATAAGTAATAAGACTGAAGGAGGAAAAAAAGATGGTCAACGAATGGAATAGACTTAGTGACCACGTAGTGAGCGCTGAAAATATCAGTTGTCTTAAGAAACAGTTAGACAACTTTATGGATGGGGATGACAGGTGGTAATGGACATGGAACTGCCTAGTGTAGGCCTTATGGTCTATTGCAGTCTCTATCATTTTTATGTTCTTATGAAAAAGAAAAGAATTGTTTGGTGCTACAGATATATATATGACCCTGTTAATCCATAGACTGATCTTATGGTGAATAAGATTGTACTACGAAATTCAAATGAATAAATATAAGTAAATATGACGTAAAGGCAGATACAGAGATGATATAATGTCAAGATAATTATACTTGAGAAAAGATATAGATGATTTTGATGCCCGATATAAGTTAATTGTACATTAAAGATAGACATAAACTATTTATAAACATAGGCTATATGTACAATAACTCTGCAGATTCCTGTTTATAATCTTCAATTAAACCATACGCGTACCCATAAAACACTTACTTAACATTCATTGTATTTTTTCATACATAAATGAACGAAATTGTTATTAATCAAATTCTTTGGAAGTCGGTACAACAAGAACTGAAGTTTGTATTAATATAAGTCATGACCACCAGGAGTTTATAAAGTCATTGTACGTAAACACGAAGGAAGTAGAAGCGTTTCCAAGCAGGCAAATAAACAAAGGAAAATTTGTACGCATGCGCAGGAAAGCATAGATGTGCGTGGGAAGGCACGTACGGGTAATCATTCGTGAACGGGTGCTTAAATGTGCGGACAAACACGGGTGGATATACATACACACATATGTACACACACATGTATACACAAACATGTACACATACACATGCACACACACACACACACACACACACACACACACACACACACACACACACACACACACACACACACACATATATATATATATATATATAAATACATATATATATATATATATATATATATATATATGTATGTATGTATGTATGTCTTTGCAGAAACCATTTGAAAAATAAAAGAATTGAATACCGAACGTTTTCGTCTATTCAAGACATCATGATAAAAGTGGTTTCTGCAAGTATTGTTATCACGGGTGCTTAGTGATTTGTTTTGCATATGTGTATATATATATATATATACATACATATATGTACACATATATATATATACATATATATATATATATATATATATATATATATATACACACACACACATATAAAATATATATATATATATATATATATATATATATATATATATATATATATATATATAAAGGAAGACATATGGGTATGAAAAAGGGGGAGGGAGAAAGGAAAGGGAGGAGGTGAGAATGGAGAAGGAAATAGAAAATAAATTAAAAAAAAAAAAAGGAAGAAAAGAAAGAAAAAAAGAAAATATATTCAGACACTAATGAATCACAAGTTGCCCTAGAAAAAATCATGAAAAAGTGAAAATGTTAAAGAAATGAAGAAAAAAAACATGTAATGAAAATAGAAAAAAATAAAAGAAAAGAGAAGATAGGGAGGAAAAGAAGAAAATAAATTAAAAGAAGAAGAAAATGAGGGCGAGGTTCCAACGAGGCAAGGGCGTGTTCCATTTCCTCTCATTTACTCGACCTTCGATAAAAACTTCGGTAGGGCGTTCCGGCCGAAGCCCCTGGAAAGGCCCCGCCCCCGAAGAACCCTCCCTAACCCCTAACCCCCCTAAATCCCCTCCCTCCCCCTCCAAGCCTCCCCCTGTTCTCCACCTTAACCACCATCCATCAATAATCGTAATTATCTTTTTGTCCCCCTTGTGAAGATCCAGTGTTTGTTGGAGCCCCTATTACCATAGCTACGGTCAAAACCACAATACATAATGATAGTTCATTGATATACTGTACATAGAAATATATGATTGGGCCTGCACGCAAACGTTTATACACACATGAATACACACACGGAAATAATCACATACACACAAACACACATACACAAACACACAAAAACACACACACACACACACACACACACACACACACACACACACACACATACACACACACACACACACACACACACACACACACACACACACACACACACACACACACACACACACACACACACACACACACACACACACACACACACAGACAGACACATACATACATACACACACACTGTTGTTCTTAAGCTTTTTAGCTCTAATCCCCATTTCTAATCTCGCTTTAATTACGTCTTCCTGTTGTTCATGAAAAATGACAAATGCGAAAACATAAATAAAATCTGATCTGTACAAGAACCCAAATATCTACGCAGCCTGAGTGTTTCGTAAAAACATTTGTACCAAAGAAGAAGCAGTCCTGATAACAATGATGTCACCAATGACGTAATTGGTGACGTCACATCATAGAGTTTCTTTATACGATAGGTAGAAAGAAGGAGTATTTGTGGTGTGTGTGGTCGGGAGGGAGTTGAGTTTCCACCACTTTGATGGCTGCGGGGGTGTTGGGAGTGTACGGCACTGGTGGAGTGCCAACGCGTGCAAATCAATCGCTCGGGAGCATTTGTTAAAGAAATAAAAATGACTTGGAATGTTGTTCGCGCCACGACAAGCAACACCTTCAAGGTCGTTTGACTTTTATGAGTGCGACGAGGAGGGTGAGGAAGAGGAGTGGGTGCAAGAACAAGAGGAGGAAGAGGAAGAGGAAGAGGAATGAAAAAGAAGAGGAGGAATTAAGAAGGATGATGAGGAGTGAGTTAAAGGAGCAGGTGTGAAGTAGGACAGTAAGAGGAAGAAGAGGAATTATGAGGAAGAGGAAGGAGAGGAAGAAGAGGAAGAGGAAGAAGAAGGGAATAAAAGGAGTACGATAGACAAGAAAACAAGAAAAGAAAATGGAGGAGCCGAAAGAGTAAGACGAAATTGAACATGATTAAGAAAGAAGATGTAAAGAAAAAAGGATTAAGAAGAAGAGGAGGAGGAGAAGGAGAAGGAGGAAGATGGAGATAAGACACAGAAGGAGAAAGAAGACAAAGAACAAAAGAAGGAAGAAGAAGATGAGGAGAAGGATGGGAAGGAAGAAAAGAGCAAACAGCAGCAGTAGAAAGAGAAGGAAAA
>NC_134785.1:62832910-62835410 GCF_046742065.1 Oratosquilla oratoria | reverse complement strand
TATATATATATATACATGTGTGTGTGTGTGTGTGTGTGTGTGTGTGTGTGTGTGTGTGTGTGTGTGTGTGTGTGTGTGTGTGTGTGTGTGTGTGTGTGTGTGTGTGTGTGTGTGTGTGTGTGTGTGTGTGTGTGTGTGTGTGTGTGTGTGTGTGTGTGTGTGTGTGTGTGTGTGTGTGTGTGTGTGTGTGTGTGTGTGTGTGTGTGTGTGTGTGTTGTTCTGCCAAAAAACATACCTTTTTGTACGTTCTCAGCTTAAAGTTTTTGGCTCTTTTTAATCCAGAATTATTTCCCAAAATTAAGCAAGGGCGTTCAGCGTTAGCCATATCAGAATTCTTACCAGTGATTCTCACGAAGTTATGGAGACAGCCTATTAGTTTATAGGATTATACTAACTATTGTATTGCTGATTATTTATGTCACCTGATACCACAGGAGTCCGTGGTAGTTATGCATTTAAGAGTAATTTATGCCCGAGGGGAGACATTAATCAAATAACTTTCGAGGTCACTCGCTTGCTTGCTCGTTCGCTTCAAGGACTGAAGGAGAGATCAGAGACTTAATAGCTCCAGAACACGTGAGAGTAAGTAGATATCAATAAGCGTGAAGGGGGAGATGTGAGTGAGAGTGAAAGTGAGACTACGAGAGTGAGGACAAAAACAAGAGGAATGTCGTGAGAAAGAGAGTGAGTGTGTGTAAATGAGAGTAAGGAGCAAGTTTGTGAGAGTCAGGATAAGGGGAAGAGGAAAGGTATAAAGTAGTGCATAGCTGGAGATTAAAGTTCGTATAAGAATAATTCCTTTAGTGGACACGTCATTGCACTTCATGATAGAACTTTAGTGTTTGATTGTACGTTCAAGGTTAAGTAACAGACAGAAACATGATATTTTTTTCTTTTTATATAATTTGGAGTTATTTCAAATTGTACTCCACTGCAGAGACATTTTTTGACAATACTCTTTAGTAAGGAAGTTTCTGTGTAACCACAAAGTTAAAGTAACTAAGAGCTTTTGCCATTCTCCTTGTTTGTGTTCTACATTATCCAAATAGTTTATCTATAACCATTATCATGTATGTTTCTGCCCACAGTGCTAACATGGTCCTTATACTAAGCACTGCGTATTAGTAGTAATATTGATAGCAATAACGGTAATATTACTGATAATGATGGTAATGATGATAATGGAAATTATGAGAGTGATAGGTTAATATTCTATGCATTTCTATTATTCATCTATTTGTTTTATTAACTCATTGATTAACTTATCTATTATTCCTTGAATTTATTTATTCATTTATCCTTTCATTTATCTTTTTATTCATTTATCTGTATATTTGTTGATTTACCCATATATCAGTTTATTTATATATTTATTTATTTATTTACTATTTTGTGTATTTGTTAACTATTCAATCTTTTACTTATTTTCTTATATATTTACTTTTTATTCATTCGTTCTTTTATTCATTTATATAATTACTTTTTACTTATTCATTTATTCATTTATTTATCTTTTAGATTATTTATTAATATATTCGTTTATCTATATTAACTATTTATCAGTCTATTAATTGTTTCATTGATTGATTGATTGACTGATCTATTCAGCTATTTATTTATTTAACTATTTACGTATTTATTCAATTATTTATCTATTTATTTATCTATATATTTATTTATTTATCTATTTAGAGATTTGTTTACTTATTTATTTCATATTAGTCTATTTAATTAATATTTATTTTCTTTCTTAAGATTTTGTCTTTCTCATTAAAAATTTGGGTCACTCAAACGGCCAAAGAAACAAAAGAAGAACAGAAAAATAAACGTTGCTTCGATGTTCACCGTTGCAGTGATATCATCGATTGCAGCGACTTCGGCAACAACATCGTCATGAGGAGGTACTGAGTGGCTATCAACAGACCCTCTGTCATCAGCAGAAGCGGCCTCCGTTGTCATTAACCGTCGCCGCCTCACGAGGACCTCGTCCTTCTGTTCGAACTCACGGAGAACACCTCTTCTGCAGATCGATGGGTCTGGACATGTCTTACTTTTCTCTTTCTCCTGTTCCTCCTCCTCCTCCTCCTCCTCCTCCTCCTCCTCCTCCTCCTCCTCCTCCTCCTCCTCCTCCTCCTCCTCCTCGTCTTCCTCCTCCTTCTCCTTCTCATCTTCCTCTTCCTAGTCTTCTTCCTCTTCCTCCTCCTCCTCGTCTTCATCCTCTTCCTCGTCTTCATCCTCCTCCTTATCTTCCTCCTCTTCCTCCTCTTCCTCGTCTTCCTCGTCTTCCTCCTCCTCGTCTTCCTCCTCCTCTTCCTAATGTTACTCCTCTTGATCCTCTTCCTGCTTCTCTTTCTCTTCCTTATCCTCATTTTTAACCTCACCTTTCTCCTTACCTTCCCCCTTCTCCTCTTTTTTCCTCTTCCTCTTCCTCACTTTCCTTGTCATCATCCCCTCCTCCTCCTCCTCCTCCTCCTTTTCTTCTTTCTTTTCCTCTTTCTTC
>NC_134785.1:62820410-62827910 GCF_046742065.1 Oratosquilla oratoria | reverse complement strand
AACCTTTCTCTACACTACTACGCCTCCTACCATTTTCTTAGCTTTCGGTGTATCTAAATGCAGACGTCGGCGTCGCCGTTCAAGTTCCGTGCCCGTTCCTCTCGCGCCACAATCATCATCACTCCTTAGTGAATCACCCATAAAATTACGTTTATTGGCAATAGCCCTATTTTATACACTACTATCCTTTAATTTTTTTTACAAACATTCTCCCCCTACCACACAAACCCATCCCGCAAGACCGGGTGGTCTGTCCTAAGTAGTCCATAGCCCAATCCTTTTGAAGATGTATACAGTGTACGAAACGTCAAGCCCTACTAAACTCCATTCTTCGTCCTCCTGAGTTTGAGTTATGTCCATCGAACCAGCGATAGCGACCTTACTTATAGAAGCCAAGTCTATAGTTAGGCGACTTGAAAATATCCACATGAAGGTCATAAATGCATCTACCGCTATTTTCTTCAATTAAATATATATATATATATATATATATATATATATATATATATATATGTGTGTGTGTGTGTGTGTGTGTGTGTGTGTGTGTGTGTGTGTGTGTGTGTGTGTGTGTGTGTGTGTGTGTGTGTGTGTCTGTGTGTTTGTGTGTGTGTGTGTGTGTGTGTGTGTGTGTGTGTGTGTGTGTGTGTGTGTGTGTGTGTGTGTGTGTGTGTGTGTGTGTGTGTGTGTGTGTGTGTGTGTCTGTGTGCGTGTGTGTGTTTGTGTGTGTGCAGGGGGCGGGAAATGTGTGGGTGTGGGTGTGAAATGGGCGTGGTCTAATGTAAGAAAGAATATAATTTTCCTCCACTCTTTCTTAAGAGTAATTGAGATCAATAGCCTTGGACCTGTGACCTTTGCATAGAAATCACCTGTAAAGCCACAGCCATTGTTGAGTACAACATATTAATATTGTTTATTCCCCTTGAGTCAACTAATTCCCAGATCTCATTAGTCACACCTAGCTTTCAAGCATGCTCGCATGCTCTAACTGGGCTACGAAAATGAAGTGACGTGTATTATTTGTAGGTAGCCTTCGACTTCTCAGAACCTTCATCCAAAAGACTAAGAAAGAAATATATGTGTGTAAAGTAAATTAGTAATATTATTTCCCGTCACTATTTTCTTTGAGTCTTGTTCTTACGTTCAGTATTCAAGATCGTGTCTTGGATAACCTAAGGCTGTCACAAAACCTTATTTGTCCCCAAAAGTCTGAGAGGAAACAGTATATGGAATGCCAAATTTATTGGCATTTTTTACTACGTCAGAATTTGGCGTAATGAGTTGCGACGCGATTTCTGAATGAAGTCATAGACATATCATACAGCGTCCCTGTCTCCTGAAACGTCGGGACCCAAAGGCATCGTGAAGTGACCATAGGGCACCCAAGAAGCGTTTCTGAATACGGTCCCCCTCGTGATTCATAACGTCTCAGGGTAATGCCTCGGTCATTAAGCCCTGGATTAGACACACTCCTTTAATTTACAACGCGGCTAGTTGACACATGCTGTGCTGCCCTCAACCTAGGGGAAGGGAAGTGGAAGGCGTGTGTGTGTGTGTGTGTGTGTGTGTGTGTGTGTGTGTGTGTGTGTGTGTGTGTGTGTGTGTGTGTGTGTGTGTGTGTCTGTCTGTCTGTCTGTCTATCTTTACTTCCCTTTCATTTGTATCCACAGACACGGACGAAAAGATTCCAATGTGCTTATCTTTACTTCAAATTCATTTATCATTTCTTTTTTCTATTCCTTCTCTTTTTCATTCTTGTTTTTGCATCTTAATGTTCGTACTTGTTCTGAGAAATTCTCTTAAGTATCTTGTTGCTATCTCCTTTATCGCCTTCTCATTGTTACCTTTCTTTGTTCTTCATGTTTTCATGATTTTTATTTTTGTAATTCTTGTTCGCGCTTTTGTTGTTTTCAGTAAGTATTCTTTGTTTTTGTATGTGTACGTCTTCTTATATATTTTTTGTCATTCTCCTTTTTATTATTCCCTTTTCCTCTCTTTTCAATCTTCTATTCTTCTTTTTCTTTCTCTTATTCTTTTAATTCTTCTTTATTCTCTTTTCCTCGTTATCACTATTTTCGTTTGCTTTTCTTTTTTACGTCATCTCTCTTCTCCTTCTTCTTCTTCTTCTTCTTCTTCTTCTTCTTCTTCTTCTTCTTCTTCTTCTTCTTCTTCTTCTTCTTCTTCTTCTTCTTCTTCTTCTTCTTCTTCTTCTTCTTCTTCTTCTTCTTCTTCTTCTTCTTCTTAATCATCTTCATCTTTATCATCATCTTCTTTCTTTTTCTTTTTTTTATCTTCTTCATTCCTCATCTTCATTTTCTTTGTCATTACTTTCTTTAAACCAACCTTAAAGATAAAGCAATGTACTATGTGTCTACTAACACTGTTATCTTAAATGAAGAGTGAGCCCGTACCTGACGGGTGTCTGCTCGATCTAGAACCCAGTCACCTCCTTGGTCAACCTCTACCAGGACCGTTCCTCAGCTTTGTAGATTCTTCTGGCGTTGGCTATAATGAGATATTCCAGTTATAACGCCCTCTCAAGCGATTAAGTTCATTTGGGTTTTGTGGTTCATTATTCTCCACAGCATTTTTATTTTGTATTTTGTTTTTTCTATTTGTGAACATGTTTACTTTATTATCATTTTATTTTTGTACGTGTGTGTGTGTGTGTGTGTGTGTGTGTGTGTGTGTGTGTGTGTGTGTGTGTGTGTGTGTGTGTGTGTGTGTGTGTGTGTGTGTGTGTGTGTGTGTGTGTGTGTGTGTGTGTGTGCATGCGCACGCAAAAGATTCGCTTTAGTTTCTGACAAACTTTTATTATTCACAAATTCCATGGCTGTCGGAGCACATAGGACAAAGGTAACTTCATGGGCCTTAGCTAAGCGCCTCTTGGCGTGGCCTCTTCCCCTTGTCTCACCTGTGGTGTGGTCGGCTTGGAGCTCGCCTCCTAAAGACAAAGCCCACAGTTCGATCCCCGAGGACAGGTAATGTGTCACATGACCTGGCTTCCTAAGTACGTAGGACGAAAGGACCCTTTCTCACCTCCATCCAGAGCCGGAAGAGTCTGCAAGAGTCTGCAAGAGTCTGCAAGGTCAAAGACATGACCTGGCTTCCCAAACACGTAAGGCGAAGGGACCCTTTCTCATCTCCATCCAGAGCCGGAAGAGTCTGCAAGAGTCTGCAAGATTCTGCAAGGTCAAAGACATGACTTGGCTTCCCAAACACGTAAGGCGAAGGGACCCTTTCTCACCTCCATCCAGAGCCGGAAGAGTCTGCAAGAGTCTGCAAGGTCGAAGACATGACCTGGCTTCCCAAACACGTAAGGCAAAGGGACCCTTTCTCATCTCCATCCAGAGACGGAAGAGTCTGCAAGGTCGAAGACATGACCTGGCTTCCCAAACACGTAAGGTAAAGGGACCCTTTCTCAACTCCACCCAAAGTCTGCAAGAGTCTACAAGAGTCTGCAAGAGTCTGCAAGGTCGAAGACCTCAACTTCTTAGGCCTTGATTGCGTCATGAGTCAAGCAGCCCTGACAGTTTATTGCTCGACACAGGTGACAATTAGTCAAGCTTTGAGTTATTATGCCTTCAACTGTTGTTATCTCTTCAGCTATTATTACTTTGTCGACCTTTTGCCTATTTCGGGAGGTGAACGCCCGAGGTCTTAACCTCGTATAGCCTGAAGGTTACCTCAAACTGAATAGATTCCTCTGACATCAACCAGAACATCGGCAATTTGTTCCTTTGATAATAAAAAATTAATGGTATTAGTTTACTCGAGGAAGTTGTATCTTTTTTAGAAGATTTCGAGTCAACTTAAGAGTTATCTTTAAGTAAAAATCCTGGTTTAGAAACTCGAAAAAATATTAAAGGATACCTTTACGGGCTCGTTTTTTTAACTCTCCTTACGCATGGTGTTTTCTTTTATTAAATAAAGTTGTCAGGTAGCACCCAGAACCAGAATATATATTATCATTAGCAATGCTAATTCAGACAGGATTAACCATATTGCTGCTCAAAGGGTTTCCCACAGCTGAATAAAATCCCTTGTCGGCAACCATAACAGATGTATGACGTAGTAACGTAACCTCCAAATGTTTTATGTTCACCTTTTGAAACGCGCGACGTCGTTTGTCAAGATGTAGAATTATTCTTTTTAACATTTTCTTTTAAATATTTCAGAAAACGATAAAAATTATAAAATAGAATAAATTAGCATGCACTAAGTCTTGGATAGGTCAGAAAATGTCAAAAGGAAGGAAAGTTTGAGTAGACTGGTTGCATCTGACAAAAGAGGAAAAAATTATAATATCACAAATACTTTCAGTCTGAATAGCACCACATGTTTCCATTCAGGTAATAGATAATTCAAGAGTTAAATTGATTGCCTTCCACTTCGACGTCTTTATTACTGTTCTTTGGTTTGATAAAATCTTCTTGCTGCAGCTAGAGTCGAATATAGAGGCCAGAAGCTTAACCTCTTTGTGTGGGTATATTTTACATAAATTCATACTTCAGACACTAAATAACTTAATCCAGTTAAGGGGTAAACTACGTAGCCCGAAGATTTAATGAGCTACAAGTAGTCTTTATGTACATCCAACATAAGGGTGATATTGTTCCCGTCCTTGCAGGCTTTAAAATTTGGAGCAACCACCACCTCAGTGGAGAGACATTTGTCGTCTTTGCAAAACAAAGATAAGAAACAGAAAACGGGATTATTATCTTTCTTTCGCTAAATATTCCTCCTTAATTACTGTTGGTGCTATGTGTAAATAACGGGGAACTACACAGATAACTATGAAGAACTCAATGTCACCTACGTTTCGGAAAAAAAAAGACAAGATAATTTCTGCCTCCGAAATTTTTTTTAGTTTGTACATACTAATGAAAACAATTTAGGTTTGTATACATTACGGAAAATGAATAGGAATAGTTATGACATGTATAAACGTGTTTTCTTAGGATTAACTACATTTGAGATAGCCGTCTATTTAAAGTTAGACCATACTAAATCAGTCTGCTTAAGGTTACCTACGTTTGGGCGTCTGGAAATGACAGTTGACAACACAACCCGTGTTCCTTTTTTCTGTCGCAATAATGCATACATTATACCTGAAGTAGTGTTATCTTATTGTTCATGATATCATATCGCAGACTTTATTTGATACTTTGATAACCCTTCACAAGAAACGTGCTGCATGATAAGGAAAGGGTTATGTGTGACAGTATGATACTGTTCACTGGAATTGTATTACTGTGGCATTGCACGTTGTTAACGTTATGAGAACGGCATTCCAACTCGGTATCACAATAAGCCACGCCTCCTGGCTGACACCACTGAGCTGATGGAACTAGAAACCATATTTTTTCATATCAAATTATTTAAATTTTCTTCGTAATAATATCAAGTTACT
This sequence comes from Oratosquilla oratoria, assembly GCF_046742065.1. Taxonomy (NCBI): domain Eukaryota; kingdom Metazoa; phylum Arthropoda; class Malacostraca; order Stomatopoda; family Squillidae; genus Oratosquilla; species Oratosquilla oratoria. The sequence continues at coordinate 62,822,500 of NC_134785.1, read as the reverse complement.
CAGCAGTCCATCGGACACGTCGATGTTCGTCATTTCTTCATGATAGAGCGAGGCCAAAGGGAATTGGAATGTGTTGCAACATTGGGATGACGTTGCACTGAGGATTTGATACTATACAAAAACAAACAAACTATAGTTTAAAGTCGCTTTTATCCTTGTGGGTAATCTCTCGTTACGTTGTATAGTGAGATTACACTGAAGTATGGTGACACGTAATCAAACAGTACAGTATGATATAGTAATATATGAACAATTAGTATGTGCATGTATGTAATATATTGTATATATATATATATATATATATATATATATATATATATATATATATATATATATATATATAGGCAGTGTTAAACAGTAAAGTAACACTGTCGTATGAAACATAGTAGTATCTGTAAGGTGTGTTGTATAGAAAGTCTACACTGAGATAGAAGACTATGCAGTAGGTCAGCATGGTGTAGTATTGTATGTGAATTCTACTGTCACTATTATATTGTGATATGATGACAGTGAATAGTATATTGAGCTTTGAATGTATTGTGTTTTCGTGTGAAATACTGTATACTAGAATAGTGTAGTTCACTCCCTCAAAGTAATGGCTACCTCTTGCTGACTGATGACGCCCGCATTAAGAAATAACCAGTGACCTCGAAATGTGTGTACGTGTGTACGTAATCCCGTGTGTGTACGTGTGTACGTATTCTTACCCGTGCTTTTGTAGACTCCTTTTTTAATTTATTCGTGCGGACTTGTGTATACACGTGCATGGTCACTTACATGTAGTTCTCTGTATGTTTTTGGTGTGCACGTCGTTGTGTGCATTTGTGTGTACCTGTGTACGTACGCCTTTACGTACATTTATGTACGCGCATATTCGATTTCAAAAGTCAAAAACTATTCATAGATAGGTTAGAGTACACCTTTTGCCTCTAAACATTTTACGTATTTTTCTATATAGTATAATTACCTTACAAAGATAGGTTATATCTTTGGCTATATTTACGCCAATTTTTTTTATCATTATTGTGCCCATGCGTGTGTTGTGGTATGTATTTGCATGCCCACGCTTTTAGCGTGATTCTGTAAAGACATTAGTATCCGAGTATGGATCAATGGAACATTGCAAAGATTATGCTTACTCAAGTGTATATGATACATATAATACATAATATAACACAAGTAATACATATGTGGTTATGTTATCTGCATAATGTGAGTTTTTTAATCATCCCTATGAAAGTGTGTACAGTAAATGATTTAATACGAGTAATTTCTATGTTATATGTAATACTTGTATGACTTGCTCGTATTGTGTGACCATCTGTGACTACCACCTGTTTTGGCTGTCTAAGCATATAGGGCACAGGTGTTAAGCAGATGTGGGAAATTGAAACCTGAGGAATGCTTTGATATGCTTATCTCGGTTGACGACGTTACCTTTGCCCCGAGTGCTAGAAAAGCCGGAGCGAATAGCAGTTACTATCGTCTTTGACTGCTGTGAGATAGTTTTATATAATGAAAGACTATAAGAAAACACGTTTACGAGAATCTTACTATCTATAGATATACCGCACGTGTGTGTATGTACGGGCGCGTTTGTGTGTGTGTGTGTGTGTGTGTGTGTGTGTGTGTGTGTGTGTGTGTGTGTGTGTGTGTGTGTGTGTGTGTGTGTGTGTGTGTGTGTGTGTGTGTGTGTGTTTGTGTGTGTGTGCGCATGTTTGCTTACATGTGTATCCTTGTTAAATTTTTGATTTGCTGCGTATGTTTTTGACCATGGAAAATCATACAAAAGACATTGATTGATAACAATAAGAGGAATTTTATTAGCATTTATCGTATTTAGATTTCATTTGGTAATTTCATTACGAACTTAAGTCTTCTTGAGGCGTCTTTGAACTGAACGAAAACATCTGGCGCTAGTTGAAGATAAAGCTTCTTTCTAAAAAGACTTTCACCAGACAGACACCCCTTCATAGCCAGGAGGTACTCTGATTCTGGTGTAAATAAAATCAGCCGAAGACAGTTCCCCCAAATGAATAGGATAAATTTGATATAATCTCGGACTAGTAAACCTAGCCCCCTTTGGGGAC
>NC_134785.1:62805410-62810410 GCF_046742065.1 Oratosquilla oratoria | reverse complement strand
GAATTTAGAGATCAAAAAGAGTGATAAAGAAAAAGTAAGAAGGAAAGGTGAGAAAGAGGAAAAAGAAGAGGATAGAAAGAATAGAGGCTGGAAAGAAGAGAGGAAGAAGGAAGGGGAGAAAGAAGTGAAGGAGGGTGGAAGGAGGTGAGAAGAAAGAGGAAGGAAGGAGGAAGGAGGAAGGAGGGAGGAGGAAGGAGGAACGAGGGAGGAGGAAGGAGGGAGGAGGAAGGAGGGAGGAAGGTGGAAGAAGGAGGGAGGAGGTAGTAGGGAAGAGGAAGGAGGAGGAAGGAGGAAGGGTCGATCTGTTTGAGACTAAATCACCTTCTCGCGAGTGGAGCTGTCAATACAGTCGGCCTGACCCCTATTCCCCCCCATTCCCCCATTCCCCCTTATCAACGGTCAGGTCTCTATACGCGGTTCTTTATTTTCTTCTCTCATTGTCCTCTTTTCTTCCTCCACCTTCTTCTCCCCCTCCTCCTCCTCCTCCTCCTCCTCCTCCTCCTCCTCCTCCTCCTTTTCTTCCCTTTTTCCTCTCCTGCTTCTTCCTTCTTCTACTCCTCCTTGACTTCTTTCTCCTCATTATCACCATCATGATTCTCCTTCTCCTCCTCTCCGTCCTTAGTTCCATCCTCACCCACATCCTCATCCTCATCTTCATATTATCATCATATTACAGACTCGCCTCCACACATATGAGAGCATCCGTTTCCCGTCCTCCTGCACCGACATCAAATCTAGGCTCCGCCCCCATCTACACTCTCATCGCTGATTGGCGGACACATGTTACCAGGCATGTCTCGGCCAGTCGGCAGTCACACACAGTGCCTCTTGACCAATCATATGTTAGAGCGTGGGTGGTGGGCGGGACTTAGATCGAATTTCAGTTTTGGATCAACAATAGTGGAATTTCCTGTTCTTTCTTTTTGTAGATACCTACAGCTAATAGTAGAAATTCTGTTCATCCCATTAGCTTCCTGTTGTTGAAGATTCTTTCTGCCAATCGTCACTCTAACCCAGAGGTTCTCAAACTACTAGTCATGACCACTAAAAGGGTTATGATCTTTTTTCTGGGCGTCATGAAAGGTCCAACTGTATGTATATTCAGCCGCACACACAGACTCGCGTATTGATTTACTTGTATAAAAAACTAAACACATACTTCTCATTAGAATACATGATTAAATCAATCCCTGTTAATAAACATTAATAAACAATAATATCTTGATTGCTCTCTCTGTTTTGATTAATCTTTTAGTTTTTTAAAATAATGTATCTGCGATATTAGAAATTGGTACGTTTTCAGAAGGCGTATGAAGTTTGGGGTCACGGTAGGTCATGGTACTGGAATGGCTCACTTACTGGAAAACTTTGGGGAACACTGCTCTAATATATCGAGGAATATTCTTAAAGAAAAATCTTTTGTCATCTCTTGTGTTATTTCGGTTTTTAATCACCCAGTTCGTTTGTGGAGGATTAAAACACATTTTCTAGATCCAAGTTTTTTTTAAATCTGGTTACATTTAGTCAAATGTAGTCAATTGTAGTCACTTGTAGTCAAGTTTGTTCAATTGTAGTCAAGTACTCATGCGTAGCTATATCCTGTTAAATATAGTCAAGTGCTCTCAAGTGTAGTAATATTTAGTCAAACATAGCCAAATATAGTAGAGTCGGGTCAAATGTAGCTACGTTTAGTTGAGCTTTATCATATATAGTCAAGTGTAGAAAGAGATGGAGGAAAAGTGAGGGAAGAAAAGAGAGGAAGGAATAAGATTTTTTTTTTTTTTTTTTTTTATCTGGGTTGTCGAGATCAAGGGACTATTTCGGAGAGTAGGGAGTGACTTCGGGAAGAATTGAGGACGTTTGGAGGTGATCGGAGGGCTTTGCAAATAACATGTGACTTTGTTGTTATCTGGGTTGTCAGACAGTGTCAACGGGATCTTAAGCCTGCGGCGAGGGAGCCTCTGGGAAGAAGCGGCGAGAGAGCGACTTCGATGTTTGGGAGGACTCGGAGGAACTTCGAAGAGAGATCGAAGACTTCTGGAACGAAGCGAAGGAATTTCGCAAATATCGATCGGATTTTGGAAAGGATTGAAATAATTCTGAGCACGACAGAAGGAATTTTGGAAACGTGAAAGGATAAAAAAGTTAGCAAGGATCAAAGGAGCTTTCAAAGGACCAAGGAATTTTGAAAAAAATAGGAGAAATTACGACAGAATCAAAAGAATTACGATAATATAAAAACAAATATGGTAAAGGTAAAGGAAACAATTTGAAATTTTCCAAAACCATTTTGGAAAGGATAGAGGGAATTTCGGAAAAATCCAAGGAACTTTGGAAAAAAATCGAAGGAATTTCAGCAGAAGTGGAGGAATTCTCAAAACAAAGGAATTGGGAAACGATGCATCGAAAATTATTCGAAAGGGAGTAAAATTGTTATAATTTTGGAAGCGAAGGAATATTGCAAGGGTTTTCATAAGGAAGGGATTTGGAAAATTTGGTGAAACCGAAGAAATCCGAAGAAGTCCTTTGAAGCGGGAAGGAATCTGAAAAGGCTTTACGGACCGAAGGAATTTGGAAAGGCTTTTCAAAGAAAAGGAATTTGAAAAGGCTCTTGGAAGCGAAGGACTCTGGAAAGACTTTTAGAGCAAAAAGGATATGGAAAGGCTTTTCAAAGAGAAGGACTAGAACAAATTTTAATAGAAAAGGAATTTGGAAAGGCTTTACGGACTGAAGGAATTTGGAAACATTTTTCAAAGAGAAGGAATTCGGAAAGGCTCTTTGAAGTGGCTTTACGGACCGAAAGATTTTGGAAAAGCTTTTGAAAGACAAGGAATTCGGAAAGGCTTTTGGAAATGAATGATTCTGGAAAGTCTTTCAGGGCTGCAGGAATTTGGAAAGGCTTTTGAAAGAGAAGGAACACGGAAATGCTCTTGGATGCTAAGGACTCTGGAAAAGCTTTTAAGGCAGATGGAATTTGGAAAGGCTTTTCAAAGAGAACGTCTGTGGAAAAGCTTTTCAAAAAAGAAGGAACTTGGAAAGGACTTACGGACCGAAGGAATTTGAAAAGGTTTTTTAAAGAGAAGGAATTCAAAAAGGCTCTAAGAAGCAAAGGACTCTGGGAAGATTTTTAGGGCAGATGGAATTTGGAAAGGCTTTTCAAAGAGAACGACTATGGAAAAGCTTTTCAAAAAGAAGGAATTTGGAAAGGCTTTACGGACCGAAGGAATTTGGAAAGGTTTTTCAAAGAGAGGGAACTCGGAAACGCTCTTGAAAGCGAAGGACTCTGGAAATGCTTTTAAGGCAGATGGAATTTGTGAAGGCTTTTCAAATAGAACGATTGTGGCAAAGCTTTTTAAAGAGAAAGAATTTGGAAAGACTCTACGGACCAAAACAATTTGGAAAGGTTTTTCAAAGAGAAGGAATTCGGAAAGGTTGTTGGAAGCGAAGGACACTGGAAAGGTTTTTAAGGCAAAAGGAATTTGGAAAGTCTTTAGAAAGAGAAGGAATTTGGAAAATAGTTTCAAAGAGAAGGAATTTAGAAAATCTTTACGGAGTGAAGGAATTTGGAAATACTTTTGAAAGAGAATTCGGAAAGCCTTCTGGAAACGTATGATTCTGGAAAGGCTTTGAGGGCAGAAGGAATCTGGAAAGGCTTTTGAAAGCGAAGGAATACGGAATGGCTCATGGAAGCGTAGGATTCTTGAAAGGCTTTTATGGCAAAAGGAGTTTGGAAAGGCTTTTCAAAAAGAAGGATTGTGGAAAAGCTTTTCATAGGGAAGGAATTGGAAATGCTTTACGGACCGAAGGAATTTGGAAAGGTTTTTCAAAGAGAAAGAATATGAAAATACTCTTAGAAGCGAAGGACTCTGGAAATGCTTTTTGGGCAGATGGAATTTGGAAAGGTTTTTCAAAAAGAACGACTGTGGAAAAACTTTTAATAGAAAAGGAATTTGGAAAGGCTTTACGGACCAAAAGAATTTGGAAAGGCTTTTCAAAGAGTAGGAATTTGGAAAACCTATTGGAAGCGAATGACTCTGGAATGGCTTTTAGCCCAAAAGAAATTTGGAAAGATTTTTGGGAGCGAAGGAATTTGGAAAGGCTTTTGAAAGAGAATTTTGAAAGGCTTCTGGAAACGAATGACTCTGGAAAGGCTTTGAGGGCAGAAGGAATCTGGAAAGGCTTTTGAAAGCGAAGGAATACGGAATGGCTTTTGGAAGCGTAGGATTCTTGAAAGGCTTTTATGGCAAAAGGAATTAGGAAAGGCTTTTCAAAGATAAGGAGTGTGGAAAAGCTTTTCATAAAGAAGGAATTTGGAAAGGCTTTACGGACCGAAGGAATTTGATAAGGCTTTTGAAATAGAAGGAATTCGGAAAGGCTTTTGGAAACGAATGATTTTGGAAAGGCTTTTGGAAACGAATTATTTTGGAAAAGCTTTCAGAGCAGAAGGAATTGGAAAGGCCTATGAAAAATGAAATAATTCGGAAATGCTCTTGGAAACGAAAGATTCTGGGAAGACTTTTAGGGCAGAAGGATTTTGGAAAGTCTTTTCAAAGAGAAGGACTTTGGAAAAAAATTGAAAGAGAAGGAGTTTGGAAAACCTTTAAGGGCTGAAAGAATTAGGAAATTAGGAAAGGCTTTATAAAGAGAAGGAACTTGAAAAGGCTTTTGGAATCGAAGAACTCCGAAAAGGTTTTTAGGGCAAAAGGAATTTGGAAATGCTTTAGGAAGGGAAGGAATTTGGAAAGGCTTTTGCAAACGAAGGATTTTGGAAAGACTTTTTGGAAGGAATTCCTCTGGAAAGACTTTTCAAAGAGAAGGGTTGCATAAAGGCTTTTGAAAGCGAAGGAATTTGGAAAGGCTTTAAGAAGCAAAGGGCAATGGAAAGGCTTTAAGGGACGAAGGAATCTGGAAAGACTTTTCAAAGAGAAGGACTGTGGAAAGGCTTTCGGCAGTGAAGACTATGAAAAGGCTTTTGGCACCGAAGGAATTTGGAAAGGCTG
>NC_134785.1:62797910-62802910 GCF_046742065.1 Oratosquilla oratoria | reverse complement strand
CTCACCAAGCTCTTCATTGGTAGGCTAATGAGTGACGTCATGTGATTTTTTCCGTGCTCAATATCACAGAATATCTTAGGGCTATACGACGTCACGACGCCTCTGAGGACATTTTTAGGTAAATGTGGACAGACTTTGCTGGTGCGTGTTTGAGTTAATTCAGCGCTATTTTCAGATCACGCTGCCTCACGAGGCACTCCGAGCTAAGTGCCGACCAGGAGTGGCCAGGCGATCCGGAGGCCATTTCCATTGACTTCAGTTTCAGGAGACGTGGGAAGGGGAGTGGGAGGCGAAAAGAAAGAGAAACACAAAGAGATGGAGGCAGAAGAAGGAAAGTGAATGTGGGATAGGAAAGAATGATAATAAGAAAAGGGAGGAGGAAGAGGAGGTGAAGAAGGAAGAGGAGGAGGAGGGGGAGGAGGAGAAGGAGGAGGAGGAGGAGGAGGAGGAGGAGGAGGAGGAGGAGGAGGAGGAGGAGGAGGAGGAGGAGGAGGAGGAGGGTCGCGAAAATAAAGAAACACAAAGAGATGGAGGCAGAAGAAGGAAAGTGAATGTGGAACAGAAAAGAATGATAATAAGAAAAGGGAGATAGAAGAGGAGGTAAAGGAGGAAGAGGAGGAGGAGGAGGAGGAGGAGGAGGAAGTTGTGTGAAAAAATTAGGGAGGAATATCTAAAGGGCTGTAGAGCATGAGAGAATAGAAAGGATAGAGATAGGATGAGGAGTGGTGATAGTAACATAGCAGTGGAAGTAGTAGTAGAAGTAGTATGAGCATTAGGGTATGAAGAAGCAGTAGTAGTAATAGTAGTACTAGGAATAGTAATAGTGGAAGGAAAAGTAGTAGTAGTAGTAGTAGTAGTAGTAGTAGTAGTAGTAGTAGTAGTAGTAGTAGTAGTAGCAGTAGTAGTAGTAGTAGTAGTAGTAGTAGTAGTAGTAGTAGTAGTAGTAGAAAAAAATAGTACTAGAAGTAGAAGGAAAAGGAGAAGGAAAAGGAAGAAGAGAATTACTACTAGTAGTAATAGTTATAGTACCATTACTAGTAGTCTAAGTACTACTAATAGTTGGAGAAAGAGAAACAATGCTACCACTGTTTCTCCTCCTGTTTCCTCCTCCTGTTTCCTCCTCCTCTTCCTCCTCCTTTGTTTCGTTCTCATTCTTTGACGATCGAGTGAATCAGTTGGAACCCAGCAGAAGTTTATCTATTCTTGTCTGATTGTTTGCAACAGATGCAGGATTGTGAAGAATTTTATACGAAAAAGGATAACTCTTCACTGGGTACAGGAGGGTGCTGGGAAGAGGAGGAGGAGGAGGAGGAGGTGAGGAAGGATCTCTTCAAGTGAATGAAATGGCCTGACGAGGAGCAGAATGAAATATGTAAAGGCCCAAATGTAACCAAAGGAAGGATTTGTTTCACAGATTTTTTATTGTTATTCCTTCGCTGAATAAAATCACCTGACTAAAAGTAGAATGAAATATGTGGTATGGTAACCAATGACACAAGTGAGCTCGTTAGTCTCCTCCTCCTCTTTAGCCTCCTCTTCCTCCTCCTCCTCCTCTTCCTCCTCCTCCTCCTCCTCCTCCTCCTCCTCCTCCTTCTCCTCCTCCTCCTTTGGCAAATTATATCATTGACTTCATGGGGGCTTTCTAGGCTCACCAGGAATCAATATTTGGTGTTGGCAATAATTGTTGTCAGCAGGACCCTTACATGGGGGGATGTGGGGGGGGGGGGTTCATATGCCCGGGGAAGACACTTTTAGGGGGAAGGGGCGGATTTGCCACCCACGAGGCCAACAAAATAATGATAATAAAAAAAGAGGTCAAATAAGTCCTAAATATTTTATTTTAATCGAAGACTTTTGCCTCGGGTTGTCACGTGTACCTTGCTGTTGGCTACGGCTATCCAGTGTTGTCAAAGATAGTGTCAAAGGTTCTAAATGTGATGGTGGAAGATGTCTCTTGTTAAAAAAATGTCCCTGACGGTGTTGGCAGCGCACGTTGGCTGGCTGACCTCGGTGTTGGCAACGGGTGGTCGTGGTGATAACATTGGATGATGGAAGTTGGTGGGAATAATTTATGTCGACTTCTCAGGCGACGCCTGTGCAGGAGATGGTGATGGTGATGGTGATGGTGATGGTGATGATCGTGATGGTTATGATCGTGATGGTGATGATCGTGATGGTGATAGTGATGATGATCGTGGTGATAGTGATGATGATGGTGATGGTGATGGTGATGGTGATGATCGTGATGATGGTGATGATCGTGATGGTGATGATCGTGATGGTGATGATCGTGATGGTGATGGTGATGGTGATGGTGATGGTGATGGTGATGGTGATGGTGATGATCGTGGTGATGGTGATGATCGTGATGATGGTGATGATGATCATGGTGATGATGATGATCATGGTGATGATGATGGTGATAGTGATGGTAATGGAGATTACGATGGTGATGAATACATACATATACGCATACGAGGTCTTTCCCTGGCGTTGTTCTTCCATCGGTGACGCTGCGTATGATCAGCGTCTTCCGAGTCAGAAACAGAATCTCCCAAAAGGCCCAAAAAAGGGACAAACGCGGACTCTCTTTGCTTCGTCTAGGCCTCCGTCGAGGCGAAGAAGAATCGAATGTATGACCCTCAAGTCTCGCTTCTTCGTGACATCGGTGATTAGGACATGAGGCGCGGCACTGTGCCTTACGACAGTGCCGCGGCAGAAGCGTCACGGTAGAGCCATCACGAGGCGGCAAAGGCGAAGACGCGATGTTGGCTAAAAGGTGAAAATATTTCGGGGATTTTATTTCCTCTCCCTCGTCTTCCTTTTATTTCTCTTTCTCCTCTTCTCCTTCTCCTCCTCTTCCTTCTCCTCCTCCTCCTCCTCTTCCTCCTCCTCCTCCTCCTCCTCCTCCTCCTCCTCTTCCTTCTTCTCCTCTTCCTCCTCCTCCTCTTCCTCCTCCTGTCTTCGTCGTCTTTTTCTTCCTCCTCCTAGTCCTCCTACTCTTCTTCCTCGTCTTCGTCAACTTTATCTTCCTCCTCCTACTCCTCCTACTCCTCTTATTCCTCTTCCTTGCCCTACTCCTCCTACTTGTCCTACTCTTCCTCGTCTTCGTCTTCTTTATCTTCCTACCCTTCCTACTCCTCCTCCTCCTATTCCTCCTCCTCCTCTTCAACGTCCTTCTCTTCCTTCTCCTCCTCCTCAACCAACACCATTACCTCCTCGTCCTCTTCTTATTCCTCCTCCTCCTCCTCCTCCTCCTCCTCCTCCTCCTCCTCCTCCTCCTCCTCCTCCTCCTCCTTCTCCTCAACGCCCTTCTCTTCCTTCTCCTCCTCCTCAACCACCACCACTACCTCCTCCTCCTCCACTTCTCCTCACATCCTTCTCCTCCTACTCTTTCTTCTTAATCTTCTCTTCCCCTTTGGTCCTTTCCCTAATAGGTAAGAGCGTGTCGGTAGGTGATCATTATGTCGCCTATTACAGAGGACCCAAGAAGTGGGTCACGCACTTAATTACATATTAACTCCCCTAAAATGGTGGACTTGATCAATGCTGGCCTGTCAAATGGCAAACGATTCTATTCAGCAGAAAGGTGGCTCTTAGGATATATTTTTTTAAGATTTATTAACTCCCCCAACATGGTGGACTTGATCAATGCTGTCCTGTTAAATGGCAAACGATTCTATTCAGCAGAAAGGTGGCTCTTAGGCTATATTTTATTAAGATTCATTAACTCCCCAACATGGTGAACTTGATCAATGCTGGCCTGTCGAATGGCAAACGATTCTATTCAGTAGAAAGGTGGCTCTTAGGATATATTTCTTTAAGATTCATTAACTCCCCCAACATGGTGGACTTGATCAATGCTGGCCTGTCAAATGGCAAACGATTCTATTCAGGAGAAAGGTAGCTCTTAGGATATATAAGTTTTTAAGATTATAAAGACAAAATACTTTCCTCTGACAATAGAGGATCCAGGTGATCTTATGCTGTTCATAGCTTACGCTTAAAAGGACTGGAGAAGTTAGTGGCAGAGGTACAAGATGCGAAAAAAAAAATGTAATGGAAAACACAAGAAGAGCAGACTGGTGTCCTGAAGAAGTACCTACTGAAGAAGACAAAAACAACACGTGAGAGGCACAGAAGGTACGGAGACGAAACAGGATACTATGCAGGGAAAAAAATCCTGAAGGAGGTGTAAGAAAAAGCGTCAAAAGACGTATGTACTGAAGAAGGTGAAGATGTAGCTGCTGAAGAAGGCAAAAGCGACTCTTGTTTGGCACAGAAGCTACCAAAACGGTGCAGGATATTATGCAGGAAAAAAAACCTGAAGGAGGTATAAGAAAAAGCGTCAAAAGACGTATATACTGAAGAAGTTGAAGATATGGCTGCTGAAGAAGACAAAGGCGACTCTTGTTTGGGACAGAAGCTACCGAGACGGAGCAAGAGACTATACAGAAAAAAAATCTGAAGGAGGCACACGAAGAAACGCCGAAAGCCGTATATACTGAAGAAGGCGAAGAAGAAGGCACAGACGAAGACGAAATGGCATAACGAGAACCTCAGGTAACTGAAGGAGAAGAGGGGGAGGATATGTAACCACGGACGCAGAAGGAAGTACAAAGGAGTCCTGAAGAAGGCGCAGAAGGCGAAGTAATTTTCGATTTCTTGGTCATGCAGAGGACCGAAAACCAATTGCCACTCCTGAGCACGGTTCCAAGGATCTGACCTGAACTAACAAATGTAGGTCATGGAGATATATGTAGGTCAAGTAATCAATGCTTATGTCAGTAAATTTCAAATGAATATATATATATATATATGTATATATATATATATATATATATATATATATATATATATATATATATATGTAGAGACATCCTGATAGGTTGTAAGAGAGGTACAGGGAAAACACACATGTAGAACAAAAGTTTTTTTCTTTGACTAGTTTTGCGAAACTAGACAAACTTTCGTTCTATCTGTGTGTTTTCCCTCTACAT
>NC_134785.1:62785410-62787910 GCF_046742065.1 Oratosquilla oratoria | reverse complement strand
AGGGGGTGGGGGCCCAATGAAAGTTGTGGAGGAGCCACCGCTTGTGTGGAGGTACAAAAGTGCATCACTACGGTCTTGTTGGTGTTGATTGTGACGTTGTTGTCTTCCGTCCACGTCATGAGCTTGTTCAGTGTGTGTGTGTGTGTGTGTGTGTGTGTGTGTGTGTGTGTGTGTGTGTGTGTGTGTGTGTGTGTGTGTGTGTGTGTGTGTGTGTGTGTGTGTGTGTGTGTGTCTGTGTGTGTGTCTGTCTCTGTCCTCACAGCGTTTCTCAACAAGGGTTCCCCGGACCCCTAAAGTTCCGCAAAAGGTCCCTAAAGGTTCCGCGAGAACAAGTGAGATAAGCTAATGCACTTTTGATTTTTTATTTAATTTCATGAACGTAATAAATCTAAACGCGCACGTCATATTTTTGGTTATTGTAATAATGTAATATAGACATCATCCTATCTTACCTATTATGTTATACAAAAGTATATGGTATATGTGTTCTCTTTTGCGCAGGAGTTCCTTGAGACATGCAATTTATTTCAAAGGTTACGCAAGGGTAAAAACGTTGAGAACCGCTGGACCAGCACCTGCAAACTTAATTACATAAAACATTGTTATAAAGCTATGCTGCTACCCATTTTATAAAGTTCTGGCACCATACCACTCCAAGTTTAATCCATTAAACTAGATTATCTTCACGTCCGAAATGACGACTTTTACATTAGTTTACGACCTAAAACAGCACAACATAACATGTCATGATGTGTTGTAATATGAAATAGAATATTGATTTTCCTCCTTAAAGTATAAGAAGTTTTGATTCCACAATGTTCACAAAAAAGCAGATGTTAAAAAATCCGATTGAGTCAGGTCTAAAGTTACTTAAGGTTCTGCCTGTTGCAGTTATCTCTCACCTGAATAGAGTCGCCTGACTGGGACACTGAGAGTCAATCCAAATAAGCTTCAGTATACTGAATGCTGGGGGATTTCTGTGAAGTGATTTCTGAGTGACGTGAGGATTAGAAATTTGCTTGTGTTTACATGAAATACAAACACAAAATAGTGTTTCTGTGCACCCTGACAGGATTGTCGACAGGTTTCTTGTCATTGGCGACTTTCGTCTTTTCGCTCAACTGGAGTCGAAGGGGCTTTTGCGAGGCTATTCTCTTTCAACCGGCGTTGAGGTCCTCAATGATATCTGATCAAGAAACGTCGCCTGTTGTGTTTGGGAATTGAAGTAACGTCACCCCACAGGCTGCTTCCCTCGTCTGGTCGTCGACCGAAGAAGTTCTTGGCCTGAAAGCCTCTGAAATCGCCGGTAGATTCAGGGCAGGGCTTCATAAAGGCCAGGGATCTGACTTCCTCCTTAGTGAGTCCTTGTCTGCGTCCTCTGAAGCACTTACTGAGGATCTTGAAGAATCTCATGTCGCTCGTCGTTGTCTATCCCGGGTCAGCTCGTGACAGAGGGACGAAGGGTGCCGAAGGAGGTCGACGACAAGTCGAAACTCGAGAGCCGAACCCAGATCGATGGACGCGCCTTCTTCCTACCCCCATCACCCAGAAACACCCTTCCAACCCTCGAGCGACCACGGGTTCATCAAAACAGAATAAAATCGTCTGACCTCATCCAAAATAAAATATTTTAAATGTAAAAAGTTCGTTGCTGCGGTAACTTACTGCGAACTAAACAAAATTGCCCGGATTCAGCAAAGATAAGTTCTATGGATTGCGGTGCTGTAACATGAGGGTTAACAAGGAAATCAAAAAGGTCTAAGCTTAATACATGCCTCTTTCTCATTTCCTATCTATGTACTATTTGATTTTTTATATTATGTACATAGTAAAGGAAGTTGTATATTACAATGAGTACTTTTTAGGATGACAAGAAAAATTACCCACCTCGTCCCATCTGTCTCACTTGTGGTAACATAAGAAAACAGCGCTACCACGTGATATGGTTTAACGTCACAAACTCCCCCCTATCGGAAGGCTAGGACGGTGCCCCTCACAAAGGACTTTGTAGCCTAGAATTTAATGAACCATGCCATTGGTTTAATTTCGCCGGTGGCAGGATTCAAACCGCCATCCCCTCGACTTTCGCCGCAGTTAACGATGCCCTAACCCTCTCAGCCAGCGAGCTACCACGAGTCATTCAATTTATTCAAATCGTTGTTAGAATCCAAAAAAGTAGTACTTATTGTAATATAAAGTTTTCTTTACTGGATATAGAATATGAAAAAATAAGATATCACATGGGCGGAAAATAAGAGATATACTGAGGTGACAAATGGTGATTGGTAAATCATGACGTATGCCACGCCTTCAACGGACTTCTTGCAGCGCACAGGCTATAGTTGTTCAATTGGGCTTTCGGAATTCGATTTAATCTAGTTAGATAATGCTACTGTAACTAGGGCTGTGGTTCTTTTTACCGATAGCAGTGTTTAGAAATATGTGCATTTATGGGTGATTATTTTGTCAAGATATATATGGAATTAAAAAAAATCCTTTT
>NC_134785.1:62780410-62782910 GCF_046742065.1 Oratosquilla oratoria | reverse complement strand
GATAAATTCTATGGATTGCGGTGCTGTAGCATAAGGGTTAACAAGAAAATCAAAAAGGTCTAAGCTTAGTACATGCCTCTTTCTTATTTCCCATGTATGTACTATTTAATTCTTTATACTATGTACATATTAAAGGAAGTTGTATATTACAATGAGTACTTTTTAGGATTACAAGTAAAATTACCCACCTCGTCCCATCTGTCTCACTTGTGGTAACATAAGAAAACAGCGCTTCCATGTGATATGGTTTAACGCTACAAACTCCCCCCTATGGGAAGCCTAGGACGGTGCCCCTCACAGAAGAATTTAATGAACTATACCCTTGGTTCAACTTCGCCGGTAGCAGGATTCAAACCGCCATCCCCTCGACTTTCGCCGCAAGTAACGATGCCCTAACCCTCTTAGCCAGCGAGCTACCACGAGTCGTTGAATTGATTCAAATCGTTGTTAGAATCCTAAAAAGTAATACTTATTGTACTGTACAGTTTTATTTACTGCATATGGAATATAAAAAAGATAGCACATAGACGGAAAATAAGAGATGTACTGAGGTGACAAATGGGGATTGGTAAATCATGACGTATAACACGCCCTGAACGGACTTCTTGCAGCGCACAGGCTATAGTTGTTGAATTGGCCTCTCGGAAGTCGACTTAATCTCGTAAGATAATGCTACTGCAACTATAATTGGGTTTCTTTTTACCGACAGGATTGTTTACAAATTTTTGCATTTATGGGTGATTATTTTGTCAAGATATATATGGAATTAAGAAAAAATCCTTTTCGAATACGCCTAAAGAAAATTTACGAATTCCGTCAAAGATTCCATGCAGTATAAACTGTAAATGTATTCTTGCATGTGATTCACCACGGTCTAAAATCACGTGCTTGACTCATTGTCTTCGGCCACTATCCTCCCGGATGTGAACTCAAAGTTTACATATGGCCCGATCTATGGGAAATTATGTGCGTGTGTATGTGTGTGTGTGTGTGTGTGTGTGTGTGTGTGTGTGTGTGTGTGTGTGTGTGTGTGTGTGTGTGTGTGTGTGTGTGTGTGTGTGTGTGTGTGTGTGTGTGTGTGTGTGTGTGTGTGTGTGTGTGTGTGTGTGTGTGTGTGTGTGTGTGTGTGTGTGTGTGTGCATGTGTGTGTGTTTGCATATGTGTATGTGTGTGTGTGTGTGTGTGTGTGTGTGTGTGTGTGTGTGTGTGTGTGTGTGTGTGTGTGTGTGTGTGTGTGTGTGTGTGTGTGTGTGTGTGTATGTGTGGTGTGTGTGTGTGTGTGTGTGTGTGTGTGTGTGTGTGTATGTGTGTGTGTGTGTGTGTGTGTGTGTGTGTGTGTGAGTGTGTGTGTGTGTGTGTGTGTGTGTGGTGTCTGTGTGTTTGCATAGGTGTGTGTGTGTGTGTGTGTGTGTGTGTGTCTGTGTGCGCGCGCGCGCGTGTGTGTGTGTGTGTGTGTGTGTGTGTGTGTGTGTGTGTGTGTGTGTTTGCTTGGTTATGTGTGTGTGGTTGTATATGTGTATGTGTGTGTGTGTGTGTGTGTGTGTGTGTGTGGTTGTGTGTGTATGTGCAGTTGTGTGTGTTTGCATATGTGTGTGTGTGTGTGTGTGTGTGTGTGTGTGTGTGTGTGTGTGTGTGTGTGTGTGTGTGTGTGTGTGTGTGTGTGTGTGTGTGTCTGTTTGTCTGTCTGTCCAGCACAGCGTTTCTCAACCAGGGTTCCCCGGAACCCTAGTGTTCCGCAAAAGGTCCCTAAGGGTTCCGCGAGAACAAGTGAGATAAGCTAATGCACTTTTGATTTTTTATTTAATTTCATATACGTAATATAATTAAACACCCACGACGTATTCTTGGTTATTGTAATAATGTGATATAGACATCATCCTATCTAACCCTGTTATATTATCAAAAAATATATGGTATATGTATTTTTTTTGCGCAGGGGTTCCTTGAAACATGAAATTTATTTTAAGGGTTACGCAAGGTTAAAAAGTTTGAGAAACGTTGGGCTAGCACCTGCAAACGTAATTACATAAAACGTTGTTATAAAGCTATGCCCCTATCTATTTTATAAAAATCTGGCAACATATCACTCCAAGTTTGATACATTCATTTAGATTATCTTCACGTCCGAAATGACGACTTTTACATTAGTTTACGACCTAAAACAGCACAACATAACATGCCATAATGTGTTGTAATATGAAATAGAATATTTATTTTCCTCCTTAAAGTATAAGAAGTTTTGATTCCACCATATTCACAAAAACAAAAGGTGTTAAAAAATCCGATTAAGTCTGGTGTAATGTTACTTAAGGTTCTGCCAGTTGCAGTTATCTCTCACCTGAATAGAGTCGCCTGACTGGGACACTGAGAGTCAATCCAAATAAGCTTCAGTATACTGAATGCTGGGAAATTTCTGTGAATTGATCTCTGAGTGACGTGAGGATTAGAATTTTGCTTATGTTTACTTGAAATACACACACACAAAAACAAAAAAAAAAGT
>NC_134785.1:62770410-62772910 GCF_046742065.1 Oratosquilla oratoria | reverse complement strand
CCAGGGATCTGACTTCCTCCTTAGTGAGTCCTTGTCGGCGTCTTCGGAAGCATTTGGAGAGGATCCTGAAGAATTTCATGGCGCTCGTCGTTGTCTCTTCCGGGTCAGCTGGCGACGGAAGGACGAAGGGCGCCGAAGGAGGTCGACGACAAGTCGAAACTCGAGAGCCGAACCCAGATCGATGGACGCGCCTTCTTCCTACCCCCATCACCCAGAAACACCCTTCCAACCCTCGAGCGACCACGGGTTCATCAAAACAGAATAAAATCGTCTGACCTCATCCAAAATAAAATCTTTTAACTGTAAAAAATTCGTTGCTGCGGTAACTTTCTGCGAACTAAATAAAATTGCCTGGCGTCAGTAAAGATAAATTCTATGAATTGCGGTGCTGTAGCATAAGGGTTAATAAGGAAATCAAAGAGGTCTATGCTTAGCACATACCTCTTTCTCATTTCCTATATATGTACTATTTGACTTTTTATATTACGTATATAGTAAAAGAAGTTGTATATTACAATGAGTACTTTCTAGGATTACAAGAAAAATGACCCACCTCGTCCCATCTGTCTCACTTGTGGTAACATAAGAAAACAGCGCTTCCACGTGATATGGTTTAACGTCACAAACTCACCCCCTATCGGAAGGCTAGGACGGTGCCCCTCACAGAGGACTTTGTAGCGTGGAATTTAATGAACCATGCCCTTGGTTCAACTTCGCCGGTGGCAGGATTCAAACCGCCATCCCCTCGACTTTCGCCGCAAGTAACGATGCCCTAACCCTCTCAGCCAGCGAGCTACCACGAGTCATTGAATTTATTCAAATCGTTCTTATAATCCAAAAAAGTAATACTTATTGTAGTATACAGTTTTCTTTACTGCATATAGAATATAGAAAAATAAAATATCACATAGACGGAAAATAAGAAAGATATACTGAAGTGACAAATGGTGATTGGTAAATCATGACGTATGCCACTCCCTGATCGGACTTCTTGCAGCGCACAGGCTATAGTTGTTGAATTGGCCTCTCGGAAGTCGACTTAATCTAGTTAGATAATGCTACTGCAACTAGAACTGTGGTTCTTTTTACCGATAGGAGTGTTTAGAAATATGTGCATATATGGGTGATTATTTTGTCAAGATATATATGGAATTAAAAAAAATCCTTTTCGAGTACGCCTAAAGAAAATTTACGTAGGTCGTCAAAAATTCCATGGAGTATAAACTGTATATGTATTCTTGCATGTGATTCACCAAGGCATAGAATCACGTGCTTGACTCGTACTCTACATCTACTATCTTCCCGGATATGAGCTCAAATTTTACATATGGTCCGATCTATGGGAAATGCTGTGTGTGTGTGTGTGTGTGTGTGTGTGTGTGTGTGTGTGTGTGTGTGTGTGTGTGTGTGTGTGTGTGTGTGTGTGTGTGTGTGTGTGTGTGTGTGTGTGTGTGTGTGTGTGTGTGTGTGTGTGTGTGTATGTGTGTGTGTTTGCATATGTGTATGTGTGTGTGTGTGTGTGTGTGTGTGTGTGTGTGTGTGTGTGTGTGTGTGTGTGTGTGTGTGTGTGTGTGTGTGTGTCTGTCTGTCTGTCTGTCTGTCTGTCTGTTTGTCTGTCTGTCCAGCACAGCGTTTCTCAACCAGGGTTCCCCGGAACCCTGAGGTTCCGCAAAAGGTCCCTAAGGGTTCCGAGAGAACAAGTGAGATAAGCTAATGCACTTTTGATTTTTTATTTAATTTCATATACGTAGTAAAACTAAACACGCACGATATAGTCTTGGTTATTGTAATAATGTAATATAGACTTCATCCTATATAACCAATTATGTTATCAAAAAGTATATGGTATATGTGTTCTTTTTTGCGCAGGAGTTCCTTGAGACATGCAATTTATTTTAAAGGTTACGCAAGGGTAAAAACGTTGAGAAACGCTGGTCCAGCACCTGCAAACGTAATTACAGAAAACATTGTTATAAAGCTATGTTGCTGTCCATTTTATAAAAATCTGGCAACATATCACTCCAAGTTCGATACATTAAATTAGATTATCTTCACGTCCGAAATGACGACTTTTACATTAGTTTACGACCTAAAACAGCACAACATAACATGTCATGATGTGTTGTAATATGAAATAGAATATTTATTTTCCTCCTTAAAACATGAGAAGTTTTGATTCCACAATGTTCACAAAAAAGCAGATGTTAAAAAGTCCGATTGAGTCAGGTCTGAAGTTACTTAAGATTCTGTCTGTTGCAGTCATCTCCCAACTGAATACAGTCGCCTGACTGGGACACTGGGAGTCAATCCAAATAAGCTTCAGTATACTGAATGTTGGGGGATTCCTGTGAGTTGATCTTTGAGTGACGTGAGGATTAAAATTTTGCTTATGTATACATGAAATACACACACATATAAACACAAAAAAATGTTTCTCTGCACCCCGACAGGATTGTCGACGGGTTCCTTGTCGCTTAGATATTTTTGTCTTTTCGCCACC
>NC_134785.1:62762910-62765410 GCF_046742065.1 Oratosquilla oratoria | reverse complement strand
GCTACACTTAGAGATATTGAAGTTCATTTGCCATTTTACCGACCATGTTAACAATTCATTAAGATCGTCCTGCAGAATCTCTGCGTCGTCTCCTGATCTAATTAGGCGTCTTATTTTAGTGTCGTCCGCAAACTTACTAACGTCACTATCCCATCATCTAAGTTGTTTATGTACATAATGAACAACAAGGGACCCAAAACCGAGGCCTGGGGACCCCGCTAGTAACATTGCCCCACCTAGATTTTATTCCATTTACGGTGACCCACTGTTTTCTGTTACTAATCCAAGCTCTAATCCATTCTAACACTTTTCCTCCTATGCCATGGGCTTTGATTTTATTTAGTAGTCTCTGGTGTGGCACTTTGTCGAACGCTTTGCAGTCAAGGTAAACAACATCGTAATTTTCATTGTTGTCTGACGCCTTATATGCTTTAGTGTAACAGGATAGAAGATTAGTCACATATGACTTACCCTTGGAGAAACCATGCTGTGAATCACGAATTAAATTATGCCCTTCAATGTGTTCTCTGAGTCTATTTACTATTATTGATTCAAGCATTTTTCCTATAACCGATGTTAAACTGATTGGCCTGTAGTTGCATATAGACGATCTATCTCCCTTCTTAAAAACAGGAAGAACGTTTGCCTGCCTCCAAGCAGTTGGAACATAACCAGTGTCTACCGATTTATTGAATATTTCAGGTAAGTGGTCGCAGATTTCAAATTTACACTCTTTAAGCATTATTGGAAAAATTTCGTCTGGACCCGGAGATTTTGTAGCTTTAAGTCTGTCAATCTGATCGACTACTTTTTCTTTACTAATGCTGATTATAGTTAGACTACTTTCTTCATCCCCTCTGAAAAACGGATCGCAGTCAGGTACTTTATCTAACCTCTCATTAGTAAACACCAATAGAAAATAATTGTTAAACTCCTCACTCATTTTTTCTTCCGATTCTATCATGACATTTTCATCGTTTTTAATTGGTCCTATTCTTTCTTTATTTTTTGTTCTATAGAGTTGAAAGAAACCCTTTGGATTGGATTTTGCTTGACTGGCAACCTTGATTTCAACATGAGGGATAACAAGGAAATCATATAGGTATAAGCTTAGTACATGCCTTTTTCTTATTTCCTATTTATGTACCATTTTATCTTTTATATTATGTACATATTCAAATAAGCTGTATATTACAATGAGTACTTTTTAGGATGACAAGAAAAATTACCCACCTCGTCCCATCTGTCTCACTTGTGGTAACAAAACAGCGCTTCCACGTGATATGGTTTAACGTCACAAACTCCCCCCTATCGGAAGGCTAGGACGGTGCCCCTCACAGAGGACTTTGTCGCGTGGAAGTTAATAAAACATGCCCTTGGCGGTTGCAGGATTCAAACCGCCATCCTCTCGACTTTCGCCGCAAGTAACGATGCCCTAACCCTCTCAGCCAGCGAGCTACCACGAGGCATTCAATTTATTCAAATCATTGTTATAACCCTAAAAAGTAGTACTTATTATATTATATAGTTTTCTTTACTGCATATAGAATATGAAAAATAAAATAGCACATAGACGGAAAATGAGAGATGTACTGAGGTGACAAATGGTGATTGGTAAATCATGACGTATGCCACGCCTTCAACGGACTTCTTGCAGCGCACAGGCTATAGTTGTTAAATTGGGCTTTCGGAAGTCGAATTAATCTAGTTAGATAATGCTACTGCAACTAGGACTGTGTTTCTTTTTACCGATAGGAGTGTTTAGAAATACGTGCATTTATGGGTGATTATTTTGTCAAGATATATATGGAATTAAAAAAAATCCTTTTCGAATTCGCCTAAAGAAAATTTACGAAGGTCGTCAAACATTCCATGGAGTATAAACTGTATATGTATTCTTGCATGTGATTCACCACGGACTAGAATCACGTGCTTGACTCGTGGTCTACAGCTACTATCTCCCCGGATGTGAGCTCAAAGTTTACAAATGGTCCGATCTATTTGAAATGGTGTGTGTGTGTGTGTGTGTGTGTGTGTGTGTGTGTGTGTGTGTGTGTGTGTGTGTGTGTGTGTGTGTGTATCTGTGTGTATGTGTGTGTATGTGTGTGTGCGGTGCGTGTTTACGTGTGTATGTATGGATGTGTGTGTGTGTACATGTGTATGTGTGTGTGTGCGCGCGTGCGTGTGTGTGTGTGCGTGTGCGAGTGCGTGTGTGTATGTGTGCGCGCACGTGCGTGTGTGTGTATGTGTGTGTGTGTGTGTGTGTGTGTGTGTGTGTGTGTGTGTGTGTGTGTATCTGTGTGTGTGTGTATGTGTGTGTGTGTGTGTGTGTGTGTGTGTGTGTCTGTGTGTGTGTGTGTGTGTGTGTGTGTGTGTGTGTGTGTGTGTGTGTGTGTGTGTTTGCATATGTGCATGTATGTGTGTGTGTGTGTGTGTGTGTGTGTGTGTGTGTGTGTGTGTGTGCGTGCGTGTGTGTGTGTGTGTGTGTGTGTGTGTGTGT
>NC_134785.1:62752910-62757910 GCF_046742065.1 Oratosquilla oratoria | reverse complement strand
TCTCAACAAGGGTTCCCCGGACCCCTAAAGTTCCGCAAAAGGTCCCTAAAGGTTCCGCGAGAACAAGTGAGATAAGCTAATACACTTTTGATTTTTTATTTAATTTCATGAACGTAATAAATCTAAACGCGCACGTCATATTTTTGATTATTGTAATAATGTAATATAGACATCATCCTATCTTACCTATTATGTTATACAAAAGTATATGGTATATGTGTTCTCTTTTGCGCAGCAGTTCCTTGAGACATGCAATTTATTTCAAAGGTTACGCAAGGGTAAAAACGTTGAGAACCGCTGGACCAGCTTCTGCAAACTTAATTACATAAAACATTGTTATAAAGCTATGCTGCTACCCATTCTATAAAGTTCTGGCACCATACCACTCCAAGTTCGATATATTAAACTAGATTATCTTCACGTCCGAAATGACGACTTTTACATTAGTTTACGACCTAAAACAGCACAACATAACATGTCATGATGTGTTGTAATATGAAATAGAATATTTATTTTCCTCCTTAAAGTATAAGAAGTTTTGATTCCACAATCTTCACAAAAAAGCAGATGTTAAAAAATCCGATTGAGTCAGGTCTAAAGTTACTTAAGGTTCTGTCTGTTGCAGTTATCTCTCACCTGAATAGAGTCGCCTGACTGGGACACTGAGAGTCAATCCAAATAAGCTTCAGTATACTGAATGCTGGGGAATTTCTGTGAATTGATCTCTGAGTGACGTGAGGATTAGAATTTTCCTTATGTTTACATGAAATAAACACACACAGACACAAAAGAGTGTTTCTGTGGACCCCGACAGGATCGTCGACGGGTTCCTTGTCGTGGGCGTCTTTTGTCTTTTTGCCACCTGGGGTCGAAGGGTCTTTTGCGAGGCTATTCTCTTGCAACCGGCGTTGAGGTCCTCAATGATATCTGATCAAGAAACGTCGCCTGTTGTGATTGGGAATTGAAGTAACGTCACCCCACAGGCTGCTTCCTGCGTCTGGTCGTCGACCGAAGAAGTTCTTGGCCTGAAAGCCTCTGAAATCGCCGGTAGATTCAGGGCAGGGTTTCATAAAGGCCAGGGATCTGACTTCCTCCTTAGTGAGTCCTTGTCTGCGTTTTCGGAAGCATTTGGAGAAGATCCTGAAGAATTTCATGGCGCTCATTTTATCTTCCGGGTCAGCTGGCGACGGAAGGACGAAAGGCGCCGAAGGAGGTCGACGACAAGTCGAAACTCAAGAGCCGAACCCAGATAGACGGACGCGCCTACTTCCTACCCCCATCACCCAGAAACACCCTTCCAACCCTCGAGCGACCCTAGGCTCATCAAAACAGAATAAAATCGTCTGACCTCATCCAAAATAAAATCTTTTAATTGTAAAAAATTCGTTGCTGTGGTAACTTTCTGCGAACTAAATAAAATTGCCTGGCGTCAGCAAAGATAAATTCTATGGATTGCGGTGCTGTAACATGAGGGATAACAAGGAAATCAAAAAGGTCTAAGCATAGTACATGCCTCTTTCTCTCTTATTTCCCATATATGTACTATTTGATTTTTTTTATATTCTGTATATTATAATGAGTACTTTTTAGGATTACAAGAAAGATTACCCACCTCGTCCCACCTGGCTCACTTGTGGTAACATAAGAAAACAGCGCTACCACGTGTCATTGAATTTATTCAAATCATTGTTATAATCTTAAAAAGTTATACTCATTGTACTCTGCAGCGTCCTTTACTGCATATAGAATATAGAAAATAAGATATCACATAGACAGAAAATAAGAGAGATGTACTGAGGTGACAAATGGTGATTGGTAAATCATGACGTATGCCACTCCCTGACCGGACTTCTTGCAGCGCACAGGCTATAGTTGCTCAATTGGTCTCTCGGAAGTCGACTTAATCTAGTTAGATAATGCTACTACAACTAGGGCTGTGGTTCTTTTTACCGATAGGAGTGTTTAGAAATACGTGCATTTATGGGTGATTATTTTGTCAAGATGTATATGGAATTAAAAAAAAAAAATCGAATACGCCTAAAGAAAATTTACGAAGGTCGTCAAAAATTCCATGCAGTCTAAACTGTATATGTTTGCTTGCATGTGATTCACCACGATCTAGAATCACGTGCTTGACTCGTGGTCTACAGCTTCTATCTCCCCGGATGTGAACTCAGAGTTTACATATGATCCGATCTATGGGAAATGCTGTATGTGTGTGTGTGTGTGTGTGTGTGTGTGTGTGTGTGTGTGTGTGTGTGTGTGTGTGTGTGTGTGTGTGTGTGTGTGTGTGTGTGTGTGTGTGTGTGTGTGTGTGTGTGTGTGTGTGTGTGTGTGTGTGTGTGTGTGTATTCATATGCATATATACATATATATATATATATATATATATATATATATATGTGTGTATATATATATACATATATATTTATACAAATATATACGTATATATACATATATATATATTTATATATATGCATATATATATATATATATATACATATATATATATATATATATATATATATGTGTGTGTGTGTGTGTGTGTGTGTGTGTGTGTGTGTGTGTGTGTGTGTGTGTGTGTGTGTGTTTGTGTGTTTGTGTGTGTGTGTGTGTGTGTGTGTGTGTGTGTGTGTGTGTGTGTGTGTGTGTGTGTGTGTGTGTGTGTGTGTGTGTGTGTGTGTGTGTGTGTGTGTGTGTGTGTGTGTGTGTGTGTCTCTGTCTGTCTGTCTGTCTGTCTGTCTGTCTGTCTGTCCAGCACAGCGCTTCTCAACCAGAGTTCCGCAAAAGATCCCTAAGGGTTCCGCGAGAACAAGTTAGATAAGCTAATACACTTTTGATTATTTATTTGATTTCATATACGTAATAAAACTCAACACGCACGACATATTCTTGGTTATTGTAATAATGTAATATAGACATCATCCTATCTAACCTATTATGTTATCAAAAAATATATGGTATATGTGTTTTGTTTTTTTGTTTTTTGTTTTTTTTTGCGCAGGGGTTCCTTGAGACATGCAATTTATTTTAAAGGTTACGCAAGGGTAAAAACATTGAGAAACGCTGGGCCAGCACCTCCAAACGTAATTACATAAAACATTGTTATAAAGCTATGCTCCTATCCATTCTATAAAGTTCTGGCGCCATACCACTCCAAGTTTAATCCATTAAACTAGATTATCTTCACGTCCGAAATGACGACTTTTACATTAGTTTACGACCTAAAACAGCACAACATAACATGTCATGATGTGTTGTAATATGAAATAGAATATTTATTTTCCTCCTTAAAGTATAAGAAGTTTTGATTCCACAATCTTCACAAAAAAGCAGATGTTAAAAAATCCGATTGAGTCAGGTCTAAAGTTACTTAAGGTTCTGCCTGTTGCAGTTATCTCTCACCTGAATATAGTCGCCTGACTGGGACACTGAGAGTCAATCCAAATAAGCTTCAGTATACTGAATGCTGGGGGATTTCTGTAAGTTGATCTCCGAGTGACGTGAGGATTAGAATTTTGCTTATGTTTGCATGAAATAAACACACACAAACACAAAAGAGTGTTTCTGTGGACCCCGACAAGATCATCGACGGGTTTCTTGTCGTTGGCGACTTTCGTCTTTTCGCCCAACTGGAGTCGAAGGGGCTTTTGCGAGGCTATTCTCTTTCAACCGGCGTTGAGGTCCTCAATGATATCTGATCAAGAAACGTCGCCTGTTGTGATTGGGAATTGAGGTGTCGTCACCCCACAGGCTGCTTCCTTCGTCTGGTCGTCGACCGAAGAAGTTCTTGGCCTGAAAGCCTCTGAAATCGCCGGTAGATTCAGGGCAGGGTTTCATGAAGGCCAGGGATCTGACTTCCTCCTTAGTGAGTCCTTGTCTGCGTCTTCTGAAGCATTTGGTGAAGATCTTGAAGAATTTCATGGCGCTCGTTGTCTATCCCGGGTCAGCTGATGACGGAGGGACGAAGGGCGCCGAAGTAGGTCGATGTCAAGTCGAAACTCGAGAGCCGAACCCAGATCGATGGACGCGCCTTCTTCCTACCCCCATCACCCAGAAACACCCTTCCAACCCTCGAGCGACCACGGGTTCATCAAAACAGAATAAAATCGTCTGACCTCATCCAAAATAAAATCTTTTAACTGTAAAAAGTTCGTTGCTGCGGTAACTTTCTGCGAACTAAATAAAATTATCTGGCGTCAGGAAACATAAATTCTATGAATTGCGGTGGTGTAGCATAAGGGTTAACAAGGAAATCAAAAAGGTCTATGCTTAGCACATACCTCTTTCTCATTTCCTATGTACTATT
Source organism: Oratosquilla oratoria (assembly GCF_046742065.1). NCBI lineage: Eukaryota > Metazoa > Arthropoda > Malacostraca > Stomatopoda > Squillidae > Oratosquilla > Oratosquilla oratoria. Next base: position 62,753,601 of record NC_134785.1, on the reverse strand, counting down.
TGATTTTTTTTATTATGTACATAGTAAAGGAAGTTGTATATTTCAATGAATACTTTTTAGGATGACAAGAAAAATTACCCACCTCGTCCCATCTGTCTCACTTGTGGTAACATAAGAAAACAGCGCTACCACGTGATATGGTTTAACGTCACAAACTCCCCCCTATCGGAAGGCTAGGACGGTGCCCCTTACAGAGGACTTTGTAGCGTAGAATTTAATGAACCATGCCCTTGGTTCAACTTCGCCGGTGGCAGGATTCAAACCGTCATCCCCTCGACTTTCGCCGCAAGTAACGATACCCTAACCCTCTCAGCCAGCGAGCTACCACGAGGCATTGAATTGATTCAAATCGTTATGATCCTAAAAAGTAATACTTGTTGTACTATACAGTTTTTTTTTACTGCATATAGAATATAAGAAAAGAAAATATCACATAGATGGAAAATAAGAGATGTACTGAGGTGACAAATGGTGATTGGTAAATCATGACGTATGCTACTACCTGACCGGACTTCTTGTAGCGCACAGGTTATAGTTGTTGAATTAGCCTCTCGGAAGTCGACTTAATCTAGTTAGATAATGCTACTGTTATTGTTATAAAGCTATGTTGCTGTCCATTTTATAAAAATCTGGCAACATATCACTCCAAGTTCGATACATTAAATCAGATTATCTTCACGTCCGAAATGAC
>NC_134785.1:62732910-62737910 GCF_046742065.1 Oratosquilla oratoria | reverse complement strand
TTCAAACCACCATCCCCTCGACTTTCGCCGCAAGTAACGATGCCCTAACCCTCTCAGCCAGCGAGCTACCACGAGTCATTGAATTTATTCAAATCATTGTTATGATCCTAAAAAGTAATACTTATTGTACTATACAGTTTTCTTTACTGCATATAGAATATAAGAAAATAAAATGTCATAGAGACGGAAAATAAGAGCGATGCACTGAGGTGACATATGGTGATTGGTAAATCATGACGTATGCCACTCCCTGACCGGACTTCTTGCAGCGCACAATCTATAGTTGTTGAATGCTACTGCAACTAGGGCTGTGGTTCTTTTTACCGATAGGAGTGTTTAGAAATATGTCCATTTACGGGTGATTATTTTGTAAAGATATATATGGAATAAAAAAAAATCTTTTTCGAATACGCCTAAAGAAAATTTACGAAGATCGTGTGTGTGTGTGTGTGTGTGTGTGTGTGTGTGTGTGTATATATGTGTGTGTGTGCGTGCGTGTGTACGTGCGTGTGTGCATGCATGCGTGCATACGACTGTGGCCTTGATTTTACATGATTCTTCGTGTTTTATTATATGTAATTTGTGACTGCCTTTTTCTTGGCCTGTAATCCTACTCGACCTCCTTCTTGCTCTCTTAACCCTCACCTCTCTCTCTCTCTCTCTCTCTCTCTCTCTCTCTCTCTCTCTCTCTCTCTCTCTCTCTCTCTCTCTCTCTCTCTCTCTCTCTCTCTCTCTCTCTCTCTCTCTCTTTCTGTCTCTGTCTGTCTTTTTTCTGTCTCTTTCTCCGTCTATTTCACTTTCTTTTCCTTCATTTCTTCTTCTTCTTTCTTCTTCTTCTTCTTCTTCTTCTTCTTCTTCTTCTTCTTCTTCTTCTTCTTCTTCTTCTTCTTCTTCTTCTTCTTCTTCTTCTTCTTCTTCTTCTTCTTCTTCTTCTTCTCCTTTTTCTTCTTCTTCTTCTCCTCCTTCTCCACCTCCTCCTCCTCCTTCTCCTTCTTCTTCTTCTTTTCCTTTTCCTTCTTATTCTTTTCCTTCTTCTATTCCTCCTCCTTCTCCTCCTCCCTCTCTCCATATCATGCTCTGTCGCCATAGTTGTTCATTCATCCCCGTGGTATTCTCGATGGCGACCGCGTTGTCCCATATTTCCTTCATCTACTCCATTATCGAAATTCCTTTATCTTCTTATTCTGACTCTAATGTCATGGTACTCTGTTCATTTCCGTGGCACATCCCCGGGTTGCAAAGGGGCACATTTTAAGGTTCTTATCCTGCCTGTTGTATAGCGATCTTATTTAACTGAAAAGACGTCTCTCTATTAAAAAGGTTAAGAATTAGCTATAACTGAAACGCACACACACTCACATGCATACACAAACAGACACATATTTACGTGCGTATTTTGTACACACACACACACACACACACACACACACACACACACACACACACACACACACACACACACACACACACACACACACACACACACACACACACAGAAACACACACACACACACACACACATACACACACACACACACACACACATATATATATATATATATGTATATATACATATACTGTATATATACATATATATATATAAATATATATATACATATGTATGTATACATTTACACACACACACAGACGACTCGATGGCGCGGTGGTAGAATTCCCAGCCGCCCCTACGGCGGTCCGGGTTCCGATCCCACTCTGGGCTGAAATCATTTCAGTATCGCGGCGCTGCGAGTTGTTACTCCAACTCTCGTGGGCGGGGAGTTTTGTACGTACGTGTGTGTGTGTGTGTGTGTGTGTGTGTGTGTGTGTGTGTGTGTGTGTGTGTGTGTGTGTGTGTGTGTGTGTGTGTGTGTGTGTGTGTGTCATATATGAGCTCTGAGCTCTCTTCCGGGAGGGGAAATAGCTGTCGATTACGAGTTCAACACGTGATCACACGTGCACACATACACACACACACACACACACACACACACACACACACACACACACACACTCACACACACACACACACAGATGCATATATATATATATATATATATATATATATGTGTGTGTGTGTGTGTGTGTGTGTGTGTGTGTGTGTGTGTGTGTGTGTGTGTGTGTATGCAAAGTAGACCACTTGGAAAAATAAAAGAATAACGAAGCAGAACTTTTTCGTATACTCGTATTACGTCTTCAGTGCAAAAAGTACCTTTTGCACTAAAGATGTAATATACGAAAGCGCTCTGCTTCGTTAGTTTCTTTTTCCAAGTGGCCTACTTTGTATAAGTGTACACACGTACTCGTGTTCTTATTAGTATATATATACATATATATATATATATATATATATATATATATATATATATATATATACATTAGGCCAGTGTTGTGTGTGGATACATCCACGTGCGCGTGTGTATGTGTGTGTGTTCGTCTTTCTGTCTGTCTCTGTCTGTCCGTGTGTCTGTCTGTCCGTCTGTCTGCGTGTGTTTGTATGTACGTGTCTGTGTGCGTGTATGTATTACATATAAACACTCAAGTGCGTGTTGGCGACCTCGTCATGGCATAAACTGTCTGTCCGGCAGTGACACTATTGATTGCAAGAACGTAAACGCTAATGTACAACGTTAGGAATCAATCAACTACGCCTCTGTCAACTTCATCAAGAGCATGAAGCTGCGGCATTTTCTTGGGAAATATACCATAATGTGGTAATTTCTTGGTAAATTTACCATGACGCCTGGCAAAATAGGATAGTAAGGAAGGGACTTGAAGTTGCTAGATATTGGGGTTTTATAGGAGAAGCGGCCTAGGAGTATTCTAATCTATTTATAGTTCTTATATTAGAGTACCTAGTTTTATCCTAGAAATGCATACGTCTTCTCCCCTCCCTGTTTTATGTTCAACGTCTAATCTCAGTTGAATAATTTACCGTTATTCATTTCTCAAAAATAATTGGTTTTAATAAGATAATTTTATTAGAGTATATCTCAAAATAATAGATCATGATGAGATAATTCTAATTCTATTTTTTTTCTTGTTTTCAAAATAATCACCATGGCGCAAAATTATATCTAAATCACACGTTACATGTAACATAGTACGTTCATAACACGTTACATTAATAATGTAACATATACGTAGTACATTAAACCCACATCATAACACATCTGTAATATACTTTATTTGCAACATACGCATATCAAATATATAATGTCTGCAATATACTGTAGTAGGCTACACCTGCAACACACTACACCTGCAACACGAATATTTTCAATACACTGCATCAACAGCATAACATATCTGCAACATATAAATGCAACATAGCACACCTGCAACACACTGCACCTGCAACACAAATATTTTCAGTGCACTGCATCAACAGCATAACACATCTGCAACATATAAATGCAACATAGCACACCTGCAACACACTATACCTGCAACATGGCTCATCTGTAATGCAATGTCCATGCAACATATCACTTTTGCAACATCACATCTGCAACATGACACATCTGTAACACATCAGATTACAGACTGCAGCATAACACATCCTACAGCATTGCATATATGCATCACGTAACACAAACAACGAAGCGTGTATGCAGCATAACTTACAACACAATGCAGCATTTCCACAATAAATAGTTCTCTAGCATCACATTGTTGCTAAACAGGAAGTCTGCAATATCAAATGTATGCAACTAATACATGTGCAACCTAACAATTTACGCAAGGCAGTGTTTGTATTACATCATGCAATACAAAGGCCCAGTAAGACAGCAGTCATGCAATTTAGCATGTTTGCTGTATGATAAGCATGATATACCAGGTGTACAAAAAAATTCTGTAATATAATACCTCTATGGTATAGTATATATGTTTAGTAATAAGGGAGTAACATAGCAACATAGCATGCATACAGCACAGCATAACTTCTATACAACACAGCATATTTGAAGACCAACTTTTACATCATAGTATGCATGTAGTACAGCATATTCCCCTCTGCCTTCTTTCTGCAAAACAGCATATCTCCTATGCAGTTATTTTGTAATACAGCATATTAGCAACACAGTACGTATGTAGTGCAGCATATGTATCACATAATAAGCTTGTAACACAGCGTGTTTACGACTCAGATTTTTTCGAACACAAAACGAATGTGACGCATTTGCTTTCGACCAAAACTCTGTGTCTTCGTGATCGCCGCTCGATTTTTCCCGCGCGAATGCATAATCATTGACGTGAATCGAGACTAATGCGATACGAGTCGTTTTTTGTCCTCCACAAACTCATTTCAGAGAATTTTGTGGAGAAAGGAACAGGGTACGTCGTCGTCGTTGTCGTCGTCGTCGTCGTCTCGGAGCGTGCCAAGAAAAGGCGGGAAGGTTACACTCGCCTTGACCGGAAACGTTATGACGTCATCGTACAATTGATAATTCTCGAAAATGGAATACAATGCAGCACCAATTTACTGACAAACCACGTGTTTCATGATTAAGCATGTCAAGAAAATATATAGAAATATATAAAATAGCAGTAATGATAATAATAAATGGATAATAGATGAATCGTGAATGTATAAATATTTGTCGCCATTTCGACTCGTCTTTTCAGAAACAACATTGCAAGACCAAACGCATCCCACACTAACTCGTGGCCAGCAAGGACATGGCCTCGTAATTACAGCTTCAACTTTTACGTAATGAAAGAAGAAATTCTAATTGTGTGTTTCAGGGGAAAAGAGTATAATTATATTTCATTATTTCCTCGTATCTTCTGAGTTGGTCCTGTTAATTAACTTCACCAACGAAATGCAAAACACTTTTCATGACTCAAACAATACAATTCGGAATGAGTCATCAGCGAACGTCGGAAATTTAATCGTATTTCTTACATTCTTTTTCTAAATTAAGAAACAATGAGATTTACAGAAGGATATGTTAGAGAAAATTGATGGAATGAATAAGCAAGAAAGCCGATATACATAG
>NC_134785.1:62722910-62727910 GCF_046742065.1 Oratosquilla oratoria | reverse complement strand
CGGGCACGGGCGAAGCTCGATCTGCCGACCCCGTGAGTACGAGGCAAGCGCGATACCAATGTACTAGCTAGTGCTTATGTTCATGAAGACATTATCGTGCCGAAGATATGGTCATAGTGGAGGTAAAGAAGGCCCTGAAGTTGGATATAAGAACAGAGCGGTATCAAAAGCTTCTTTCTTTCTTTTTTAAGGATATAAGTTTCCAATCATGAACAAATTATGTGTGGTTCTGGTCCGTAAAGGTGTCACTGATGCCCCCCCCCCCGCCCCCGGAACACTGACTACATAAAACATATGTAATCAGTATACACTGTTTATACACTGGAGTACAGTGCATGTACGGTGAATCCAACAACCCTCCCCAGGTCAGCGGAGAGGTCACGATAGGAAGGGCGACCTTAGGTCCTCCAGGCGACCTTAGGGTCTTGGTTACATAAGAAGAAATGACGGAAGAAGAATGGGAAGCCTGAAAGGTTAATCGCCTTGAATTACGTTCTTTTGAAGTTAAGAAAAACCTAATTTTCCTGTCTGTAGTCATTGTGGAGGGGATATAGTATTGTACATGGAACAGATTACTTAAGATGGTGGCTTTTGTCTGTTTTTATGGGAAGAAGTAATTACCAAGAAAAAGAGAAATGTTTACTTTTGCATTGTATATTTTATATATATATATATATATATACATACACATAAATACACGCTCACACACATGTACAGTATACCCACACACATACAAACACACACACACGCACACACACACACACACACACACACACACACACACACACACACACACACACACACACACACACACACACACACACACACACACGCAAGTGCGCACGCGCGCACAAACGCACACACACACGCACACACACACACACACACACACACACACACACACACACACACACACACACACACACACACACACACACACACACACACACACACACACACACACACACACACACACACACACACACACACACGACTCGTAGCGCAGTGGTAGAGTTCCGGGCTGCCACTACGGCGGTCTGGGCTTGAATCCCGCCCAGGGCTAAAACAATTTCACTATCGCTGCGCTGCAAATCGTTACTCCAACTCTCGTGGGCAGGGAGTTGTGTGTGTGTCTGCGTAGGTCACAGCATTGCCCATATATGAGCTCTGAGCTCTCTTCTGGGAGTGAAATAGATGTTGATCACGAGTCCAACACATGACCCAAGACCATAGTGAATCACACACACACACGCATATACATATATATATATATATATGTATTTATATATATACATATATATATATGTATATATATATATATATATATATGTATATAATGTACATACATATACATATGTATATATAAATATATATATATATATATACATATATATACATATACATATACACATAAGAGGGAGATGGATATTGCCAAAAAGTAATAATGTCTTTTCGGTTTTCCTAGATTTAAAGACGGCATATGATAGGGTTGGCAAAGAGGTGTTATGGATATAAGGAATAGGGTGAAGTCCGCTGAGGACGATCATGAGTTCACACATGAGTAGTAGAATTTGTGTTTAAGGTCGGAAATGGAGAGAATGATTCGAGGTTAAGGTGGTGCTGAGGTAAATATGTATCATGTCCCTATGGTTATTTAAATTGTACATGGATGGATTGGCGAGAGAGGTCAACCTAATAGTGCTAGGTTTGGAGTTTCTAGGTGACAGTGGAGGTTGTGGATGAGTCGTGGGATGTAGTGAAAAAGGTGGTAGCAGTGTTTGAAAGGATATCTTAGAGGGAAAACCTGATAATAGATATGGGAAAAAGCAAAGTGATAAGAAGTACAAATACTGATGATGGTACAAGATCACACGATTTTGGTTCTATATGCTTGATAACGACTACTGCGAGATAGTTCTATATACCTGTAAGAAACTCTGCCTTATCAATGTTAAGTTTACATCAATTAACCCTTCTGCCTTAACAATGTTACGTTTACATCAATTAACCCTTTTTTATACGTATCACATATATTCTATTCTGGCTAACGCCATGTAGATTTTTTGGATTCAAGGAAACGTTTTTGATCTCATTGTTAACCTTTATGCTACAGCGCCGCACTCCATAAAATTCATCTTTGTTGACGCCAGACGAATCTATTTAGTTTGCAGAGAGTAACCACAGCAACGTATTTTTTATTATTAGTTATATGTCAATTTATCATTATTTACTATTTACCTGTTTGTTTATTATTTAACTATACCTATGCATTTATTTATGCATTTTATTTGTTATTTACATTATTATAGTTTTTATTTATTATTTTATTATTATGATTTTTTTCGCATCCGACCTAGATATGGACCAAAAGGTCTCCTGTCGGCATGCTCCGCCTTTGTAATCCTTTATATTTAGAGGATTTTATTTTGGCTGAGGCCAGACGATTTTATTCTGCTTTGATGAGCCCGTGGTCGCTCGAGGGTTGGAAGCGTGTTTCTGGGGTGTGGGTAGGAAGGCGCGCCCGTCCATCTGGGTTCGACTCTCGTGTCTCGATACGACGTCGACCTCCCTCGGCGCCCTTCGTCCCTCCGTCAGCAGCTGACCCGGAAGAGACAACGACGAGTGCCATGAGATTCTTCAAGATCTTCACCAAATGCTTCAGGAGACGCAAACAAGGACTCAGCAAGGAGGAAAAACGATCGCTGTCCTTCATGAAGCCCTGGCCTGAATCTACCGGTGACTTCAGGGGCTTCCAGGCCAAGAATTTCTTCGGTCGACGGCCAGACCAGAAGAGCAGCCTGTGGGATGTCGGCACTTCAGACCCCAATCACAGCAGGCGGTGCTTCCTGATCAGATACAACTGAGCACTTGAACGCCATTTTAAAAATAATAGCCTTGCAACAGCCCGTTGGAATGCAGGCGGTGGGGACACTTAGTAGCCCCTGTGGGATGTCGGCTCTTCAGACCCCAATCACAGCAGGCGATGTTTCCTGCTCAGATACAATTGAGCGCTTAAAGAGAATCGCCTCGCAGCAGCCCTTTGGGATGTCGGCTCTTCAGATCCCAATCACAGCAGGCAACGTTTCTTGGTTAGATACCATTGAGGACCTCAACGCCAATTTAAGGAGAATCGCCTCGCAACAGCCCCTTCGACTCCAGGTGGCGGAAAGACTAAGTAGCCCAAGACAAGGAACCCGTAGACAATCCTGTTGTGGTGCACAGAAACACTTTTTTTGTGTTTGTGTGTGTTTGTGCCTTTTATGTATACATAAGCAAAATTCTAATCCTCACGTCACTCACAGATCAATTAACAGAAATTCCCAGTATTCAGTATACTGATGCTTATTTGGATTGACTCTCAGTGCGCCAGTCAGGCGACTCTATTCACGTGAGTGATAACTGCAACAGTAACTTTAGACCTTCAAAGGCTAGAAGGGTTAAGTAGCCTGACCCAATCGGATTTAGAAAAAAAAATTGTGAGCATTGTGTAATCAATTTTTCTATGTTTTAAGGAGGAAAATAAATGTTCTATTTCATATTACAGAACATCATGACATGTTATGTTGAGCTGTTTTAGCTTTTAAACTAATGTAAAGGTCATAGTTTCGGACGTGAAGATAATCTAATTTAATGTATCGAACTTGGAGTGATATGGTGCCAAAATTTGATAAAATGGGCAGCATTTATAGTTGCTGGACACACACACACACACACACACACACACACACACACACACACACACACACACACACACACACATGCGTACACAAGGTATGTGTGGATCCCGACAGGCCTGTCATAGAGCACTTCGCGGGGGATCAAGTCACGTTCCCAGGCGAACTTAAATCAAATCAAAGGATTACAAAAATGAAAAAAAAAAAAAAAAAAAAATCATATTAATAATAAGATAATAAATAAAAACTATAATAATGTAAATAACAAATAAAATACATAAATGAATGCATAGGTATAGTTAAAATAATAAACAAACAGGTAAATAGTAAATAATAAATTGACATATAACTAATGATAAATGAAAATCAGACAGACAAATGATAACAAAACAAAAACAAATAATATAAGATAAATTATAATCATTACAGCATCTTACTTAGGTATTTATCTAAATGATTCTTAAAGCTTCGAACTGAACTACATTGCACTACCTGTGCAGGAAGTTTATTCCATTCATTAACTACACGGTTGGCAAAGTTGTTTCTACCTACTTCCAAATTGAATCTATTTCCGGACAGTTTGAGACCATTGTTTCTTGTCTGATTCTCATTCAATGTGAAAATTTTGTCTCTTTTGATGTTGTCAATTCCCTTTAAAATCTTAAAGACCTGTATCAAGTCACCTCTGAGTCTACGCTTTTTTAGGGAAAACAGATTCATGTGCTTTAGTCGATTTTCGTATGATTTATTTTTTTATATTTGGAATCAGTTTTGTGGCTCGCCGTTGTACTTTTTCCAGTCTGTCAATGTCTTTAATGAGATTCGGTGACCATACGGAAACAGTATATTCTAAATGTGGACGAACTAACGATTTATATAGCTTGTTAATGAGTGATGGACTTTTGAAATCAAAAGATCGCGCAATCAGTCCCAGAATCTTATTTGCTTTCTCAGAGGCTGAAATACATTGCTTGGATGATTTGAGGTCGTTACTGATAATTACGCCGAGATCATTTTCACTATCCACTTTTGTTAACGAATTTCCAAATAACTTGTAATCGTACTTACTGTTATTTTTACCTATGTGCATTACCTTGCATTTACTTGTGTTTAATTTCATTAGCCACTTTTCAGACCATTGCTGTAATTGATCTAAATCTTCTTGAATATCTAATTGGTTTGAGTGATCATTTGCCACTCCGCACAGCTTTGTATCATCAGCAAATTTGGAAACAGTAGATTTTAGTCCATGGTCTATATCATTTATGTATACTATGAATAGAAGTGGCCCAAGAACGGAACCCTGAGGAACTCCACTTGCAACAC
>NC_134785.1:62715410-62717910 GCF_046742065.1 Oratosquilla oratoria | reverse complement strand
GACGTGTCCATCTGGGTTCGGCTCTCGAGCTTCGCCGACTCGCCACAGCCCGTTGATCGACGCCCTCGTCCTTTGGTGATCACCCGATCCAGAGTTTTTACGAGCGCAATGAGATTCTTTAGGACCTTCGTCGGATTCTTCCATGGACGCAGAAGAGGACTCGGCAGCAAGGAACAGCAGGATTCACAGGCCTTTATGAAGCCCTGTCCAGAAACTCCAGGCGAATTGAGAGGATTCCAGGCCAAGAACTTCTTCGGTCGACGGTCTTATGCTGAGACCAGCATTTGGGACGTCGACACCACAGACCCTAATTATAACAGGCGGTACGTCTTCATTGAATACCATTGAGGACTCTTAACATCGAATAAAAGAGAAATTCATTCGCGACGTTCTACAGGGACAACAATACGATTTGATTTAAGTTCGCCTGGGAACGTGATTTGATCCCCCGCGAAGTGCCCTATGACACGCCTGTCGGAGTCCACACATATCTTGTGTACGTACACGTGTTTATGTACGTGTATGTGTGTGTGTGTGTGTGTGTGTGTGTGTGTGTGTGTGTGTGTGTGTGTGTGTGTGTGTGTGTCCAGCACCTACAAACGTAATTACAGAATTATTGTTATAAAGCTATGTTGCTGTTCATTTGATAAAATTTTGGCACCATATCACTCCAAGTTCGATACATTAAATTAGATTATCTTCACCTCCGAATTTACGACTTTTACATTAGTTTAAGACCTAAAACAGCACAACATAACATGTTGTGTTGTAATATGAAACAGAACATTCATTTTCCTTCTTAAAGCATAAAAAAATATTACAAAATGTTCACCCCCAAAAAAAAGTAAAAAATTCAATTGAGTCAGGCTACTTAACCCTTCTAGCCTTTGAAGATCTAAAGTTACTTAAGTCTCCGTCTGATGCAGTTATCTCTCACCTGAATAAAGTCGCCTGACTGACACAGTAAAAGTCAATACAAATAAGCTTCAGTATATTGAATGCTGGGGATTTCTCTGAATTGATCTCTGAGTGACGTTAGGCTTAGAATTTTGTTTATGTATACATAAAACACACACACACACACACACACACACACACACACACACACACACACACACACACACACACAAAAGTGTTTCTGTGGACCCAGACAGGATTGTCGACGGGTTCCTTGTCGAGGACTACCTAGTCTTTCCGCCATCTGGAGTCGAAGGGGCTGTTGCGAGGCTATTCTCTTTAAACCGGCGTTCAAGTCCTCAATGCTATCTGACCAGGAAACATCGCCTGCTGTGATTGGGGTCTGAAGAGACGACATCCCACAGGGGCTGTTGCAAGGCGATTCTCTTTAAACGGGCGTTCAAGTGCTCAATTGTATCTGATCAAGAAGCATTGCATGTTGTAATTGGGATCTGAAGAGCCGACATCCCACAGGGGTTCGTAGTGTCTCCACCACCTGGATTCCAAGAGGCTGTTGCGAGGATATTCTCTTACCGGCGTTGAGGTCCTCAATGGTATCTGATCAGGAAACATCGCCTGCTGTGATTGGGGTCTGAAGTGCTGACATCCCACAAGCTGCTCTTCTGGTCTGGCCGTCGACCGAAGAAATTCTTGGCCTGGAAGCCCCTGAAGTCGCCGGTAGATTCAGGCCAGGGCTTCATGAAGGACAGCGATCTTTTTTCCTCCTTGCTGAGTCCTTGTTTGCGTCTCCTGAAGCATTTGGTGAGGATCCTGAAGAATCTCATGCCGCTTGTCGTTGTCTACTCCGGGTCAGCTTGTGACGGAGGGACGAAGGGCGCCGAGAGAGGTCGACGTCGTATCGAGACGCGAGAGCCGAACCTAGATGGATGGGCGCACCTTTCTATCTACACCCCAGAAACACCCTTCCAACCCTCGAGCGACCACGGGTTCATCAAAGCAGAATAAAATCGTCTGACCTCATCCAAAATAAAATAAAATACACATACACACATACATATATATATATACATATATATATATACATATATAAATATATATATATAAATATATATATGTATATATATATGTATATATATATATTATATATATGTATATATACATAATGTATATATATATATATATATATATATTTGTGTGTGTGTGTGTGAGAGAGAGCGAGAGAGAGAGAGAGAGAGAGAGAGAGAGAGAGAGAGAGAGAGAGAGAGAGAGAGAGAGAGAGAGAGAGGGAGAGAGAGAGAGAGCGTTTTGAAAGAAGGACCCTGTGCTGATGTAGATAACGAGGTCACTGCGCCTTTTTCATTGGAGGAATCAAAGTCTTCGTGAAGGCCGGCACGATATATCTTATTACACGCTCATCAGCTCAGGACAAATTATAAACTTTGTCCTGATCGACGCCTGGTGATTTTATTCAACTAGGACAGACCTGTTGGTGACGTGAGTGACGAGGCATCAATCTTCGTGGTAACGCAAATAATGTTGTCTCAGTACTCGCGGTGTCGCGTATAACGAAGTTCCAAGATTC
>NC_134785.1:62687910-62697910 GCF_046742065.1 Oratosquilla oratoria | reverse complement strand
GGAGATAAAGGTCTACATATAAAATCCACGCTTGACATGTCATCCCATCTAATAACTCGTCATATTAATATAATCCACCTAATGTGAAAGCATGGAAAACATTTTTATAACTTTTCTGGCGGTCATATCTCAGATACTGATAATTTGAGGATAAGAAAGTGATAATGAGTCATTTCAGTAATATGTGAGCATCATAGTGTGATTTTAAAGTTTACCATACATACAGATGATTTTCTTTAAAGTTTACGTTTTCTTCCACCTCTCACTCTCCCCCTCTGGATTTCCTATGACGTCACGGTGGAGGTGCGCGGAGGGGGGGGTGCTCAATGTACCTTATAGTATTCGTTTTACCTTGATCGAACCCAGGTCTTCCGCTAACCACTGTTCAACAAAATCTTCTGGATTTATATGATTCACAGTGGCCTTGGATCACGTGTTAGACTCGTGATCGACAGCTGTTACCCTCCCGAATGAGAGCTCAGAGTTCATATATGATCGACCTGTGGGTAATGCTGTGACCCGACGCACACACTCACCCCAACTCCCCGCCCATAACAGTTTGAGTAACGGTTCGCCGCGCAGCGATACTAAAATTATTTCAGCCCTGGGCGGGATTCGAACTCGGACCGCTGGGGTAGCGGTTGCTAACGCTACCAATGCGCCGTCGAGCCGCGCGCGCGCGTGTGTGTGTGTGTGTGTGTGTGTGTGTGTGTGTGTGTGTGTGTGTGTGTGTGTGTGTGTGTGTGTGTGTGTGTGTGTGTGTGTGTGTGCACGCGCGCGTGCTTGTGAAAGAGATAAATCGAGACAGATTATTACCCTTCTGCTACCGAGTGTTGTGCCTCAGAGACGAATGAAATAGCTCAGCGGCAGACGAACTAAAAATAATAGTACCAACGGGCACGGAAGGGGGGCGAAACGCCCAAATCTGTTGACGAACTTTAGGTACTTTATTATGACTAACGCCAGGAGATTTTGTTCGGTTTAGATGCGACCTGTAGACTGAAAAGGTTGAACATTTATGTTTTGTGGTAGATTCTGTGTGTTTCGTTCTGGTGAATCCTAGGCGAGTTTTTCTAAATATAAAACGAAGGAATCCTAACTCACTGAATAGACTAGAATCACCTGCCCACTGCACTGAGAGTTAATTAAGACAGAATTGAACATCTACTTGCGATAGAGTTTTTCTCTTTATTGTAAATTAATTTATGACCAAAATAGAAAGTAAACTTGACGTTCGTACTCAAAAGATTAATCATACAAAGGCTTCTTTAATCAGAAGTTCTTGATTAATTAATGTATGCCTTAATAACGAAGAAGCCGACCAATTGGAAATACACAAGCATACAACCACTTCGTCGTCAACAATAGCGTGTACGAGTGTGTGCGTGCGCGCAAGCAAACTCGACCTCCTACAAGCATAAGCATGATAAGGCAAATATGCTCATGCATGCATGCAAGCAAGAGCGAATAATTACTTATTGAAGTAAGCTTGCGCACGCGCAGTCCTCAGTGCTTGCGCGCACGCGCGTACATTCGCTTGCAGGAATGTTTGCAAGCACACATTCTCACGTAGGCTCATGCACTTACGCATGAATGGGTGCTTGCACATGTACATGTTTGAATGTACACGCTCATGCTTATATGCAACCACATACATACACAAACACACACACACACACACACACACACACACACACACACACACACACACACACACACACACACACATACACATATACACACACAAACACACACACACACAAATGACCTATTACCTTATAGACCGGTGTCACTTGAAATCGTCTGTAATAGAAAGGAGGTGAGGGGCCTAAGACACCAGGAGGCGCTGAGTAGCTACGGCCGAAGGCGTCACCTTTGCCCTATTATGCGCTTGGAATACTGGAACAGGTAACAATCACTGCCGGGAATCGGAGAGGAGCGCGGGATTCGAACCCACAACTAAACGATTGCGAGACTAACACACACATTTTTGATTACGCCAAAAGCGAAGATTGACCAGCCGAAAAAAATTAACGAAGACAAAGAACAAATCTATTAGAATCTTATGTATCCAGTGTATTGAGCTATTATGCCTGTTATTCAGCAGAAGAAGAACAAATTTAGCTTATCTCTGTTAACCTTTTGGTCGTTTATTGTGACTGCCGTCAGGTGATTTTATTCAAAATAATCCCTTACACACTGAAAGTATTAACTCCATTAACTCGAGGCCCATTCATTGATGGAATCAAAGAATTTTACGAAATCAAGAAAAAATCTTTAAACCTTATCATTAGGTCACAGGGATTCATCGAACGTGGAAGATGAACAGTCTTGTATTTCATTTAAGCATTTTGGTATTTTCTCCTTGTTCTCATTGTGATTTTTACGAAATAAAGAAAAAATCTTTAAATCTTATCATCAGGTCACAAGGATTCATCGGCATGGTTGGAGGATTGTGAACGTGCAAGATGAACAGTCTTGTAATTCACTTACGCATTTTAGTATTTTCTACTTGTTCTTATAGTGAATTTTACGAAATAAAGAAAAAATATTTAAACCTTATCATCAGGTCACAGGAATTCATCGACATGGCTAGAGGATTATGATCGTGAAAAATGAACAGTCTTGTAATTCACTTACGCATTTTAGTATTTTCTCCTTGTTCTCATAGTGAATTTTACGAAATCAAGAAAAAATCTTTAAATCTTATCATCAGGTCACAGGAATTCATCGACATGGTTGGAGGATTGTGAACGCGAAAAATGAACAGTCTTGTATTTCACTTACGCATTTTAGTATTTTCTCCTTGTTCTCATAGTGAATTTTACGAAATCAAGAAAAAAATATTTAAACCTTATCATCAGGTCACAGGAATTCATCGACATGGTTGGAGGAATTTGAACGTGAAAAATGAACAGTCTTGTAATTCACTTACGCATTTTAGTATTTTCTCCTTGTTCTTATAGTGAATTTTACGAAATAAAGAAAAAATATTTAAATCTTATCGTCAGGTCATAGGAATTCATCGATATGGCTGGAGGATTATGATCGTGAAAAATGAAACGTCTTGTAATTCACTTACGCATTTTAGCATTTTCTCCTTGTTCTTATAGTGAATTTTACGAAATCAAGAAAAAATATTTAAATCTTATCATCAGGTCACAGGAATTCATCGATATGGCTGGAGGATTATGATCGTGAAAGATGAAACGTCTTGTAATTCACTTACGCATTTTAGTATTTTCTCCTTGTTCGCTCAGTCCCACTTCTTCAACTACAGGTCACGGTAGCCAAACACGTGCCTTTCTTTCTTGCACAGGACAAAGAGGTCCACGAGAGGCAAAGGGAATTAGCGAAATTAAAAGAGAATTTGCGATTCCCATTGTAGGTTGGCTGACAAAAGGGGAACATGGCAACACGCGAAGGTTTCAGCTCGCCAAATGGTCACCACAGAAATGAACAGAATCGACAAGCATATCACGGGATAAGAAATTTTCTAATCTCACCTACTCACTATCTCCATCATTTCCTTCTTCCTTATCTGATCCCTTTTCTCCTCCTCCTCCCTCCTTCCTCCTTCCTACGTCCTCGTCCTTCCTCTTCATCCACCTTCCTTCCTTCCTTCTTCCCTCCATTCACCCTTTCCTCCCATTATTCATCTTTTCTTTATCTCCTTCCTCCTTTCCTCTCTCCCCTCATCATCCTCACCTTCCCTTACCTAAGTCTCCCTTTTTCCTACAATTTTCCCTTTCCTTCCTGTCTTCTTTCTCTCTCCTTTCTTCTCCCAATTATCCTCTTCGTCTCCTTTCCCTTCTCATGGCCACTTGAGGCTCCCCCTGCCGCTCGCCCGGGCACTTAGTCGGGAACCATCCACCCACTTACTTCGAGTTCTGCCTGCCATCAATCTCCTCCAATTCCTCCCATCTGGGCCCTTCATTAAGTTCTCCCTCTCAACGCTTCAACGACCTCCTTCCCTCCTTCCCTCCTTCCCTCCTTCCCTCCTTCCCTCCTTCCCTCCTTCCCTCCTTCCCTCCTTCCCTCCTTCCCTCCTTCCCTCCTTCCTTCGTCCTCTTCCTCATTCCCTACCTCTTCCACTGGTAGCTTGTGCTCAGTTATGCAAGAATGGGAAAGAAAATATTAACGAAGCAAAGCGCTTACGTGTATTTAAAACCATTGCAAAGTACATGATGAACAAAATGTAAAACCACGAAAACAATTTATTCGTTTTTCTTTCCCAGTGCTCACTCTTGCATACACACACACACATATATATATATATACATATATATATATATATTTATATATATATATATATATATATATTTATATATATATATTTACATATTGTGATGGCCCACCATCCTCCATGTATATAAAATGTCTGTATCTGTATGTCAATCTTTAATTGTAAGATAATTATGTATGTACTGTAAATTGCTTGTATACGTTGTGATGGCCCACCATCCTCCATGTATCTAAAAAGATCTGTATCTGTGTTATCCTGTACTTGTTAGGCAATTACGTATGTACGGTAAAAACTGCTTGTATACTTTATGGGATCTACTCTCTCTAGGCCGATGGACGTGAACTAGTTCTGTCCGTCTCATCCTTCGCCTTCCTCCCGTCCTCGCCAACTGTATATATAATGCATCTGCCGGCTCCTAGCGGGCACACTTTCGTTGGCTGAGCGGCGCGTAACTTTATCTCTCCCATATTGCTTTTGCTCTAGTACCGTGGCGTCACCACGTAATCTATATTCTCATGACTTGGTTTTCGGTGGAGGGATTAATTGTCAATTGATTAATTTTGTTGTTATAAAGTTCTTATATTTGTTTTGTTGGCTTTTTGTTATACATTGAATTAGTTATTTATGTTAACTTCCGTTTGGATTTGCCTTAACCACATCAAGGCCACTAAGTACGAACCCCTCCTAGACATATTTCCTTATATCCTTGCGGAAGGCATAACAATATATATATATATTTTATGGTTCGCTTACGTCAACCTGTCAGAATGTCTCAACAATATATATATGTATATATATATATATATATATATATATATATATATATGCAATAAAAACACTAGAGATGCGTGTTCTACAGATACAAGGCAACCACTATAAAAAGAAACAACCAGAGCAAAGCGCTTTCGTGTATTACACCCAGTGCAGAAATACATAGAGAGTACAAACAGATAGATCTTTTGCCGTTTGACCAATGTAGAAATCATTACATACTCTACAAGGAAGTCTATACACACATCCCCACACCATTCTCTCAAAATAGTTATCTTAACACTTGTGTACATATATACTTGTGTGTATATATATATATATATATATATATATATATATATATATATATAAATATATACATATAACGAAGAGAGCTCCACGGCTAGCATCATTCATAGAGCGACGACCGTACAGTCTCTATGATCCACACATATGATCTGGGAACACCTTATTTATCAATGACCCTGCAAAGACGCATTTACCGTAGACGTGGCACCTTTGCATTTACAATAGACTTGGCACACCGCATTTCACTCCTCGCCCAATCTAATTCACCGGACCACATACACGTTCCGGTTTGTTAAGCCACTCAGTCATCGACAGGATATATCTCAAAATCATAATATCGCTCACGTACAAACACACGCACGCACGCACGAATACACACACACACACACACACACACACACACACACACACACACACACACACACACACACACACACACACACACACACACACACACACACACAAAACTCGTGGCGCAGTTGGTAGAGTTCCCGGCTGCCACTACGGCGGTCCGGATTCGATTCCCGCGCTTGGCTGAAATAATATCAGTATTGCTGCGCTGCGGGTCGTTACTCCAACTCTCGTGGGCGGGGAGTTGGGAGTGTTTGTGCGTGTAAGGTCACAGCATTACCCATAGATCGGTCATATACGAGCTCTGAGCTCTCTTCCAGGAGGAAATAGCTGTTGATCACGAGTCCAACACGTGATCCAAGACCATGGTGAATCACATACACACACAAACACATACACATACACACACACACACACACACACACACACACACACACACACACACACACACACACACACACACACACACACACACACACACACACACACACACACACACACACACACATACACACACACACACTCATTCCAATTCGTCGAACCACAAATACTTTGGAGTTCACGGAACCATATGATACATTCTCCTGTTCGTGAGTCAATCATCCATTTCAACTCATCAAACCATAACTATACGTTGCGGTCAACCAAAGCAGACACATTTCGTTTTCCCAATCGTACCATATATGAACGCTGAGCTCTTATCCAGAAGGGTAATAGCTGTCGATCACGTGTCCAACACGTGATCCAAGATATTGGTTAATCACGCGCACACATATATATTTTCAGCAGTAATATTGCTATACCCAATAAACCGTATATTATTATTATTGTTATTTTTACATACACATACATACACACATACACACACAGACACGCACACACACACATACACACACACACACACACACACACACATACACACACACATTTTATGGTTCGCTGAACCCATATCGGTTCGCCGAACCGCACACTCATTCGAGTTCTTTAAGGGATCTGAATCTGATAAGAACCGCTTCTGAATGTTTCATGAACCGCCGCCGTTACGATTCGAATCGGTTCCGATCGTCATTAGAGGCTTCGAAACCGAAGCTCCCATCGTTCATTGAGTCATGAAATGCGATAGGTTTCGTTGCAACAACAACAACAACAAATTGCATCGGGGATAGGAGGAAGTGGTTTTAGCCAGAGTAAAAACTTGAAAGTTCCTTCGGAGTCAAAAGGCTGAAATGAGAATTGTTATTATTTTTTTTTTTTTTTAGTTATTCATTTGTTTATCTATTTATATACATACATACATTCATATGTTTATATATATATATATATATATATATATATATACATATACATATACATATATATATATATATATATATATATATATATATATATATATAATATAATAATGTATATTTTTTTTTGTCATAGGAGTTCTGAATAGCCTGGCGTTAAGATCGAAAAGATTAAGAGACTCTTTGGTCTTTAGACAAAGACAAGATTCCGCCTTTTTTATATATTCTATTTTGACTAACGCCGGTAGAGCATACCCTATCTCAATTAATCGTTTCCACAAGGGATGTCACTTCTTATCTTACCATGTCACCCAGCAGGTAATTCTAGTCACCTACGTGGTTCCTCACAGTAATTAACGAAGTTATTCCTTATCTTAATTGCCCCCTTCCTTATTGAGTGGCACTTTCGTTTACAGTCTAGCTAACACCATATCAGCCAGAAGGTTATTCTAGTCACCTACGCGGTTCCTCTCAGTAAGTGACGAAGTTATTCCTTGCTTTAATCATCTCCTTCAGTATTTGCAGTTTGACCGACACCAAAGCCTTTACGTTCGTCCCCGTAGCATTTCCTCGTTAACTACGAGGTTCAAAGTCCCCCTTGGCCCCGGCCGGGGGGCGGGGGTGGTAGAGAGTGATTCAAAGGAGAAGCAATTAATTAACTAATGGAGCGATTTGTTGGGAGGGACCGGGGGTGAGGGACGGAGGTGGAAAGACTTCTCCTTGGCGCATCCGTTCAAGGCCTCTGTCACTCAGGTGGCGATGTGAAGTAATACATTAGCCCAGGTGTTCTTAAAGTAGTGCCTCAATACCCACCAGGAGGGGTATTGGAACCAGCTCTTGAGGGTATTCGTAAAGGCATCCTGGAAATGATTTTGTGTAAGAATTGGAGTTTATTCATTTATTTACTGAAAATAGAAATGAA
This sequence comes from Oratosquilla oratoria, assembly GCF_046742065.1. NCBI lineage: Eukaryota > Metazoa > Arthropoda > Malacostraca > Stomatopoda > Squillidae > Oratosquilla > Oratosquilla oratoria. The sequence continues at coordinate 62,690,043 of NC_134785.1, read as the reverse complement.
AGGAGTTCCAAGAATTCGTCTGTTTGTGAAGTAATACATTAGTCCAGGTGTTCTTAAAGTAGTGCCTCAATACCCACCAGGGGGGTGTATTGGAACCAGCTCTTGAGGGTATTCGTAAAGACATCCTGGAAATGATTTTGTGTAAGAATTGGAGTTTATTCATTTATTTACTGAAAATAGAAATGAAAGGAGTCCGAAAAATTCATTTGTTTTGTTCATAGCCGTCCTGTTTTCTCTCTCTATTTTTTTAATAATAAATTTAAAAATTAAAAATCGAGAGCACTAGACTAATATTGGAAAGTGGTTCTCAGATTGACTTGGGGTTCAACTTTGAGGTTTCGGGTCGAAAAACTTTAACGATGGTATTCTTAAAAAAATCTTTCCTTATGTAAATCTTATATAAATCCTTGGAAGGGAAAGATTTATATAAGGAAAGAACTTTTTTTAAGAATACCACCGTAAGATTCTTACAGTGGTATTCTTAAAAAGATTTATATAAGGAAAGATTTTTTTAAGAATAACATCGTATCTTTCCTTATATGAAGATTTCCTTTCCAAGGATTTATATAAGATTTACATGAGGAAAGAATTTTTTAAGAATTTCTACCATATCTTTCTTTATACAAATCTTTACCTTCCAAGGATTTATATAAGATTTTATGTAAGGAAAGATTTTTTTAAGAATACCACCGTATCTTTCCATATACAAATCTTTCCCTTCCAAGGACTTATATAAGATTTATATAAGAAAAGATTTTTTAAGAATACCACCGTATCTTTCCTTATACAAATCTTTCCCTTCCAAGGATTGATATAAGATTTATATAAGGAAAGAATTTTTTTTAAGAATACCACCGTATCTTTCCTTATACAAATCTTTCCCTTCCAAGGATTGATATAAGATTTATATAAGAAAAGACTTTTTTAAAAATACCACCGTATCTTTCCTTATACAAATCTTTCCCTTCCAAGTATTGATATAAGATTTATATAAGGAAAGATTTTTTTTTAAGAATACCACCTTATAAACCACTGTATTAGCCCAACCACAGTGAGGAACCTCCTTCAGCCTCACCGGCACCCTCCTTCGGGTCACCATGACCTCACTCCTGTCCGCCTGGCTGACTGCTCCTCCAGTCTTCCTCTACATCTGCTTAATAACATTTTCTCGAATTTCTTCTGCAGTAGAAACTTAATCAACTCTCTACAGTTGAGCCATTCTTCTTAATTACTTTCTCCCAGTTACGCAGTATTTTCTCTGTCTTTCTCAAGGTTTTTAGTTCATCACTGACAGTAGTCTCTGTAATGCACTAATCTTTCATCTTCTCCCAAGTTAATTAATTTTTCCTAATTAAACTGCTTCTTGCACTACCCTACTAATCTGTTACTAACCTTCCCAATTTTATTTTTTCTTTCAATGATCGATATTTCCTTTTATTTTCTTCATCAAATGTCTTTGCCATCTTAGTAAAGTCTTGTTCATCTTCTCTACATTCGCATTTTTTGGGATTGCATCAGATTTATTTTTGTTACGAGATCATAGAATAATCATCATTAAATATGACGCAGAATAGACGAAGCCGAGGGAGTGTCTATTCAAGCCATGATTCGATCAAATAGATGAGATGAATCGGGGATCTTCCTGGGAACATGTCAGTAATGATCCTTACTGCTCAAGGAGCAAGATGAGTACGTTTACCTTGAATTTACCTTGAATTTACCTTGAATTTACGTCCTATGCATTGTAACTGCGTTTACTTTCATTGATAGATTGGCAAGCACACACTTAAGGATATACATTCAATGCACTTTTACTCTCTACCGGTCTTCCAATCCACAATTCAATCCCATAGCCCATGTTTGGCTACACTATGCTTTCCACCATACCTATTTCCCCAGTTATTGCTATAGATTACACAGACATACATACATGCATATAAACGTACGTACGTACATACATACATACATACATACATACATACATACATACATACATACATACATAAACACATACATACATACATACATACATACATACATACATAATACATACATACATACGCACACACATGCATACATACATACATATACATACATACATACATACATACATGATACATACATACATACATA
>NC_134785.1:62670410-62672910 GCF_046742065.1 Oratosquilla oratoria | reverse complement strand
TGTGTGTGTGTGTGTGTGTGTGTGTGTGTGAGCACGATTTCATGTTACATTCATAAACTAAGAATCATAGGCAAAATTATATTACATAAGTTTTAGCTATACACCTGACGAGGGATATGTCGATTTATGTATATATATATATATATATATATATATATATATATATATATATATATATATATATATATATATATATATATATATACATAATTCCTGTGGTGTACAAACCAACATAAGCGAAACCAGGACCGTAGAAGACCTCGATTTCCCCTAGCGCCTTCGCCGTCTTGACTACTACGGAAACATCAAAACACAGGTTCTCCTCTCTCCTGACGAAGTAGTCGTCGAAGTCGAGATTCCTATCCCCGTCAGGCGATACTACCTTGTTTATCCCTTGTGGACTTCTCCACTATCGTGTGCCGCCCTTAGATAACCTTTTCGAACCATCTGCGATCTAGGATCCCGTTGTCATTTCTAGGTGATCCTTCATATAGACACTAAATCTTCTACGTCCTGTTGCCTCCTGTAGGTGTGTTCGTTGCATTTCCTGGTTGTCCTATTCACAATTCCTCTAATGAATCCTTTACTTAAGAGATGAATTGGATAGTCTTGCGGCAACCAGAATATTAAGAAGAGTACCACTGGATCCAAAAGGTTTTAATCGAGATTGGATAACAAAGGGGATGTCAGTGGGTGGCAGTCAGAAGTGAAAGGAAACGTACTGCCTAGTATAGATGGAATTAAATACCTAGTGACATTTGTTTTATTTGGTAGAATTTTCGTTAGACGCTATAGTGATCTCTTCTCGTCTCTCTAATGTTTGGCACTGCACATTCGGCACTGCTGTGTCTGTGTGGCACTGTGCTCTCGTCCGGAATTGTTTTTGTTCTTCAGTTCACATTTCACGCATTCCACTGGTCTTCATTTCGTTTATTCAGTTTACCGCTTTAGCTTAGTTCTATGGTATTAGTTCTTCAGCTCGATGTTTCAGATCCTCAAAATTATTTTCCCGCATCCTTCCTTTCTCCTTCAAACATTTTTATTTTCTCTTTCGTTATTTTTCGGTGTCTTTTGTTTCTTTGATATATTGTTTTTTCTCACGCTGGCGTCTAATATATCTCCTTTCGTTATGATATCGCGTCAGTCTACTGTCATCGTTATTATCTTTGTCTCCTATCAGCTTATCATTAACTCTATCTTCTATTACCTCGTTATCACCTTTTTATAACCACCTCTGTCTGCTGTCACTCTTATCGTCCGTCTTTAGTCACCGTTTTCGCTCTGCACACATGGAACTGCCTAGTGTAAGCCTTATGGTCTCTTGCAGTCTCCTTTATTTTTATGTTCTTATGTCATCGCGTCTGTCTTCAGTCACTGTCACTGTATTTAACTATTAACACTGTTTTTGTTTAAGTTAGATATCACTGTTATCATATGTCTCCCTTTACTATTGTCCCCGTCCTCACAACCCTTTATATCCAAATTTCTTAAAGAAAAAAAATCAGAACAAAGACAGTTTTTTCAGATGAATAATGTCGTTTGGCGACAGTCACAACAAATCCTGAAGATTATTTCACAAATTTGTTGGGGAATAAATCAGGAGCTTACTCTTCTTCCTTCCTTTTCCTGTTTATTCTGTTCCTCGGACACTGTTTCCTAGCTCGAGCTTCCATCAACTGAAGAGGATTGTCTGGTGGTAGGTACAACGAAGCCTCAAGATTATATCAAAGAACTAAAAGAGGGGGAAATGACCCCCGAAGTCACACATTTCTTCTCTTTCTTTAATGTTACCTTTTCCCCCACCCCCGGACATTTTCTCCCCTCACTCAGTTTCTCAAACTCACCAAACCAAGACCACCACAACACCACAGTCCGAGGGTCGGATCGCAAGTGAGGAGAGAGGGGAGTGGAAGGGAGGAGGAGAGGGAAGGAGGAGGAGGAGGAGGAGGAGAGGGGGAAGTGGTGGACACGGTGGCAACGTCCAAGGCGGTTGGGAGTGAGAGGAAGGGCTTCAGTGGAACTGAAGAGGTCAGTTTGTTATTTTTGTCATTTACTCTTTCTCTAGCGTGTTTTACTGCAATTTCCAGGCGTTGGGCATCGATCCCGCTTCGTGCTGGGTACCGGTGACTACCACTTGCCCGGGATATCCGACCACGTAAAGCAAATGTAGTGTCTCTGGCTGCAGCTAACCGACTCTTGGCGTAATCTCTTCATTTTAGTGTCATAGTGTTGATATGTCTGTGGTGGTTAGTGATCTTCTTAGTGTTTAGTGTATGGTGCCTAGCGACATTATCATTTCTTTCATTGTTACCATGTAATATCATAGTCATTTATCATCATCGTCGTTATCGTCATCGTCGTCGTCACCAACGCCGCCGCCGCCATTGTTGTCGTCGTCGTCCTCGTCGTCGTTGTCGTCGTCGTCGTCCTCGTTGTAATTGTTGTTGGTATTATTTTCATTATTATCATTACCACAATCAGTATTCTGTAATTCCTATCA
>NC_134785.1:62652910-62655410 GCF_046742065.1 Oratosquilla oratoria | reverse complement strand
GAACCCCTTCCGTGCCGGTTGGCCCTTTCACTTCTGTTCTGTCAGCCGCCAGGCTATTTCATTCATCGCCGTGACACCTCAGAGATAGCGAAGTGGCGACAGTCCTGAATACAATAACATAGTTTTATCAGTTTTAGCCTAAGCACAAACTGAGACGCAGGCGACACAGACGACACAGGTGACACAGGCGACACAGGTGACACAGGCGACGCAGGTGACACAGGCGACACAGGTGACACAGGCGACACAGGTGACACAGGCGATACAGGTGACACAGGCAACACAGGTGACACAGGCGACACAGGCGACACAGGTGACACAGGCGACGCAGCTGACACAGGTGACACAGGCGACACAGGTGACACAGGCGACACAGGTGACATAGGTGACACAGGTGACACAGGCGACACAGGCGACGTAGGTGACACAGGCGACACAGGTGACACAGGCGACACAGGCAACACAGGTGACACAGGCGACGCAGCACAGGTCAAACGTAGACTTTCTTTTGCTGTATTGAAGTACAGTTTGAATTTTTTCTCACTTGAAAAGCTGAGGTAGTACATTTAGAAGCCTTTTGAGTGAAAGGGAAGTTTCAATTGCACTTCAATTCAGCAATAGTAAGCCTGCCTTTGTTCTGCCCTGCGTCGCTTGTGTTGCCTGCGTCTCAGTCTACGATTAGACTAATACCACCACCAGGCATGGCATACTTTAAAGGCTTAATTCTGTCTAAACCCCAAACAAAAAAAGGTTAACACTTTGGTATCTAGAATAGACTCTTAACTCTAGAAAGGAGGACCTATGTTATATGGAATCATGATATCCTCACAAGTTATCTTTACGTAATGCATGATTAAATTAGTTTTAGTTAATTTCAATTTATCTATTGCTGTCTAACTTCTAAAAGGCAAAAATAAAACTTAGATTTTTTAGATATATTTTTAATGTATTTTTGAATATGTTTTCAAGTATATTTTCAAATATATTTTGAATATGTTTTTAGAAATATATATCTTTAATATATTACAAGGAAATTAAAGAAAGGAATACTGAACGTTTTCGTTTATTAGGAATTCTTCAGAGTATTCCGAGGAAGTCTTAATAGACGAAAACGTTCAGTATTCCGTTCTCTTATTTCTTTGTGGTTTCTGAAAATATTCTTACTCACGCGTATATTGAGGTTATTGTTGCATATATATATATATATATATATATATTTATATATATATATACATTATATATATATATATATATACATTATATATATATATATATATATATATATACATTATATATATATATATATATATATATATATATATACGAGATATATATATATATATAGGCAAAATAAAACTTTTCATATATATTCTAATGATTTTTCCTCAATGATTCCAATTGTCACAGATATTCCATTCAAGCAACAAAACTCTACCTCTTCCTATTTAGGGTTTAGATTATTCTAACTGTCGTCAGGTGATTATATTTACTAAAAAGAATATTTCATTGACGTCAGATGTAAGTGACACCTTAGACGGACTTCGGCCCAGTTCAAGTCAGACGATTTTATTCAACTGATGGAGGACATTTAGAACATTAGTTAGACGAAGATATGCTAAGAGGTTGTCTGTGTTTACCTGTTTGTTTTTTTAACTATACCTATTAATTTATTTATGTATTTTATTTGTTATTTACATTATTATAGCTTTTATTTTTTATTTATTTATTTATTTATTTATTTATTTATTTTTTTTTTTTTTTTTTTTTTGCATCCGACCTAGATATGGATCAAAATGTCTCCTGTCGGCATGCTCCGCCTTTGTAATACTTTGTAAAAGATCGGAAAATATCCAAATCAATTCTTCGAAATTTGTTTCACTCCTGAGTTATTTTCTTCTTGCTAAAGATAAACGATTTTATTCAAAACGGGACCATGACAGATAAGAACATAAGAATAAAGGAGACTGCAAGAGACCATAAAGCCTACACTAGGCAGCTCCGAATCCATCACCACCTGTCGTCCCCATCCATAAAGTTGTCTAATCGTTTTTTAAAACAACTGATAGTTTCAGCGCTTACTACATGGTTACTAAGTTTATTCCGTTCATCGAATTCCCTATTAGTAAACCAATTCTTGCCTATTTCCTTCTTAAATCTAAATTTGTCCAGTTTATACCCATTACTGCGAGTCCTGCCATGTTGTTTTATTATGATGACCTTGTTTGCATCACCCATGTTATAGCCTTTGATCCACTTGAACACTTCTATTAGATCACCCCGCACTCTGCGTCTTTCCAGAGAGTGTAAGTTTAGGTGCCTAAGCCTCTCTTCGTAAGGCAAATTTCCGAGTCCATGTATCATTTTGGTCATTTTTCTCTGTACTGATTCTAGTGACCCATTTATTGCCTTGAGTCTGCTCACATCACCCTGGCAACAACCAAAATGAAAAAATCTAAAGTTACGGTTACACTAGTCAACGGAATTGTTGGATTCCAACGAA
>NC_134785.1:62642910-62650410 GCF_046742065.1 Oratosquilla oratoria | reverse complement strand
TACGCCAGGAGATGTTTATTGCTTTCCAGAGAGCCGCCTGACGATTTTATTCAACTGGAGGGCAATTGGAAATCACCATGAACCATTGGAAGGGTCAGTTCAAATCGAGATCGAATCCTAACGTGACACGTAAAAAGTAGGGCACCCACATTAACCACACTTGTTACGTTTCGATCAGCTTCGGCTTGCATGTCATTCGCTCTTTGATTAGTGTGCAGCATTGCGCAGATTTCGTTGTAGCAAACACCACGTACGTATTCATTATGCGGCTTACGGGAGCCAGAAGACAGGACCCCGTGAAAACGATCTCGATCGACTGGGGTCCTATTTTGAGCCCCCTGGAGGTTGATGATGGTTAAGGTGAATGATATCTTACGGATATGAGGTCCTTTGTTCACTCATTTATTTGTCTGTTTATTTATTTGTCTGTTTATTTCTTCATTTATTCATTTATTCATTTGTTTACTTATCTATTTATTTGTTATTTGTTTGTTAGTTTTCTTATGTAATAATTTACTTATGCATTTGTTTACTTAATTATTTATTTGTTTATTTTTTGTTTATTTGTGAATTCATTTGTTTATTCATTCATCTATTTATGTGCTCGTTTATTTATTTCTTTATTTATTAATTCAATTTTTTACTTATTTATCTATGTGCTTTTATTTTTCATTTGATCGTTGGACTGCTTTTTGATTTATTAGTTTTTCTTCCCTGCTTATCTATTCTATATATTGATTTATTATAACATATGTTTGTCTATTAATTTGTTTGCATATATATCTATTTATTTGTCCGTTTGCTTGTTTTTTCCTTGTTTACATATCAATTTACCCATTCGTTCATTAGTTTCGTTTCTTGATAATGGGGATTTACTACCTTTTGATGTATACAAAAATTAAATCAAAGTCTTTATACATTGTAAGTTTCTTTTCGTTTATAAGAACATATATGAGAGTAAATAATTTCCATTAAAGAATATGGAATGAGAAAATATATTCATGCATTAACAGGTATAAGAACATATATGAGAGTATGCAAATATCCATTCAAAAATGTAAAATTAAGAAAATAGACATTCGTCCATTAACAGGCACGTTTTCAGACACAAGTACATCCTTGCGGTGTTCATGAAAAATAACCACCGTTGCGTGGTTGCAAAGATAGGAAAGACACTCCAATTTGTAAATGAGGAAGTTTGGCTGAATCAAGATGGCGATTTCGCCACGGATATCGCCGTCACTATGTAAACAATACACCATCATAGATCGATATCGCCATCTGTGTGGCGGTATTCTGTAAATTCCAACCAGTAGTTGGTTATACGTATACAATACTAACCTAACCTTATCAAACCTAACCTAATCTAGCTTAAGTTAACATTGCCTAACCCAAGTTAATCTAATCTAACCTAACCTAACTTAACCTAACGTAACATAACCTAATTTAACCTAAACTAACCTAACCTAACCTAACCTGATCTGGCTTCACCTAACCTAACTTAACCTCACCTAACCTAATCTAACCTAATTTAATATAACCTTATCTAACCTAACCTAGTCTGACGTCACCTAACCTAGTCTAACCTAACTTAACCTAACCTAACCTAACCTAGTCTGACGTCACCTAACCTAGTCTAACTTAACTTAACCTAATTCAACGTAACCTAACCCAATCTAACCCTAACCTAACCTAACTTAACCTGATTCAACCTAACTTAACCCAATCTAACCCTAACCTAACCTAACCTAACCTCACCTAACCTAGTCTAACCTAACTTAACCTGATTTAACTTAACCTAACCTAACCTAACCCAACCTATTCTGACCTCACCTAACCTAGTCTAACCTAACTTAACCTATTTTAACCTAACCTAACCTAACCTAACTCTAACCAAACCTAAACTGACCTATGGTAGATAACAAGGAATAAGCGAAGAAGAAGTTAAGAAGCTAAGGAACTAGGGAGGTAGTCAAAGAGGAGGTAAGGTAGAGAAGTAGGGATGGAGTTGGATAGGGAAGGAAGGAGAGAGGGAAAGAGTTATTCAGAGAGACAGGGAGAGAGAGAGAGAGGGAGGGAGAAAGAGGGAGGGAACTTTGTCAGCAATAACCGCTGCTTCTATCCTTAGGGACGATGTCCCACCGAAAAGGGGTAGAGGGTCATAAAAGTGATAAAAGTCATGAAAGACTTGAGGAGAGCAGTAGCAGAACGTAGGGATAGCGGTCGTTCAAAAATATTAGCATTCCTTTTTTGAGTTCAGATTAGTCTCCAATCATGGAAGAATGCTAAGTGAATTGGTCCGCTGGGATATCACTGAAGTTACTAATACGTGCACTCAGTATTCCATAAGGAGTGATAGAGAGAGAGAGAAAGAGAGAGAGAGAGAGAGAGAGAGAGAGAGAGAGAGAGAGAGAGAGAGAGAGAGAGAGAGAGAGAGCGGGAGAGAGAGGGGAAGGGGGAGGAAAGAGGAAATAAAGACGAGAGAGAGAGAGAAAGGGGAGAGAGAGAGGGAAGGGGAGAGAGAGAGGGAAGGGGAGAGAGGGGCAAGGGGAGAGAGGGGGAAGGCGGAGAGAGGGAAGAGGAGAGAGAGAGAAGGAAGGTGAGAGAGAGGGAAGGGGAGAGAGAAGGAAGGGGAGAGAGAGGGAAGGGGAAAGAAAGGGAAGGGGTGAGAGAGACAGAGAAAGGGAGAGAGGGGGAAGGGGATAGAGAATGAAGGGGAGAGAGGGAAGGGGAGAGTGAGAGAAAAGTGAGAGGAGGGTTGAGAGAGAGAGGAGAGAGAGAGAGAGAGAGAGAGAGAGGGGGGGGGCGAAGGCGAATGGGGAGGGAGTAGACCTGCAATGGGGTTACTATGTCAAAGGCTTTGGGACTACATGAATGGTTACACTTGGTTACCTTGTGAAGAGAAGCGGTTTCTGGAAATAAGGAGAAGGTTCTCACTGATGTATCGCACTTTCTATATTTCATTCTGGTCAACGCCAGACGATTTTGTTCACCTGAGTACTAGAAAACGGCAGGAGTCCTGTCGGACCCTAACAACGCCAGACGTAGAATGATGATTGATATGGTTAAACGTCACAAACTCCACCCTATCGGTAGGCTAGAACGGTCACCCTCACAGAGGGTTTTGTAGAATAAGAGATGAATATATAGACGAGGGAATACGTGAGTAAACACACAAATGAAAAAGATAATTAGATTAGAAATTAAGAGATTAGTAAGTAACTAGGCCTGTTTGTACAGATTACTAGATATTATTTCATTGTACCTGTCGCTAGGTGATGTTACTCAACTTTCCTTGGTCCTTATCGACCCTGACTTGGGTCGCGACCCCAAGTTTGGGAATTCATTCACTCCCGACTAGTTAGGTGACGAATCTTATATGTTCAAGTCAACTGTATTTACTTCGTTATGGTATAACAACTTCCTTCGTTACTTCCGGTTTCTGTGTTCCCATTGATCACTCTTGCGTTAGAAATCCACATTTTTTTTTTTTTTTTGGAGGGGGCGGGGTCATTGTTTCAACGTTGATGTCTATTTTTCATGAAGAACTCCCCTCCGTCATCTGATCTGGCTTCATAGCTCCAGTGAATCTTCATTAAGTAGATCTGCTTAGAGCTTAGGATCAAAGCATGTCAACATAATTTAATTTAAAGCGGGTAAGATGAATACCTATCAGGGAAATGAAGATGAGAAAGCATGAGGACTTGCAAAGAAATGAATAAGGAATGTCTGTGTGTGTATATATGTGTGTGTGTGTGTGTGTGTGTGTGTGTGTGTGTGTGTGTGTGTGTGTGTGTGTGTGTGTGTGTGTGTGTACGCGCGCCTTAGTACGTGACCTTCTCAAATACATTCACGTCAGCTGATATGACCTTCCATATCATTTGATTGGCTAAGTCATATGACCTGATTTGACCCGTGAAGTCATTATGGGCGGAACGAGGAAGGTCGGGGAGGTGGAGGGGGAGGGGGAGGGGGAGGGGGAGGGGGAAGAAATCAGTATAACGACTCACGGATGACACTTCTGGTGCCACAAATTACATCATCGCACCCCAACCTAATTCCCCCTCCCCCACCCTATCCCCCCCTTCCTAGCCCCCCTCCCCCCAGACCTTGACTGACAAGATAAAGTGTGATACAGATGATCATTGCATTGATCTATTCCTGACAATAATCTTCATCAAGAACGACGACTTCGAATGTCGTAGTTTCTGGACTCGTATGCAAGAATGTTTTAAAAATCAACCCCTTTCCTATGGATGCCTGCTTTTAGTGGTCCTCCGAGATCAACGTCAAAGAAAATCGCCTACCCACTGAATGTTCCAGCTTATTCCAGTATGGTCATCGCTCGCTTATGCAAGGATTCGAATCCCATTGTGAGAGCTTGTTAATTGTATATATTTATATATACATATATATATATATATATATATATGTGTGTGTGTGTATGTGTGTGTGTGTGTGTGTGTGTGTGTGTGTGTGTGTGTGTGTGTGTGTGTGTGTGTGTGTGTGTGTGTGTGTGTGTGTGTGTGTGTGTGTGTTTTAGTTTGTTCCCATGACCGTTCCAAACCAAGTAATCCTTTACCAATTTTTCATCTCGTATTTTGTACACCGTAGTAAAGTTACCTCGAATTTCAATGCGCTATGATGGTACATAGACCTGGGTTCAGTCCAATTACCTACTACAGGCTACTACGTGCAATGACTCCCCGAGTACATAAGGCAAAGGTGGCCCTTGTATATGTTCTTCACCCTTTAGCCCATAGCTTCCAGAATGGAAAAGTGGGCTACAAATCTGTGGCTTCTGAATTGTGTAAGCACACTTCATTAACCACGTATTTGTGGCGAGCACAGAAACGTGGCCACTACAATTCGGCCGAAAGTAGTCCACGTCCTAGTCCATCTATCAAAGAACCAACACCCCAACGGAAGTAATACATGACGTTCTCGTGCGACGAGGAATATCACGTAACTGATGCGAAGCCATCCGTCACGTCACGTTATGGGACCCCAGGGAGGGACACGTCACGGTTGTAGAAAACGATTCGCCTTCTCGGTCGGTCCCTTCTTTTCTTACCCTCCACTCCAATTTACTCAAGGACGGAACAGAATCTCCCGAGAAGCGACGGAATGTAGTACAGTTAGAAAGTTTTTAATTTCATCTAGAATTTCTAGGTAAACACGAGAACAATAATCTCTCGTGTCTGTTTATCGGTTATTTTGTATTCTTGTTTGGTTTGTCTGGTGATGTGGTTGTTTATTTCGTTAATTTTCGTTCTTGTTATGCATCACGCACTCGTTATGGACCGAATAGGCTAGTGTCATGAAGATTGGCCATTGTTATCAGAGTTCAATGTAAATGTGTTTCAAGATAATTGGCCTCTCCTGGTAATTTGTTTTCATTTGCTACATTCTTTTCTTTTCTTCTAATTCTTTTTATTGTTGTTATTATTATTCGTCCCCTTCTTCTTCATCTTCTTCATCTTCTTTTTTCTCTTCTTCTTCTTCTTCTTCTTCTTCTTCTTCTTCTTCTTCTTCTTCTTCTTCTTCTTCTTCTTCTTCTTCACCTCCTTCTTCTTCATCTTCTTCATCTTCTTTTTTTTTCTTCTTCTTCTTCTTCTTCTTCTTCTTCTTCTTCTTCTTCTTCTTCTTCTTCTTCTTCTTCTTCTTCTTCTTCTTCTTCTCCTTCTTCTTCTTCTTCTTCTTCTTCTTCTTCTTCTTCTTCTTCTTCTTCTTCTTCTTCTTCTTCTTCTTCTTCTTCTTCTTCTTCTTCTTCCTCTTCTTCTTCTTCTTCCTTTTCTTTTTCCTCTTCTTATAATTATAATTATAATCATTGTCATTATCATCATCATCATCATCATCATCCCTCTTCTTTTTCTTCTTCTTCATCTTCTTCTTCTTCTTTTTCTTCTTCCTCTTCTTCTTTTTCTTCTTCTTCTTCATCATCATCTTCTTATTCTTCTTCCTCTTCTCTCTTCTTCTTCCTCTTCTTCATCTTCTTCTTCTTCTTTTTCTTCTTCCTCTTCTTCTTTTTTTCTTCTTCTTTTTCTTCTTCTTCTTCTTCTTATTCTTCTTCCTCTTCTTCTTCTTCTTCTTCTTCTTCTTCTTCTTCTTCTTCTCCTTCTTCTTCTTCGAAATCTGCGAACTGCAAATCTGTTCCAACAGTCGAAGGAAATATATCCCAGTGCGATAACGCCCCAAAGTTCGTGAACGGGACTTCGAGTTCGTGAAGGGACTTCGTGACACGAGCTCGCCTCACGTGAGTGAGTGCCCCCAGGCTCTCACGCGAAGTGCTCGTAATTTCCGGGGTCTCGTTCGAGCACTCGTAGCCGTGATTACGCTGCTCGAGTCTGACCAGAAAACTCGTACGTGTTCGAAGTTTTTTACGAGCGAGGAGACACGCAAGTCACGGACACTCGTTATTCGAGCGAAAGCGAGCGGGTGGTGACGTCACGGTGCGTGTGATGCGATTCGATGGACCAGAATGCAACATAACGAACCTTCTTTTTATGTAATGAAAAACTTGATGCAAGGGTGGTAATACACACACAGATACACACACTCGTGGCGCATTAGCAGAGTTCCCGGCAGTCACTACGGAGGTCCGGGTTCGAATCCCGCCCAGGGCTGAAATAATCTCAGTATCGCTTCGCTGTGGGTCGTTACTCCAACTTTCGTGGACGGGGAGTTGGGTGTGTGTGTGTGCGTGTAAGGCCACAGCATTACCCATAGATCATTCATATATGAGCTCTGAGCTCTCTTCCGAGAGGGAAATAGTTGTCGATCACGAGTCCAACACGTGATCCAAGAACATAGCGAATCTCACACACACACACACACACACATACACACACGCACACACAAACACACACACACACAAACACACACACACACACACACACACACACACACACACACACACACACACACACACACACACACACACACAAATATGAAGGGAATGTAAATGGTAGCAACGAAAATGGTCCCCAGTCTGACTGAAAGACCATACAAGAAAAGAATAGAAGAAAAGCTGGGCGCGCCATAATTAAAAGAAGGAAGGAATAGCGAGGGGCAGCACAATTCTTGTGCTCAGGTCAGCGATATTTACTAATTAATTAATTCGTTTGTTTATTGTTATTTATTTATTTATCTATCTATTTATTAATTTTATATACTTATTTATTTATTTATTTACTTTTATCTATTTATTTATTTATTTATTTACTTTTATCTATTTATTTATCTATTTCATTTTCATTTTTATTTATTTATTTATTTATTTATCTATTTATTTTAATTCTATTTTATTTTTTATCTTTTTTTTTTTTTTTTTGCAAGGGAAAATAACGAGAGGTCACGCACAAAAAGAAATAAAATTTTGAAAAACCCAAAAAACAATCAATTTGAAAGGCATTAAGTAAACCACATTTCCTCATGACTACACTAACTGTGGAAAGTGTGACGTCATGTGACATAACAGAAGTTGACAGCCATAAAATA
>NC_134785.1:62617910-62637910 GCF_046742065.1 Oratosquilla oratoria | reverse complement strand
AAATGGGACGTGGACAAATACGCACAGGCGGAACACTCGGGTCAAAGGAAGTACTACCAGGAACACGATCCACTTCGATTGTTTTATTCTAGTGAGCGCTGGACGATTCTTAATTGCATCCAAGGTCGAGTTTCTTATCGAATTACGTTGAGGTAATTGTCTATTTACCCCTTTCTCTGCCATGCTGCCATATTGGATACTGGAGCGTATTATGTTATGTAACCTGAGGAGGAAAGAAATTGAACGTAGGTATGTTTGTATGAATGCATGTATTTATGTATGTATGTGTGTATGTATGTATGCATGTATGCATGTATGCATGCATGTATGTATGTATGAATGTATGTATCTATGTATGCATGCATGCATGTATGTATGTATGTATGTATGTATATATGTAATGTATGTATGTATGTATGTATATATGTATGCATGTATGTATGTATGTATGTATGTATGCATGCATGCATGCATGTATATGCAATCATAAAAGTGTGTTTGCTACTGTCGTCCCATTAACGTAGAGTTTTTCATAAATTTTATTTCATATCACATCACAATACTTCACTCTGTTGAATGATAGACACTTACATGATTATGATATAAATTCACATATATTCCTTCCTGGCTATGGTCCATTTCTCAGCTGAATAAACGAATTTTGTTGGTCTAGAAAATCGTGACAATGTAGTTTTAGCTAAAACTACTTGGTAAAGATGTTTGAATGTGTACCTAGGAAGTTGTGAGTTACTCTCTCCTCTTCCCATTTTCCATTTCCTCAATCCATACTCATAACCATACACATACCCACTCTCTCCCTTTCTGCAAGGTCACTAACAGAAATCCATTCCTTGTTAATTTCCCCTTGTTGACACTAGTCTTACATTTGTTATAGTCACCCTTTACTGCTGGACTAAGAATTACGTTTTCTATAAACATATTTTTTGTCATTTTCTTTTATTGCTCTCAAGTTGAAAGGTGTGATGAGAAAGGGTCATTATTGTGATGGATTATGTGAGAGATTGGAAGTCAAGGAGAGTAAAAACAACGAAAAAGATTAAATGTGTAGATATTAAATCAAGTGTACCAGTTTCAAGGCTAACAGGAGAAAAGTCAAGGGCAGGAAAATGGAGAAAAGATAGCTGGAATGCACACGGGAAACACAATGCATCGTGAGATAGGAGATAGATCATACTTTCAGTATCTGGAATGAATAGCCAACAGGAACTCATCCTAGTGCTCCACGCTTCAATTACTCCCCTGGAACAATGATTAATATAATTCTATTCATCATAACTCTCCCATAAAGAGCTATTCCCAGCGGCTGAAGATGATCCAAGTGAAGACCTTCAACAGTGCTGGCCTCAGATTCTTCAACTGTTTCCCAAGAGAGAAAAGAGACCTGACGGGAGTCAGCACAGAGGCTTTCAAGAAGAGGATAGACAAATTCCTGGACAACATCCCAAATGAGCCTCCAATTCCGCATAGTCCTACCTCACGAAGAGAGGTAACGAATTCGATCGCAGACTAATTCCAATACGTGAGCCTGAGGTAGATATATGGGAGCGGGGTTTCTCTAGACTGGCCATAGTGTTAACACCAAAATCTACAATACAAGAAATACAAGAAAGGGACCTATCCTAATATAAGTCTTCAGGAAAAAAAACGTAAAGGGTTCATATTGTTATCAGTTTGCTCATGCCATAGAGTTATCTTAAGAAGTTAATTTTTTCGTTGTGAAATGGATTCATTTCAGTTAGATAGAATCGCCTAGCGGCAGTTAGAATTAATGTTAAAGTTGTAAAATAATTAGAAATGAATAACTCGTTTCTGTGTGTGGTTGTGATGCACCATGGCCTTGGATCACGTGTTGGATTCGTGAGTGACAGTAATTACCCTCCCGGATGAGAGCTCAGAACTCAAATATGACCGATCTATGAGTAATGCTGTGTGTGTGTGTGTGTGTGTGTGTGTGTGTGTGTGTGTGTGTGTGTGTGTGTGTGTGTGTGTGTGTGTGTGTGTGTGTGTGTGTGTGTGTGTGTGTGTGTGTATGTACGTGTGCAAGTGCGCATGTGCGCATACATGTAAAGGTTTGTGTACATGTGTTTATCTTCACTATGGGTTTGCGTGTGTTTACCGAATGATATTTACTTAATCCTATTATGAAGGATAAAAACAACGCTAGTATGATCTCGTCTCTGTATCTAATCTTCAAATCAATATTGTCCCCTTGCTTGCTTTTTATTCATTCTACAAAGTAATGTCTTTATTTTCTTAATTTTTTTGCTGTGCACTCAAAACATTCTATAGCCTCACACTAAAAGATCTTTGTCAGTCTTACCCCCACCTTTCATAGGTTGGGAACTGCCTAGTGTAGGCTTTATGGCCTCTTGCAGTCTCCTTTCTTATGTTCTTCTTCTGTTCTTATGTCTAAAAACAGTAATCATGTTTCTTCTTTCTCCTCTTTTTCCAGTTTGGGCATTGTCATGTTATCTAATCCTTCCGCGTATAGTCTGTCGGCTCAGCAGGTAATCATTTTATAATGTCTCTCTTTTTTCTCTCTTTTTCTTAATTCTTTACTTTTGTGTAACCTCATATGGGGTGTTGACTACATGTTATATGTAATTAGTATCATAACGATTTTAGTAATATTACTACAGAAAAAACATCACTCAGCACTCCTTTTGTTTTTGGAGAATAATTTCGACTCAAAATTTAATGCTGGTTATTTCTGGTTTCTACTGTCTTATTAAGAGGCCGGTAGATAGAGGCAGACATTTAAGTAGATAGAGGGGTAGGTGAAACGATATGTAAATTTTATATTCATTTTATATTCGGTTATGATACAATGGCTGACTGCAAGTTGCAGAGTTACATATTTCGCTTACCGTCTTATAATTGTAAACATTGGTTGGGGTAGGTGCTGATGTGACGAAATGTAAATACAGTGCTTGTTCTGCTTGCGACAAATTGCTTGCGTAAATAGTATTGCTTGAGACAGTATAACAGTCTTTCTGATTGGAGAAAAGGGTGGAGGAGGAGAAAAATTATTGGTGTATGGAGGTAAAGTCACGGTCTAAAAGGGTGGCACTTGTTTGTAACGTTCAAAGTTATTGGATAAATTAAATTGGGACGTCGGAGCAGACTTGGCTCGGTGGGTGTAAAAGGATCCCAGGCTGGAGTCCTTGGTGTACCTTATCTAAAACCGATGTAGAGAATTAGTGAAGAAGAAAATCAAGAAAATGTAAGACCAGTTTGCTTACCCCATCCAGAAACATTATTAACTTGTTACAAAAGATATGGTGGAACATAATTAAAGAGAAGGACAAGGCATGGGGCCTATAGAAGAACTAAAATTAATTAATGTTAGTGTCAACGAAGCTGACATCTTACTAGCCTTGTTTGACCTGGTGTTACACTGAGTCATTCGCAAATGCGAGCAAAGACATGTGGGAATAAGTCTAGATGATTTTAAAATTACAAAATTAGCTTGCGCAGTTGATGTAGATGTGTTAAAAGAAAACTTGGAAACTGTACAAAGGACAAGTGTTATTTCAGTAGATCAAGAACAAAGTTGGTCTTGAATGTAATGAACAAAAAGCAAAGAAAACGGAAAAGATCAGGCAAAATGAAGTAGATGAAATGGTACCAATCAGAAATATGGGGATCGAGAATGTGGAATTGAATATCTTGGTGCAGTGCTAACATCTAGAAATTATGTGGACAAGGATATTAAAGTAAGAATAGCTGCAGGATTAAGAAGTTTACATGCCTTGGAACCGATAATGATGAACAGAGTGAACTTGAGGGGATGACCGAGAATGATGGAAGGATGGGATGAAAGGGGCTTTGAACAAGAGGGATATATCTGTCGTGCAAGGAAGGGAGAAGGCAGGCGATAGAAGTGAGTGGAGAATAGCTGTATTAATGTTCTGATAATTCATGGAACATTTTAACTTATATTTCTTTTTTTCTTTTTTCTTTTTCGTCAGTTAATAAAGTGAGATTCTCCTTTCAGCACAAGTCGGTCAGGAGATGGATTATTCTTTATAAAGAAACTTTCTTTCCCAAAGAAGCAATTGGGAGTGATAGCCAAGCGTTTAAAGTATCTGGATCGAAATCGAATGAATTCTTGTTCGAAAAAAGTTGTTTCCATGAGATCTTTAAGTTCATAGACAGTGAGACATATCATAATGTTGAAACGTCAGCCTGTATTACCATTAGATGTATATTGTTCTATATCTACTCTTTCTCCATGTCTCTTTATCTGTCTATCTATCTTTCTAGCTCTTTTCTATATTTTTCCTTCTTTCTATTTCTCTATCTATCTATTTATTTATTTATCTATCTATTTATCAATCTATCTATCTATCTATCCATCTATCTATTTATCCATCTATCTATCTAGTTAGCTCTTTTTTACCTCTTTTTCTATCCTTCTTCTTCTATCTCTCTATCTCTCTATCTATCTATCTATCTATCTATTGACCTGAGTATCTATAATTTTTTCTCTCTCTCTCTACCTTTATCTCTTGCTTCCCCTCACCCACTTTTGAACAAGATGCCCTCCACCATCTCCACAACTATGAATGATGTTGTTCAAGAAAAAAGGCCAACTTTCTCACAACACCGATCGTCTGTAACACCAGTACTTCAAAATTTGAACTGTCTAAGGAAACAGAAACTTCAGTCCGTATTTCAAATATTTATTCAAATGCTTTATCTACAAACAAATATATACAACACTTTAACATCAAAAATAAATGTCACTGAAGACGCCAGGGACACACATTAAACATTCAGACACACAAACGCAACATTATACATAGATAAGTAATATGAAAATAGAAGCTTGTAACATGAAAAGAATCAAAATTGCACTTAAGAACCTGCTTTATCGTCAAAGTTCTTCACACAGTCGATATATATATATATATTGTAAGGTCCTGCCTTATCTATTACAGCTTCAATGTACAGTTGTACACAAATACACCTGCTTCCTATGGAAACTTCGAAGATTCAGTACACATATACCCATTCTCGGTGGCATAATGTATAGTGTTTTGACGGTTTCATTCGGTTGGAGGGTACCCTGATGGATTAAGAAATTGTAACTATCTTATTGTCTCATAGTTTTGTTTTGGCTGTCGCTTGTTGATTTTCTTCGACTGGGGGGGTGGTCACGTGACTACGATGACGCCTATGTAGATTTTTGTCTAGCACAAGACAGTTTTTCAACTTAAGGAAAGACCTTAAGCTGAAAGAGCTAAGGCACTTTTGTGACTCAGACTGACATACACTACAAGAAAGTCTTTCATTTTTCATTTTTTTCAATCTCATGATCTGTGTGGTTATGTTCACTTCAGAAAAGAATATACCTATACTTCTTTTGCATCGAATGCTAAGATTAACCCTTTTCTGATAAAGGTTGTAAACAAATCTACTTAAGCCAAAATCACAGAGGTCCATGAATTATTCTAGTTAGAACTGGACAGCTAAAGTTGAGAAGACGACTTCAAATGAGTTTCTATGTTTGTAAAAGCTAAAATGATTATAAATGAGTTTCTAGGCTGTAGAAGCTGAGGCAACATGGAATAAGTTGTCAGAATTTGAAAGCTGCGATAATTTATCATTTTTCAGGTTACGAAATTTATGTTGTAGGAACTGAACTACTTATCTACGCCTGATCTACTGACTTTGCTTTGCGTTTCGCTGAAGAAGTCTTCTTAGCACCACTTTGAGCTGCCGAGGATAGAATATCCGGTAAACTAAGGTAATCACGGGGATTGACGTTTTCTTCATAGAAAGAGTTTATGAGATTACCCTTAGAGATTTTAGCTCCTCTTAGAATAGGCGCTCGGGTGGGTGCCTTTGTGGACGCGCGACTCGACAGAGACGGGCGACCTGCAGAAGGCGTTAACGATCTCAGACTTTTAACCAGGTTTTTCCCTAATGTGGAAGTTATCTTCGACGTCAATCCGGTAGATCCTCCAGTTATGGAATCAAAGGCTCCCTGGTTAGCTAACTGCGACAACCTATTCGGCAGTTTCTTCTCGAACTCTTCTGCTTCATTTGCATTAAGCAGAACCTTAAAGGTGGTTATAAAAGGGGAAACGCTACCCGACGAAGACCCAGTGGTGTGACCCACAAAGGGAGAGCCACCTGGGACTATAATCCTCTTAGCTCCCACGGGAATTCTGTCTCCGAAAGACAATGTTTTTGTGTAAGAGCCTCCGACATCCGAGGAGCTAACCGAAGAAGGGGAAGCTCCTACGGACTTTAAGTCGGAGCCCGATGAGGCTCCTGAAGAAGGTGACCCCGAACTTATGGGCGCGACATCTCCACCATGGGTCACAGTAAAGATCCCAGTCCTCACATCTTTGCCATCGGTGGTATTAGTATGCACGGTACCGGGTTCTCTATAGCTAGATCCTGATGAAACAGGACCAAGGATCTTAGAGGAAAACCCTGTAGTTGTCGATAGACTTTGTGAGACTGAATGAACATCACCCGAACCTAAATGCGGTGAAGAGCCTTCAGAACTGCCAGACAAGGAACCAATATCATGTTCTTTAGTATTTAAAGATTCTCCTAAACGTTCTTGAAATCCATTGAAAGATGTAGACCCAGAGACGCCTGGATCTATTTGGTCAAAACCGTCAAAGCCAGAGCCACCTACAGAGGCAATCTTCTTACCGAAATGGGTCCCACTGCTCGACCCGGAGCTCACACCGCTGTGTGTCTGAAAGCCAAGGTGGGATCCACTGACTGATACCGAACTTACCCCACCGTATTGTTCATTTTTATCAGAAACACTGGCGGAGGGTCCCTGCGTAACGCTCGTCGACACAGTGACTGAATGTTTCTGCCCAAATCCGGTCGATGGTCCACCCTCGCTAAATCCGACTGATTCCTGTCCCTCGGAAAATCCAGTTGAATGCTGTCCATTGGAGGATTCTACAGTTCCTTGCCCCTGGTTGAATCCGACTGAGCCTTGTCCCAGGTTGAATCCTACTGACTCTTGCCCCTGGCCATATCCGACCGATCCTTGTCCTAAGGTGAATCCGACTGATTCTTGTCTCTGGTCTATTCCGACCGACTCTTGTCCTTGGCCAAATCCGACTGATTCTTGCCTCTGTTCAAATCCAACCGATTCTTGTCCTTGGCCTAATCTACCTGACTGTTGTTCCTGTCCAAAACTATTAAATGAACCATCCAACTGTTGCTTCTGGCCAAATGTGACCGAAAAACCAGCTGAATCTCCCTTTCCGAAACCATCTGGTGAACCACCATGAACTTCAGTAAGATCCGCAGACGAGTCACTCGAATGTCCATTAAAGCCGCCAAAAGTGTTGGCGAAGTCACTTGGTAGGTTCTCCAAGTGTCTCTGTTCGAAACCGTTTGAGTGAGATTCGGTTCCACCAGGCACCAGTGAAACTCGTTTTGAGTCAAAACCTTCGGCCGTTATAGGCTTTGGTGACGAAGTTACTGTGGGTGATGGGGTCCCATTATACACGAACACACTTGCACCGTTCTTCAAGCTCAACAAAGACGTCGGCAAAGGTATACGGGCAAACGATGAGAGTCCTCCATGGGTTCCTGCTGTGGTAGACGAAGATCCGGAGACTCCCCCTACCTCGAATCCTCCGCTGCCAGCGTCATTGCTCACGAAAGAAGAGGCCTTAGACCCATCACTGACCTTGTTCAGACTACTCACGGCGTCTTGACCTCTGAAGGAACCAGAATTCCCCAGGAAACTGGCCACGGAGGCACCTCCAGAGAACCTGTGATTGAAGCCATCTGGTGTGGAACCACCTGAATCGCCAGAGGATGTGGTCGAGGTAGAGAACGTCTTTACGAACCCGGGAGTCCCATGGAATCCAGAGTCGCCACCAGAAGAGGAGGATCCATGAGAAGCGAATGTTTCCGAAAAGCCTCCATGTTCCTGAAGCGAAGACTGTCCTCCGGTTGAGACATCAAAATGTCCAGTGCCAGATGTATCAGAGTGTCCTCCACTCACAAAATCTCTGACGGGTGGCAAATATCCATTGCTTCCAGTCCCAAATGTCAAATGTCCTTGGCCAGAAGATCCTTGATGGGAATCTGTTGCAGTCACTAATTGTTCTGTGATAAACCCAGAACCATTACTCCCGACGTTTGTTTCTGACCCAGAAGTTCCGGAACCTAAATGACTTCCAAAGCCAGAAGAAGAAGTTAATCCGGTGGAAATGCCAAGACCCCCAGAAGAAATTCCGAAACCTACAGGGTATGTATCTACCGCATATCTCATGCCAAAGTTTCCGGAAGTTGAATGACCCGCAAAGGGAGAAGAGCCACCGTGACCTCCAGAAGATTGCTCGTAGCCTGCGGAAGATGAATCTCCTAAGAAATTTCCAGGCACTGAATGGCTTGTAGATCCAGACGAGGAAGCCGGTATTGCGGAAGTTGCATGGTCTCCTGTAGACTGACTTAAAGTTCCCGATGATAGCCCTCCATCAGATCCATGAGTTCCAAGGCCATTAGAAACTACAGAATTAGAGGGGACGGATATTGATGTAGCGTGACCTGTAGACTGACCAAAACCTGTCGAAGGCGACCCTTCTTTGGATCCATAAGTTCCAAAGCCACCAGTGCCTATGAAATCTGATGATGATGATGATCCTCCATCTGATCCGTGAGATCCAAAACTACTAGAAGACACGGTTGCTGAAGAGGTATGACCTGTAGATTGAGTCAGACCTACTAAATTTAATCCTCCATCGGATCCGTGACTTCCGAAGCCACCAGCATCCGCAGAACTAGAAGAGGATGACAAGGAGGAAGTGGTATGGTCTCCTGTAGACTGGCCGAAGCCTACTGAAGACGTACCTCCTTCAGATTCGTAAGTTCCAAAGCCACCAGTGCCTAGGGATCCTGAAGAAGAACTTGATATAGAGGTATCATGGCTTCCAAAGGACTGGCCAAAATCTGATGATGATGATGATGATGATCCTCCATCGGATCCGTGAGATCCAAAACCACCAGAAGACACGGTTGCTGAAGAGGTATGACCTGTAGATTGAGTCAGACCTACTGAATTTAATCCTCCATCGGATCCGTGACTTCTGAAGCCACCAGCATCCACAGAACTAGAAGATGGCAGAGAGGAAGTGATATGGTCTCCTGTAGACTGGCCGAAGCCAACTGAAGACGATCCTCCTTCAGATTCGTAAGTTCCAAAGCCACCAGTGCCTAGGAATCCTGAAGAAGAGCTTGATATAGAGGTATCATGGCTTCCAAAGGACTGGTCAAAATCTGATGATGATGATGATGATCCTCCATCGGATCCGTGAGATCCAAAACCACCAGAAGACACGGTTGCTGAAGAGGTATGACCTGCAGATTGAGTTAGACCTACTGAATTTAATCCTCCATCGGATCCGTGACTTCCGAAGCCACCAGCATCCACAGAACTAGAAGATGGCAGAGAGGAAGTGATATGGTCTCCTGTAGACTGGCCAAAGCCTACTGAAGACGATCCTCCTTCAGATTCGTAAGTTACAAAGCCACCAGTGCCTAGGAAACCTGAAGAAGAGCTTGATATAGAGGTGTCATGGCTTCCAGATGACTGGCCAAAATCTGATGATGATGATGATGATACTCCATCGGATCCATGAGATCCAGAACCACCAGATGAGGTATGACCTGTAGATTGAATTAGACCTATTGAATTTAATCCTCCGTCGGTTCCATGACTTCCGAAGCCACCAGCATCCACAGAACTAGAAGAGGATGACAGGGAAGAACCGGTATGGTCTCCTGTAGACTGGCCGAAGCCTGCTGAAGATGATCCTGCTTCAGATTCGTAAGTTCCAAAGCCACCAGTGCCTAGGAAACCTGAGGAAGTGCTTGATATAGAAGTATCATGGCTTCCAGATGATTGGCCAAAATCTGATGATGATGATGATGGCCCTTCATCGAATCCGTGAGATCCAAAGCCACTAGAAGACACGGTTGCTGAAGAAGTATGACCTGTAGATTGACTTAAACTTGCTGAATTTAATCCTGCATTGGATCCATGAATTCCGAAGCCACCAGCATCCACAGAACTAGAAGAGGATGACAGGGAGGAAGTGGTATGGTCTCCTGTAGACTGGCCGAAGCCTCCTTCAGATTTGTAAGTTCCGAAGCCACCAGTGCCTAGGAATCCTGAAGAAGAACTTGATATAGAGGTGTCATGGCTTCCAAAGGACTGTCCAAAATGTGCTGCTGATGATCCTCCATCGGATTCGTGGGTTCCGAAGCCATCAGAACTCAGTGACCCGGAAGAAGACGCAGATCCTGAAGTGGCATGACCTCCAGTAGATTGACCGAAACCTGCCAAGGATGATCCTTCATCAGATCCATGAGTCCCGAAGCCACCAGTACCAAGAGAACTAGAAGAAGAAACTGATAAGGAGGAAGTTTGATCTCCTGTAGACTGGCCAAAACTTACTGAAGACGAACCTGCATCAGATTCGTAATTTTCAAAGCCACCAGTACCTACAAAACCTGAAGAAGAGCTTGATATAGAGCTGTCATGACTTCCAAAGGACTGACCAAGATCTTGCGTAGATGATCCAGATCCGTGAGTTTCAAAGCCACCAGCATCCACAGAACTAGAAGAAGAGCCCAATGCAGAGGAAGTGGTGTGATCTCCTGCAGACTGGTCAGATCCTACGAAAGACGATCCTCCTTCGGAGTCATAAGTTCCAAAGAAACCAGTGCCCAGAGAACCTGAAGAAGAATTTGGTATGAAGGAGGTGTCATGACCTCCAGAAGACTGACCAAAGCTTACTGAAGACGACCCTCCAACGTAGTCTTGAGAGGAAACACCATCGGAAGAATGAGAGGTCCCTGAGCTGGAAGATCCTCCTGCTTGTTGACCCTCTCCGAGCTCAATGTGTTGTTCACTCCCAACCTGTCCTTGGCTCTCTTCTTGCCTTTCGCCACCATACCCTCCTTCTTCTCCTTCTCCTCCTCCTTCTCCTCCTTCTCCTCCTTCTCCTCCTTTCTCTTCTCCCTCTCCTCCTCCTTCCCCTTCTTCTTCTCCTTCTCCTTCACCTTCTCCTCCTTCTTCTCCTTCTCCTTCTCCTTCTCCTTCTCCTTCTCCCTCTCCCTCTCCTCCTTCTCCCTCTCCTTCTCCTTCTTCTTCTTCTCCTCCTCCTTCTCCTTCTCCTTCTCCTTCTTCTTCCTCTTCCTCTTCCTCTTCTTCTTCTTCATCTTCATCGTCTTCTTCGGAACTGCTACTTTCACTGCTGTCTTCTTCTTCTTCCTCTTCTTCTTCCTCTTCCTCTTCTCCAGCACCTTCCCCAGGGCCTCCTTCTTCCTCCTCCACTCCTCCAAAACCAAATTCTTCCCCTCCAAGACCTCCAATGTGGCTCCCACTGCTTCCCTCTAACCCGCCAGCGCTACCTCCAAAATCACCAGCACCGTCTTGAGATCCCCCGCCGGTACTCGTACCCTCTCTTTCTTCGCCTCCAAAACCACTAGAGATTCCACCATGACCCTGAGTACTTCCTATAAAACTAACTATGCCTGTTGTATGCCCGGCATTACTTTCGCTATCTCCAAAACCCCCTTCATATCCTCCAACCCCTCCAGAACTAGTGACGCTGTTATCCTGTCCGCTACCATCGCCTCCAAAACTAGTACTTGCACCCCCAACAGTGCCTATGTTCGTTGTATGGACGTTAGTATCTCCAAAGCTGCTTGTTGCTTCAGCATGCTCACCTCCAAAACCACTTGTACCGCCTCCAAGACTTGTAGTGCTAACAGAATGTGCTTCATCACTAGCTCCCAAACCGCTTGTGCCCACAAACGGTGCGACAGTAGGTCCTCCAAAATCGCTTGTACCCACTGAATGTGTACTACTGTCAACTCCAAAAGTGTTTGTACTGCCGACACCCCCACCAACTCCAAAGCTACTTGTTCCACTTGAATACGTACCACTGCCATCTCCAGTACTACTTGTGCTTACGGCATGGCTACCAATGCTTCCTCCAAAACTGCTTGTGCTTTCAGAATGTGAACTACTTCCTCCTCCAAGACTACTTGTAGCCCCAGAACCTACAGAAATACTTGAGCCGACGGTGTAGCTACCAGTATCACCTCCTAAACTACTTGTGCTTACCGAATCTACTACACTTCCTCCTCCAAAACTACTCGTATCTACTGATTGTGTTCCGTCGAAGCCTGCAATACCACCTGAGCTTGTTGCCTGGGCACCACTGCCACCTCCAAAAGTAGTTGTGCTTACCTCATGTCCAAAATCACTAACACCGGAATTACTTGCACCCAATGAATGTGAACCACTGCTAATATCACCAGAATACGCCCCTCCACTAACTCCAAAACTACCTTCACTCACGCCACTGCCACCACTTGCCCCAGCTGAGTGTGCACCACCAGCACCTCCAAAACTAACACCACTACCACCTCCAATGCCTCCAACACTCAGTCCTTGTACTACAAAGCCAAGTGTCCCTCCAGAATGATCGTCAGAACTACCTACAAAACTACCTGTGTTCTTTTCATGGGTATCTATGCTGCCTCCAAAACTACCTGTGTTCACTGACTGACCTCCAACACTACCTGAACCGGTACTTCCTCCAAAACTAGTTGTGCTTACACCATAGGCGTCACTGCCACCTTCAAAACTACCTGTACTGACTCCTTGTGCATCACTGGATCCAAAACCGCCTGTTCCTGTACTGTCTGCATGTACACTCGTTTTGCCTCCAAAACTACCTGTACTCACTTCCTGTACACTACTGACTCCAAAACCAGACGTTCCCGTTAAATGGGGAGTACTTGTGCCTACTGTGTGTATATTGGTAAGGCCTTCAAAAGTACTTCCTTCTCCAGAATGTACATTGCCGTCGCCACCTACACCCACTGAAAGGTCACCACTATCACTACCAAAACTACTCGTATCTCCTGAGTACCCGCCTCCAAAACTACTTGTGGTCACAGCCTGTGCACCAATGTCGCCTCCAAAACTGCCTTTGTCAACTGAATGTAAGTCACTGTCATGTCCAAAACTACTTGTGCTTACAGCATGGGTTCCGATGCTTCCTCCAAAACTACCTGTGCCGGTTGAAGTTACGCCACTATCATCTCCAAAACTACCTGTGCCGGTTGAAGTTACGCCACTATCACCTCCAAAACTACCTGTGTCGGCTGCAAACCCACCAGTGCTGAACTGTACACTGCTTGTACTACCTGAATGTACGCCACTGCTTCCTCCAAAACTACTTGTGCCTTGAGCGTGCCCACCACTATCTCCTCCAAAACTACTTGTGTCTTCAGCGTGCCCACCACTATCACCTCCAAAACTACTTGTTCCCACTGAATACCCGCTACTTCCTCCTTCAATACTGCTTGTGCTCACTCCGTGCCCACCACCACTCACTCCAAAACCAGATGACCCTTCTGAATGAGAACTACTACTGCCTCCAAAACTGTCTTCAGAATACGCCCCTCCACTAACTCCAAAACTACCTTCACTCACGCCACTGCCACCACTTGCCCCAGCTGAGTGTGCACCACCAGCACCTCCAAAACTAACACCACTACCACCTCCAATGCCTCCAACACTCAGTCCTTGTACTACAAAGCCAAGTGTCCCTCCAGAATGATCGTCAGAACTACTTGTGCCTTCAGCGTGCCCACCACTATCACCTCCAAAACTACTTGTTCCCACTGAATACCCGCTACTTCCTCCTTCAATACTGCTTGTGCTCACTCCGTGCCCACCACCACTCACTCCAAAACCAGATGACCCTTCTGAATGAGAACTACTACTGCCTCCAAAACTGTCTTCTGAATGTCCACTATCACTGACTCCAAACCCACTTGCACCAGCGGAGTGTGCACCACTCTCAAGTTCAAGGTCGTCGGTGCTGCTTGAGTGAACACCACTACTGGATCCAAAACGGTTTGCACCACCACCACTGCTAAAACTAACACTGCTTGTTCCACCGGAGTATGCGCCCCTACCACCTCCAAAACTACTTGATCCTCCAAAATCTGCACCACCGGTGCCTCCAAAACTACTTGTGCTCTCTGCATGGGTACCCCCAAAACTACCTGGTTGTACAGAGTGTGTATCGCTACTACCTCCAAAACTGCCTGAGCCTACGGAGTGTGTACCACTACTGCCTCCAAAACTACTTGCGTCCTCTGTGTGTGTGAAACTACTGCCTCTAAATCCACTAGAACTCACCTTGTTTCCATCGCCACTGTCACTATCTCCAAATCCGCCTCCAAAACTATCACCTGAATATTTTCCACTATTGCTCCCAAAACTGACACTGCTAGTTGTATGTGACTCTTTGTCGCCTCCAAAACCACTCGAGCTAACTGAATCTTCGCCCCTGCTTCCTCCAAAGTCACTTGCAGACCCTACGTCTGAATCCCTGCTCCCTCCAAAACTAATCGTACTCACCGAGTATCCGCCCCTGCCGCCTCCAATTGCACCCGAACTGCTAGAATGCTTCCTACCTCCAAAATTATCTTTACTCTTTGAATGTGTATCACCATCTCCTCCAAAACCACCATCTTCTGAATCTTCCTCACTGCTGTCTCCAAAACCACCTGTACTACTTGAATATGAACCACGGTCGCCTCCAAAACTACCTGAATTGAAACCACCTCCAAAACTAATTGAGCTTACTGAAAACCCACCATTGCCTCGTCCAAAACTACTTATTTCCTTTGAATCTCCATGGGCGTTCTCTCCAAAACTATCGCTTCCAAAACTACTCGAAACTGATGAATGTGAACTACCTCCAAAACTACCCGTACCTACAGTGCGACCACCACTACCTCCTCCAAAATCATCCTCATCCCCAGAATATCTACCACTGCTTCCTCCAAAACTACTTTTGACGTCACTTCCCCCTCCAAAGCTTGTGCTCACATGAGAAGTTCCCCTACTACCACCTCCTCCAAAACTACCTGTGCTCACTCCAAGGGCACTTTCGTGGTTCGAAGAATCATCTTTCCCTCCAAACCGGAAGCCACTACTCCCCGAAGAATGACCATCGAGTCTGAAGTGCTGAATGCCGCTCCCTGGAGAGTCTGCACCTTTGCCGAAGAACGGAAGACGATATCCGGCAGAACCTTGAGACGAAGTGGCAGAAGAGGAGTCGAACGACCGTGAGCTGGAGGACGCCGATGCCGTCGAAGAGGAGGAAGAGGAGAAGGAGGATGAGGAGGAGGAAGAGCCATCACTCTTCCGGGAAGGGAAGGACACCGTGACAGGTTGCGACACCTGAGGTGGTGGTATATGAGCCTCTCCTTCGTAGGTTATGCGTGTCTGAAGACCGGACTTCCCCACAACCTGGTAGCTGACGTGCTGGATGCGGCCATCGGGCAACCGCACATGATAGCCTCCCTTGGTCACAGGGCCGTCCTTGACCTCCTCGTGACCGAAGAAGTTGTCGAGGTCGTCCACCTGGTACTTGAAGCTGTAGTATCCTTCGGTTGTTTCGTCGTCTGAGTCGTGATCTTCGAAGTGGTGCTCACTCGAGCCGGATTTGTCCTGTGGTAGAAGAACGACATATTAGGTAAGGTTGCACATAGGTATAAGGTTGTACATACATACTTATGTACATGTATATACATACATACATATATATATATATATATATATATATATATATATATATATATATATATATATATGTATATATATATATATATATATATATATATATATAAACACAAATATATTTACACCAATTATATCAAGGTCAGAAGAAGTGTTCAGGTGGTGAAGTCAATAAAAGAGAATTCAAGGCTGCGGAAGTCGTAATGCCCAGTTGACCTTTTACTAGGTTTCAATTCGTAGGTCTATAATGTCAAGGGCACACACACACACACTCATATATATATATCACTTAGACAAAATGTAGTAATCTGTACTTTCCTGAAGAGGGCTATAGCTATTAGCCGAAATATAGAAGTTACACATTCAACTAAAGTTTCCTTTTATTCCGACTGTGGGTTCTTCGTGATTATATATATATATATATATATATATATATATATATATATATATATATATATATATATATATATATATATGTGTGTGTGTGTGTGTGTGTATGTGTGTGTGTGTGTGTGTGTGTGTGTGTGTGTGTGTGTGTGTGTGTGTGTGTCTGTGTGTGTGTGTGTGTGTGTGTGTGTGTGTGTGTGTGTGTGTGTGTGTGTGTGTCTGTGTGTGTGTGTGTGTGTGTGTGTGTGTGTGTGTGTGTGTGTGTGTGTTTGTGTGTGTGTGTGTGTGTGTGTGTTTGTGTGTGTGTGTGTGTGTGTGTGTGTGAGAGAGCGCTAGCGTGTGTGTGTGTGTGTGTGTGTGTGTGTGTGTGTGTGTGTGTGTGTGTGTGTGTGTGTGTGTGTGTGTGTGTGTGTGTGTGTGTGTGTGTGTGTGCGCGCTTGCGGATGCGTGTGTGTGTGTGTGTGTTTGTGTGTGTGTTTCTGTTTATGTGTGTGCGCGCGCACTTATAATTTCTCTTTTCCAAAAGAAAAAAAATACCTCTCTTTCTGGTCATTTAGTTAAGATAATGTCACCAGATTTATCCCCAATCTACAAAAGACCCATCTCACTAACCCGCCTTTAACTTCCTATTTTCGAAATGCAAGCGGATCAACGGCTCAATTTCAAAGAACTGAAGTCATGAATATATGAAATTACACCATAAAACGAGAAAAGAATAAAATTGAGGTGAGTCTTTACCTGATGATGTCCGGCATGTGACGCTCCGTGGGTGTGAGTGAGATCACCTCTGGCTCCTCCGTCCGGGGGTTGCAGCGACAGAAACACTGACAGAAGCAGAAGTAGGTGGCGGGTCTGCTGAGCAACCTGACGGTGAAAATATCAACTGAGGTTAAAGACACTGATGTTCAAAAAAAAAAAATCCGAGATTAATCCGGTAACATTTTGCCTTACCGCTCGCGATCCACCAATTCTACATCTATGATGCAACTTCCGTTTGTATTCAAATATGTAGATGCAACATGTGCAGATCTTTAACTGTATCTTATCCATGTCCTTTGCCATTGATTTTAATCCTCTACGAGAGGAAGAAACGACTAGTGGGAAGCCTGAAAACACCTACAACACACTCATTAATTGTCTGACTGTTATGATACTTAACAATGCATGTATCAAGAAAAACTTCCTCTCCCAATAATAATAATAGTAATAATAATAATAATAATAGTAATAATGATAATAATAATGATGATAATAACAATAATAATGATAATAATAATAATAATAATAATAATAATAATAATAATAATAATAATAATAATAATAATAATAATAATAATAATAATAATAATAATAATAATTAATAATAATAATAATGATAATAATAATAATAATAATAATAATAATAATAATAATAATAATAATAATAATAATAATAATAATAATAATAATAATAATAATAATAATAATAATAATAATAATAATAATAATAATAATAATTGTTGTCCTGAATTTCTCTTAGAAGAGTGATCCAACTGTTGTCTGATGAGCAGTCACCGGTTGTCAGTTCTCTTTATACCAAAAGGAGAAGGAAGTGTAGTTCAAAGTTGGCTCGGACCGAGTGTCAGCACCTCGGGGATGCACCCATCTCCAGATGGAGACAAGAAAGTTGACGAATATATTGCAAGAATATCATTCATATATATATATATACATATATATATACATATATATATACATATATAATATATATTATACATATATATATATATATATATATATATATATGTATGTATCCATATATGTATATATATATGTGTGTGTGTGTGTGTGTGTGTGTGTGTGTGTGTGTGTGTGTGTGTGTGTGTGTGTATGTGTGTGTGTATGCATATGTGTGTGTATCTGTTTGCATATATGACTTATTCTGAAGTGCGCTGGCACCTACTGAAAAGGCGATGAATGAGCAGATTCTAGGATAGATCAGGTGATGGGAGAAAGCAGGATTCTTATTCCGAGAGTATCATCTTCTCTATTTCAGTTTAAGCCAACGCTGTTACTCACAAATCTGATGGAAGCACTCAACCCCATGCCCCAGATCACTTGCGAGAGACCCCACAGCTCCCAAGTAACCGGCAACAGCCACAAAATTGATTCATAAATCACTCAAGGAAGAAATGTTGGGTATGGCGACTGTGAAGGAGAAGAGAATGAGGTATTCAGTGTCTTGTCTGTGATGATTGCATTTGGGGAGATGGAAAGAATCAGTTGGTAGTTTTCTAAGGATGAGTAGAAATTGCTGACATTGGGCAATTAAAATATATCAAACTAACGACGCAAGTACAAATGATTAATCGAAATATCTTCTTCGTCCACATATATTCTAGCTGTCGTCAGGTGATTTTATTATAACCTATGGAAAGGATAAGATAACCACCTGACTGGAAAGGATCAGGAGTGATGTCAGGTCAGGGAGGTCACACCGAGGAAGAACGAGGTCAGCGGGAGACGGGGAAAAAACTGTGAGACCCAGGGGGCCGAATTTATAAAAGATCCTAACCCTTAAGTCTAGACATAAATGTTCACTGTAAACCCACTATCGGAGAAATAATAACGGAAATAAAGAGAAACTGTATATTTCGACTACTACCTGTAGTCCTCTTCAGCAGAATGCTTACAGAAAGTTAAGATACAAACATTCTGCTGAAGAGGACTACAGATAGTAGTCGAAATATACAGTTTCTCTTTATTTCCGTTATTATTTCTCCAATAGTGGGTTTACAGTGAACTTTTATAAATGTGTTATAACATACCAATCTCCAACTAGACATAAATGGCGGAGATTTTTACCTAAATCAAATGTCCATAACGTCGAGGTTATGTCTAGACATAAGCATTTAGGTCACCGACATAGGGATTTGGGTAAAATCTCCTCCATAAATTCGGACCCAGGTGTTCACTCCGAGAGAAATGAACGGCAACTACAAAGGATTACAAAGGCGGAGCATGCCGACAGGAGACCTTTTGGTCCATGTCTAGGTCGGATGCGAAAAAAAGTTATAATAATGATAAATCAATAAATAAATGAATAAATAAAAACTATAATAATGTAAATAATAAATAAAGTACATAAATAAATGCATAGGTATAGTTAAATAATAAACAAACAGGTAAATAGTAAATAATAATGAAATGACATATAACTAATAATAAATGAGAATCAAAGGAAGATGAGGAGCCTACGCCGGGAGGCGCTGAGTAGCTGCGGCCGAAGCCTTCATCTTTGCCCTATTATGCGCTTGGACTGTTGGCGAAGGTGACGGCTTCTGCTGCAAATCAGAGATGAGAGTGGGACTCGAACCCGTGACTAAGATGTTGTAAGACCCACACGCTTCCGATTAAGCCAATAGAGCGAAGCGAAGATTAATTCCTCCATCTAAGATCTTCCAGGATATTTGTTCAATATTTTTCCACCTGCCGCCAGGTGATTTTATTCAGTTGATGAAGCCCTTCCAGGACTAATTTCTCACTGAACAGTCACTCGGCGGCTGCCAGAATAAAGTATATAAGATGTTTTCTTCAAGAACTGTTCAGACTTTTTCTTCATAATAGAATTATTTCATTCATTTGCAGAAAAGTAACGACTGAAGGAGTTAAGGGGAATGAACTAGATTAACAAACAGTTAAAAGTGTAGAGGACTTGGCGTAAAAATTATAATAGTTAGTGAGAAGCGTACGCCAGGAGGCGCTGAGTGGCTGCGGCCGAAGCCGTCACTTATGCTCTTGAACTGTTGAGGCAGGTAACAATCACCGCTGGCAATCGGAGAGAAGTGCAGGATTCGAACCGATAAGTAAAAGCTCTATTAAACGAGATAAAAACTGATGAGTTGCGACAATGTTCACGTGGTTTTGTCGATTTGATGATAAAGCACAGAAGCTACCGGCCGAGTCAGCGAAAACAAAAAGTTTCAGAGTTCCGGTTCTT
>NC_134785.1:62585410-62590410 GCF_046742065.1 Oratosquilla oratoria | reverse complement strand
AATTTCTCACAGCGAGACAAATGGGCAGGGGTCTTCTGAGGTAATATGTTTCTGTAAAAACAATTAATCAGAACACGATGACATTAAGAATCTACGATTGGAAAGGTTATAGAAAGAAGGAAAGCTGGAAACAAAATGTTTACATATTGTGGGTGAGTGCTTGGAGAGGAAGCTGATAAGCAAGAATGAGGTGTAAAGTTGGTTATTTGCACAGAAAAGCCGGATGAAGAGATATATGAGAGATGAATAAGACATTATTATCATCAATGGTTGCAGCATAAGTTAGAGCTAGAATATATATATGGATATACGTAAGAACATAAATACATACATACATATATACATACATACATACATACATAAACACACACATACATACATATACACATACATACATAAATACTGCACATATATACACACATGCATACATTCATACATACATACATACATACATACATACATACATACATACATACACACATACATAAATGCATACGTACATACATACATAAATGCATACTGTGCATACATATGTACATATCTACATATATGCGTATATGCATACATACATTCACGACTGCATACATACAAAACCACGCATTACATACACGCGGACACATTTACAAAGATTCTACGAGTATATTTACAAAGACATACAAGTTGCCTCCCCAACTACCTTATCGTTTTTTGTCAGAGTAAATTCTGAAGACTGTGACATAATAAAAAACTGTCACACCATTCAGAACCAACTTTCACCGAGTGTGTAGATAATCGATCTTACACTCGCTTCATCCAATTCCCTACAATCCACCTCTTTGCGACCATGAAAAATTATAAAAGCAACTAATTGGGTCATCATTGGTCGTTCTAAGTAACAAGTCATTAAATATAATTTTCCTAAAACGGTTTGATTTTCTTCTAAACATATACTTTTCTTCTGTGATCCGATTCGACCTAAATATAGTTTCAGCAAAAGGAAAAGGTATTATTTCGTGTGAGGATTTATGAAAAGAATATCATGTGCTCTTGAAGTTCAGTTCAGGCTACAGTCACGTAACCTTAAGAAACAATAGCAATCCAGACGATATGTGGATCTGAGTCCAGTGCAGTAAATTGCAATTTCCAAGTACTCTTCGCTAAGAGACCTTCTCGTGTATTGCATGACGCAGATTAGAAACATAACCGGGGTAATTACAGCGCGATAATAATGTGCCACTTGCTTATATTAATTACCAAGCAATTTGGACCCTATCAGGCCAAATGCAAGGTTAAGCACTAAGTAATATATATAGGTTGTATGTATCTACCCAAGGACGGGAAATGTAAAATGTGATCGACGTGTTATGTTCAGTCATGCGCAACTGCATCATTTACCAAAGGTAAACACGGCCAGCATAGAAGTCACGCACCACAGAACCAGCGTGCGTCGGAGACTAATGCGAATAAATTTGTCTCGTTTGTGCATCTTTAGAATATATATATATATATATTATATATATATATATATATATATATATATATATATATATATATATATATTATATATAT
This sequence comes from Oratosquilla oratoria, assembly GCF_046742065.1. Taxonomy (NCBI): domain Eukaryota; kingdom Metazoa; phylum Arthropoda; class Malacostraca; order Stomatopoda; family Squillidae; genus Oratosquilla; species Oratosquilla oratoria. The sequence goes on along the minus strand of NC_134785.1, from coordinate 62,588,862 downwards.
ATATGTATATATGTTTTTATATGTGTACGTATGTATGCGTATGGAAATTTTGAGAATGTCAATAGCGCTAATGATGTTGACCCTCTTTTAGTTTTCTTATACAATACTTTTCGTTTGGAAATGCATAAAGCTATTGAGTAAGAACTCAGAATATATTTTGAAACATTAATCTCTTCATTTCCATCGATGCCTTTCGATTGCACACAATCATTTAGAAACAGAAAGTGGCGGATGAATGAATTTATATAAAACGTGCGCAATAGGGGAGGCACCTTGCATGACCTTTGATCCATGACCATGCGTACCCAAAAGTAGCAATGGTACGGACGGATCACAATGGGCAATTTTAGGTGTGATTTCGTCAACTGCTCTGGAGTATGCTTGCTTACGTAACGAAATCACATTCACCAACAAATTTATCAGTGTGAGTTGACCATATCATTGCTACTTTTGGGTACGCACGAGTATGGATTCTTGTAAGGTGTTCTCTCCCATTGCACATCTTGTGTATAGGCCTATGTCTCCATTACTTGTAACCTTCTTCCTCTTTGAGACGCAGCGAGTTCAGAAACTACATCGATCAAGGACGGAATTCATTCAATTTTTCGTTCATTTCATAACAATGACGAAACAAACAATGAAACATCAGAATGATCGCTTGCCTAACGCAACACCCAACAATGACATTTTGTCAAAAAAAAAATGGCAGAACAATAAATCTCATAATGCAAGTATTTTGTACCTCACTGGTCCAGCTCTGGGGTGTATTTGGGGCCCTCAACAATAACCTAGAATGACCTAGGATGACCTAAAACAACTAGATACGACCAAGAGTAGAGTTTCTCTACCAGTGGTTTGTGGAATTCAATATGTTACTAATTACATTTCTTATATATACACAGGCTTCTTTTATTTGTGTCGTTCATGTACGGTGAAAACAATCTGATAATAAACACCAATTCCTATGAAAAAATAGTAACAATTCTTACATACATACATATACCAAGGGTTTTTCCCCCTTACAAGGGAGGTAGCCAAACTCAAAAGGCATAATTCCACCCCCACCCATTTCATCCCCACCCGCTCCACTCCCATTCACCACCCCTCCCTCCCTCCCTCCCTCCCTCTTTTCTTGGCTCCTCCTGGATGATGGGTCATCCCTGCATCTCGCTCAATTCTTACATACAAATGTAAAATAACGATATCCTATCTAATCCTGTATCAAGGGGTCCCCTAAATATGTAAGTCAATGGAAGGTGTCCACAAACCTTGAAAGGTTGAGAAACACGGACTTAGATCACGCTAGAATGCCTTAGGATGACGTAAGACGACAAAGAACAATCTATGTATCCATAGGACAAACTAGAACGATTAAAAAAAATCTTAGAATTTACCAAATTGACTTAAATTGACCTCCATTGACCTAAGATGACGCAGAACGTTTTCGCGTGACCTAGGACAACTCAGAACGACCTTTAACCTGTAAACGCTCTAGAACTGCCTATAACTATAACACAAACTGACAAGTTTTAACGTAAATCTATCCACAAGTGTTCTTCTTAAGATATTTCAATTTAATTTTACTCAGACGGCTTCCATTTTGAAAAATTTTACACAAATAGCCCGTACATCACAGTTCTCTGTTTTGGAAATCCCTAAACACCGGAATTTCTTTATATTCGGTTGGAAAAAATCAGTGAAATATACATCTAGGAGGGCTCTTAATCCAACACTCGCCAACCGCCACTTCTGCAGACCTTTGTGCCCAGGACATAAATCCACTTCGGGAATTGGTGGTGTTTTATGTCCTGGACCTATTTTCGAAGTGGATTTATGTCCTGGGCCCAAACGTCCGCACAAGTGGCGGTTGGTGAGTGTTGGATTAGGAGACCTAAGTGTATAAGTGATTCTTCTGCTGACCATTGTACCCAGGACAAATCCACTTCGGGAATTGGTGGTGTTTTATGTCCTGGGCCAATTCCCGAGGTGGGTTTATGTCCTGGTCCCAAACGTCCGCACAAGTGGCGGTTGGTGAATGTTGGATTAGGAGACCTAAGTGTATAAGTGATTCTCGCAAGTGGAATTTTCAAAATATATTTGGATCAATTCCTTCCGAATATTAAAGATTTCTTAATATTACGCTGGTGGCCCAATCGGATTCTAAGTTGTGGGTTCGAATCCCGCACTTCTTTCCGATTCCCACCAGTGACTGTGACCTGCTCCAATAGTCCCTAAAGAGCATAGGAGATGGCTTCCGACACAGCTACTCAGCGCCTCCTGGCGTAGGCTCCTCATCTTCATCACCACCGATAGAGAGAATATAATCTGTTCTACGTATCCCTATGGGCTTTATTCTCGTCCTTCGCGGAATTTTGCTCAATATTCTGGGACTTCCCTTCAGCTGAATAAAATCATCTGACGGCAGACTGCTTAAGCATACAGGTCCTTTATGCATCAGTGGCTCGTCTGGTTTTGAATCTTGGTTTGTAAATACGATGACCCCGGTTCGACCCACAACAGGTACCAGTGACTGCCACTTGCCCTAGTTGCTGGTGGCTTCTGTCGCATCCAAGGATCTCATTTTATCATACCACACGTAGATACGCTGTGTGTACTATTTCAGCTAATCAGAGGGCAGGACAAGAGTAATGGGCGTGGCTTCCTCTGACTAAGTATTTTAAATGGGCAGTGATTTGAACCATCGTCGGTCACTGGTGCTGGAACCAGTGAAGGAATACCAAACCAAATCGATGGGAGTTCTTTAGGGCCATAACAAGTTTAGATGTAGGAAAAGAAGCAAAATAGATTTAAATTAAATTGAATAGAATTGAATTGAATATGAAAAATGAATTAAAAGTAATTAGTTTATATCAAACTATATTAAGTTAAATCATATCAAATAATAACATAAGATAGAATAGAATCACATAAATGAAACGAAATAAAGTATAATAAGATAAAATCAAATAAGACAATGTGAAATAAAATTAGATCAAATAAAATTACATAAACTGAAATAAAATAAAAATCAACTAAAACGAAACATAACGAAAAAGAAAACATGGCAAAACAAGACAAGATCATATCAAACAAAACTAAAAATAGGAAAAAGAAAACCGAATAATAAATAAGACCAATTAAGACCAAAATGATTGACAGGGTCTCGGTCTCCATGTGTTAGGCCAAATCGGGTCAGAGATCCGTGTCAATGACAGAATGACCATTGACCGCCCAGTGTCATGAACGTGACATTTGTCACAACGACATCAGACACGCCGAGCGCCAGATCGGAACGACCGACGTCGATGCCCAAGCTCAAGGGCAGATCTCGTAGACCGACATCTTGCTGTTGCCAGATGATTTTATTCAACGAAGAGATTAACCCTGAACTGAAAAGGAGAGCGATGGTTCTTTCAGCTAGATTGAAATGTTTGGAGGAAATGACTTTAGAT
>NC_134785.1:62557910-62570410 GCF_046742065.1 Oratosquilla oratoria | reverse complement strand
CCTCGGAGCATAGAAAGTTACTTAATTCTCTATTTGCTTGAGGTTTAAAGTAACATAACCCACTAGCTGTTGAAAGGTTCTTCCACCTGAATAGACTAGCCTGGCAGAAGTCAAATAAAGTAACTGCCGCAGTGATAGCCAATCGAAATAGGCGTCCAGTACACTGAATGCTGGAGATTTCTGTGAACACAATTTGGAACGATTTTTGGATTGGGTTTTTGTTTTCACGTAGAAACACACACACAAACAAACAAACAAGAGTTTGTGTGGACCCTGACAGGCTTGTCGAAGGGCTCCTTGTCGGATGCTATCAAGCTCCAAGTGTCCCCACCTTCCGGGTTCTTCGGGGACTATTGCAAGACGAACTTCTTCAAATCGTCATTGAGGTCTTCAATAGTATCTGATGAGGAAGCATCTCTTGTTGTACTTGGGATCTGAAGTATCGACGTCCCAAATGCTTTTTTCCTCATCTGGCCGTCGGCCGAAGAAGTTTTTGGCCTGAAAGCCTCTGAATTCGCCGGGAGATTCAGGGCAGGGCTTCAAGAAGGCCAGGGACCTCACCTCCTCCTTGGTGAGTTTTTGTTCGCGTTTCCTGAGGTGCTTGGCAAGGGTTCTGAAGAATTTCATGGTATCGTCTATTCCGGGTCAGCTGCCGACGAAGAGACAAGGGCGTCGAGAGAGGTCGACGTCGAGTCGAGACGCAAGAGTCGAACCCAGATAGACAGACGCGCCTTCCTACCCACCCACACCCACAAACACGCTTCCAAACCTCGAGAGACCACGGGTTCATTAAAACAGAATAAAATCGTCTGGCCTCAGCCAAAACAAAATCCTTCCAATGTGACGAATTCGTTGTTGTGGTAATGCACTATGAACCGAATAAAATCGTCTGACATCAGCCAAGATAAATTTCATGGAATGTTTCCAAGGGTTAACAAAGAGTTCAAAAAAAGCTTCCTTGTGCCCGATTATGGGCATGGTAGTTGCTAGAATAGAATATATGTGATACATATTAAAAATAGTTCATTGGTGTAGACTTACATACATACATATACCAAAGGCTTTTTCACCCTACATGGGGGGTAGCCAAAAAGAAAAAGGCATAGAAACCACTCCCACCCATTCCATTTCCTATATATTCCACTCCCCTCCACCCTCCTCCCTCCCTCTTATCTTGGCATGGCATCCTGTCCACTGCCCTGGGTCAGAGGCAGTGTCGCAAGACACACCACATCCACAGCAAGGCCGCTTCATAAATTCGGCGACCCCCCCCCCTCTCCGTCCCCCCCCATGCAGAAAAGGAGAAGACAAAGGATTACAAAGGCGGAGCATGCCGACAGGAAACCTTTTGATCCATATCTAGGTCGGATGCGAGAAAAAAATCATATTAATAATAAAATAGAAAATAAAAACTATAATAATGTAAATAACAAATAAAATACATAAATAAATGCATAGGTATAGTTAAATAATAAACAAACAGGTAAGTAGTAAATAATAATAAATTGACATATAACTAATAATAAATGAAAATCAGACAGACAAGTGATAACAAAACAAAAACAAATAATATAAGATAAATTATAATCATTACAGCATCTTACTTAGGTATTTATCTAAATGATTCTTAAAGCTACGAACTGAACTACATTGCACTACCTGTGCAGGAAGTTTATTCCATTCATTAACTACACGGTTGGCAAAGTTGTTTCTACCTACTTCCAAATTGAATCTATTTCCGGACAGATTGAGACCATTGTTTCTTGTCTGATTCTCATTCAATGTGAAAATTTGTTCACTTTTGATGTTGTCAATTCCCATCAAAATCTTAAAGACCTGTATCAAGTCACCTCTAAGTCTACGCTTTTTTAGCCCTTCGGGCTGCGTCATTTTTTTTCTTTTTCTCATACATACTTCCTCACCCCCCATCCCCCACCCACTCCCCCTCATGCATCACAGCATCATCTATACACAACCCCTCTCCATTCACCTCTATCTTCTCTCCTCTCCCGTCCTTCCTCCACAGACATTCCTCTCTTTTGTAATGCCCCTTTCACCCCATCCATCCACCGTATCCTAGGACGCCCCCTCATATTCATTCCTTCAACCTCTGCCTTCCACACTTCTTTTACTAATCTTTCTTCACTCATTCTTTCCATGTGTCAAAACCATCCTAATACCCTTTCATCAACCCTATCTCCCAGTTCCCTTTCCACCCCTGTTCTCCTCTTTACCTCCTCATTTCTCACTCTATCTAGCCTAGTAACCCCTATCATACTTCTCAGACATTTCATCTCAAACACAATCAAACTCCTTCTCTCTTCTTCTCTCATGTTCCATGTTTCTGCCCCGTACAATGCTGTAGGCACAATCACTCTTTCATATAGCCTCCTCTTAACATCCATTCCCAGATGTCTATTTCTCATTACATTTTTCAATCCACAAAGGCATTTACTCCCTTCTCTCAATCTACATTCTACCTCCACCCCCACTCCTCCCTTTCCTGCCACATTCGTAATGTAAAATCAGGAGGCTTTCATACAGCTGAATAAAATCATCTGGCGACAGTCCTTATCAAGCATATGGAACCAAAACCACAGTCAATACTCTTCAAGAAACACTACCGCCCCTCTAGTCAAAGTCAATAACTCAAAGTCTAAAGTACGTTGCCCTATCAAAACAGTATTCTCTACCGAAAGAGAGAAAAAGAGAGAGAGAGAGAGAGAGAGAGAGAGAGAGAGAGAGAGAGAGAGAGAGAGAGAGAGAAAGTGAAAAAGGAATGAGGGAGAGAGAAAAAGAGAAAGGAGGACTAATGAAATCAAGAAGTATGGCTTTAAGAGAGAGAGAGAGAGAGAGAGAGAGAGAGAGAGAGAGAGAGAGAGAGAGAGAGAGAGGGAGGGAGGAAGGGAGAGAGAATGAGAGAGAGATAGAGAGAGAAAAAAAGAGGGAGAGAGACAGATAGAGGGGAGAATGAGAGAGAGAGAGGGGGGAATGAGAGAGAGAGAGAGAGAGCGGGGGGGGGAGAATGAGAGAGAGAGGGGGGGAGAATGAGAGAGAGAGAGAGAGAGAGAGAGAGAGAGAGAGAGAGAGAGAGAGAGAGAGAGAGAGAGAGAGGTGGGAGGGGCCGTGGCGAAGATGTTAGTGGAATATTTTCTCTCCCTGATTAGCGTTGTCTGGTATTAGGTAGATCAGAATGTACAGAACTGTGTGTAGCCGCTTAACAGGACATTCAGTGGTGATCATAGAGAAGGTACTGGCAGCCTTCTATGGAATGTGTCAGTCAAGACAATCCGTTGACGATGGGTTGCCACGAAGATCAGTAGAATAGTCTGGTGATGGCCAGAATTAAAATGAAAGTACCACCCAGTACAAAAGTGTTTATTTCATTTTACTTTTATACACACACACACACATATATGTATATATATACATATATACATATATATATATATATATATATATATATATACATATGTATGTAAATATATATATATATATATTCATATATATATATATCTATACATATATGTATATATATGTATATATTTATATATATATATGTATGTATGTATATATATATATATATATATCTATATATATATATATATATATATATATATATATATATATATATATGAAAAAATCCCACTGTCTGAGAACGTAAACGGAAAAAGAATAGAATTAACTGTATATCTCGACGACTCTTTGTGGTCCTTTTTAGCAGGTAGTTACATGGTGTACATGTAAGAACTATATAGTCGATACAAAGGGATAAAAAGGGAACATGAGAAGGTAGCTCAAGTAACTCTGCCTTGGTAACGATTGCTGTCTTCCAGGCCATCTACATTGGGTAAAAAAGAAAATTAATTGGTAATGTTGTTAAACAATCTGGTGACCATTGTCCTTTCGTTGTATTATAATTTGGGTAATTTTTAATTAATTATGATTCGTTGGTCTTACCCCGGAAATTCCACTTAGAGTTGTGGATAATTTCTGCTTTCTCTCAATTTATGCGATGGTTTTTCTTTGTATGTAGAAATACGGCAGAATTTTCTTGTGCATGTTTCACGGAGTTCTTATGTTCTTTAATTCTTGTTTTGACGGCTCTTCCCGTTTCTCCCCAATAAACTTGTTCACAATCTCTACAAGGTATTTTGTAGACTCCTTGGCTGTCATCCGTCTTAACTCTATGATGAACATTTACCACTTTACTGAATAGGCTGTTGGGAAAGTTGAACGCAACATTTATTTCATCATTACACAATTTTGAAATGTCTTGTATTGTATTATTAAAAGTTAGAGTGATACAACCTTCTTATCACAAACGACAGTGGGATTTTTTCATCTTATCTTTGTCACGACATAGTCCCCTCTGATACATAAATATATATGTATATATATATATATATATATATATATATATATATATATGTATATATATATGTATACATAAATAAATATATATACATATATATATTATGTATATATATATGCATATACATACGTACTGTATATATATATATATATATATATATATATATATATGTATATGTATATATATATATATATATATGTATATAAATATATATATATATATATATATATATATATATATAAAAATATATATATATATACATAAATATATGTATATATATATATACTTTTTTGTGGTGGGGAACAAGGCGTGTCCATCTAGGTCCAACTCTCGATCTTCGACAACGCACCGCATGCCTGTGCTCGACGTCCTGCCCTTTCGTGATCGTCCGATCCAGAGTTTTCGACTGCGCCATGAGAGTCTTCAGGAACATCGTCAGATTCCTCCGAGGACACAGCAGCAAGGAGGAGCAGAAATTCCAGACCTTCATGAAACCCTGTCCAGAAACTCCAGGAGAATTCAGAGGATTCCAGGACAAGAACTTCTTTGGCAGACGGCCTGATCTGGAAACCAGTCTATGGGATGTAGATACTTCAGATCCTAATTACAATAGGCGCTACGTCTTCATAAAATACCACTGAAGACTCTAATGCCGATTGAACGAGAAGTCGATTCGTAACATTGTACTAAGACCGCGTGGGTTTGGTCTCGCTTCGGTTGGGTTCCTCGCTCGATCTCTTCACGAAGTACCCCGTGACAGTATTGTCGGGGTCCACATACACCGCATTTGTATGTATCCAGTATGGCCACTCCTTGGCTTTTTCCACAAGATCTTGGGATTTTTGCCATTATCTTGGAATCTTGGATATAATTTGTAAAAAATTAACAAATCTTGGATTTTTTCGCCAAGATTTGTCCATTTTTTACAATTTATATATATGGGATTTTTGCCATTATCTTGGAATCTTGGATATAATTTGTAAAAAAAAAAATCAACAAATCTTGGATTTTTTCGCCAAGATTTGTCCATTTTTTACAATTTATATCCAAGATTCCAATATGATGGCAAAAATCACAAGATCTTGGGAAAAAAGTCAAGGAGTGGCCACGGTGTATGCATCTGAGCGTGTGTGTGTGTGTGTGCGTGTGTATGTATATTACATATACAAAGGTATATATAGAAATCGTTATAAAATCATATTGTTGTCCATCTTTTGAGAATGTTGGCATCATATCACTCAGAGTCGAATTATATTCATTTCAAAATTGGTCATTTGTATTCAATCTTTAAGGTCACCTTATTGAGAACTATGCCCAACTTTCAAATCACGGTCTGTACATGTAGCTAGGTCAACATGAAAATGGAATTCCTGATATTTGATAATCTGAGCTGAAGTAGTTCTCATGGAATGCACAAAGTCACTATGAGGATAATAATGCAATTTGAATTATACATCTAGCTGTCCTAGTTCCCGAGATATTGCATTTTGAAAGGTACCAAATCAGGTCTATTTTGTCCCAGGAAATCGGGTCAAAAAGTGTGTAGCCAAGTCCATATACATAATATTGTTCGTAACAACACTTTTGGAAATGTAGTGCCAAATTGACCTGAGAGGTTGGAAGTGCCCTAGACTTCATTTTTCAAGCATCAGAAAGTTGGGAGAACTACGAAATAGCTATTACCTTGATTAGCCAATATGGTGGCCCAAGGAATGACATATCAACTAGTATAGTTATTCACAAAATGTTCAATAGCAAGATATAACTGGACTGTACTACCTTACATTACGTTAGAGTACCATTATAGATCATGATAAAGCATACAAAGATGATTTCATGGACACGCCTGCATCAGCGGCTGAGATGCCACAACACGTTTAACGTTGTCGTGACCCGACCTAATAGAAAAAAATACATATTTTCTACTTACGATTTCTCAGCTCTCCCGTAATACCCTGCCCTGGTTTTGGTATCAGAATAATTTGTGAGACTAGTAGTGTTTGTTTATTTGGGTCTGTTACCCGTGTATTGGAGTTTTCTAGCTCATTTTTCTTGTTGAAACATGAACAAATTTTCGATTTACTGCTGAATGAAGGCTGCCATGTCTTTTTCATGTTTCTATGTACCAATATGTAACTAATGATGTGATTGGTTGAAATTTACTATGATTGTAGTAAAATACTCATGCAACATTTTTATTAATTAGATTTTCCGCGATATGTAAATTTGGCCGTTTGAATGGCATTCGCATAAAATGACGAGCTATTGGTGGACGTAATAGGTGGTGGCGCCTCTAGCATTGTTTGACCTAACTAGTACATGAGTACAAGAGTTAAAACAGCTCAATATACCATGATGTGGTATGATATGAAATATAACGCTCATTTTTATCCTCGGAGCATAGAAAGTTACTTAATTCTCTATTTGCTTGAGGTTTAAAGTAACATAACCCACTAGCTGTTGAAAGCTTCTTCCACCTGAATAGACTAGCCTGGCAGAAGTCAAATAAAGTAACTGCCACAGTGATAGCCAATCGAAATAGGCGTCCAGTACACTGAATGCTGGAGATTTCTGTGAACACAATTTGGAACGATTTTAGGATTGGATTTTTGTTTTCACGTAGAAACACACACACAAACAAACAAACAAGAGTTTGTGTGGACCCCGACAGGCTTGTCGAAGGGCTCCTTGTTGGATGCTATCAAGCTCCAAGTGTCCCCACCTTCCGGGTTCTTCGGGGACTATTGCAAGACGATCCTCTTTAAATCGTCATTGAGGTCGTCAATAGTATCTGATGAGGAAGCATCTGTTGTAGTTGGGATCTGAAGTATCGACGTCCCAAATGCTTTTTTCCTCATCTGGCCGTCGGCCGAAGAAGTTTTTGGCCTGAAAGCCTCTGAATTCGCCGGGAGATTCAGGGCAGGGCTTCAAGAAGGCCAGGGACCTCACCTCCTCCTTGGTGAGTTTTTGTTCGCGTTTCCTGAGGTGCTTGGCAAGGGTCCTGAAGAATTTCATGGTGTCGTCTATTCCGGGTCAGCTGCCGACGAAGGGACAAGGGCGCCGAGAGAGGTCGACGTCGAGTCGAGACGCAAGAGTCGAACCCAGATAGACAGACGCGCCTTCCTACCCACCCACACCCACAAACACGCTTCCAAACCTCGAGAGACCACGGGTTCATTAAAACAGAATAAAATCCTCTGGCCTCAGCCAGAACAAAATCCTTCCAATGTGACGAATTCGTTGTTGTGGTAACGCACTATGAACTGAATAAACTCGTCTGGCATCAGCCAAGATAAATTCCATGGAATGTTTCCAAGGGTTAACAAAGAGTTCAAAAAAAGCTTCCTTGTGCCCGATTATGGGCATGGTAGTTGCTAGAATAGAATATATGTGATACATATTAAAAATGGTTAATTAGTGTAGACTTACATACATACATATACCAAAGGCTTTTTTCCCCTACATGGGGGGTAGCCAAAAAGAAAAAGGCATAGAAACCTCTCCCACCCATTCCATTTCCTATATATTCCACTCCCCTCCACCCTCCTCCCTCCCTCTTATCTTGGCACCTCCTGGATGACGGGTCATCCCTGCATCCTGTCCACTGCCCTGGGTCAGAGGCAGTGTCGCAAGACACACCACATCCACAGCAAGGCCGCTTCATAAATTCGGTGACCCCCCTCTCCGTCCCCTCATGCAGAAAAGGAGAAGACGGGGAGAAATCCCTTCGGGCTGCGTCAATTTTTTTTCTCATACATACTTCCTCACCCCCCATCCCCCACCCACTTCCCCTCATGCATCACAGCATCATCTATACACAACCCCTCTCCATTCACCCCTATCTTCTGTCCTCTCCCGTCCTTCCTCCACAGACATTCCTCTCTTTTGTAATGCCCCTTTCACCCCATCCATCCATCTCATCCTAGAACGCCCCCTCATATTCACTCCTTCCACCTCTGCCTTCCACACTTCTTTTACTAATCTTTCTTCACTCATTCTTTCCATGTGTCCAAACCATCCTAATACCCTTTCATCAACCCTATCTCCCAGTTCCCTTTCCACCTCTGTTCTCCTCCTCAACTCCTCATTTCTCACTCTATCTAGCCTAGTAACCCCTATCATACTTCTCAGACATTTCATCTCAAACACATTCAAACTCCTTCTCTCTTCCACCTCTCATGTTCCATGTTTCTGCCCCGTACAATGCTGTTGGTGCAATCACTCCTTAGTATAACCTCCTCTTAGCATCCATTCCCAGATGTCTATTTCTCATTACATTTTTCAATCCACAAAGGCATTTACTCCCTTCTCTCAATCTACATTCTACCTCCACCCCCATTCCTCCCTTTCCTGCCACATTCGTAATGTAAAATCAGGAGGTTTTCATACAGCTGAATAAAATCATCTGGCGACAGTCCTTATCAAGCATATGGAACCAAAACCACAGTCAATACTCTTCAGGAAACACTACCGCCCCTCTAATCAAAGTCAATAACTCAAAGTCTAAAGTACGTTGCCCTATCAAAACAGTATTCTCTACCGAAAGAGAGAGAGAGAGAGAGAGAGAGAGAGAGAGAGAGAGAGAGAGAGAGAGAGAGAGAGAGAGATTGTTTTAATAAATTTATTACGCCCGTGGGCGGCAAACAATAGTACATCTATCACAGCATTGTGTTAGAGGACATGTCATATATCATATACATTCTTTAAATGGAGACATAATACAATAATCATTCAGGATTCCCCGAAATGGTGATGGCGGGATAGTGGTACTATGTAAGTGTTTACATATAATCATCATGCCCCGTCTCCGGGGAATATTGTCTGTCACTATGGGTCACTGGAGACAATAATACCAAGGGTGTTCGTATTACGACGGTTACGCAGCCCGTACGGTGACCACCGTGGCATATCATCCGTCTAGGAGCCCCGTCGAGAGAGAGAGAGAGAGAGAGAGAGAGAGAGATGGAGGGAGAGGAGAGAGAGAGGGAGGGAGAGGAGAGAGAGAGAAAGAGAGAGAGAGAGAGAGAGAGAGAGAGAGAGAGAGAGAGAGAGAGAGAGAGAGAGAGAGAGAGAGAGAGAGAGAGAGGACGGGGAGAAAGTGAAAAAGGAATGAGGGAGAGAGAAAAAGAGAAAGGAGGACTAATGAAATCAAGAAGTATGGCTGTAAGAGAGAGAGAGAGAGAGAGAATGAGAGAGAGATAGAGAGAGAAAAAAAGAGGGAGAGAGACAAAAAAAGAGAGAGAGAGACAGACAAAAGGGAGAATGAGAGAGAGTGAGGGGGGAATGAGAGAAAGAGAAAGAGGGGGGAGAATGAGAGAGAGAGAAAGAGAGAGAGAGAGAGAGAGAGAGCGGGGGGAGAATGAGAGAGAGAGAGAGAGAGAGAGAGAGAGAGAGAGAGAGAGAGAGAGAGAGAGAGAGAGAGAGAGAGAGAGAGAGAGAGAGAGAGAGAGAGAGAGAGAGGTGGGAGGGACCGTGGCGAAGATGTTAGTGGAATATTTTCTCTCTCTGATTAGCGTTGTCTGGTATTAGGTAGATCAGAATGTACAGAACTGTGTGTAGCCGCTTAACAGGGCATTCGGTGGTGATCATAGAGAAGGTACTGGCAGCCTTCTATGGAATGTGTCAGTCAAGACAATCCGTTGACGATGGGCTGCCACGAAGCTCAGTAGAAGAGGCTGGTGATGGCCAGAATTAAAATGAAAGTACCACCCATTACAAAAGTGTTTATTTCATTTTACTTTTATACACACAACCACATGTGTGTGTGTGTGTGTGTGTGTGTGTGTGTGTGTGTGTGTGTGTGTGTGTGTGTGTGTGTGTGTGTGTGTGTGTGTGTGTGTGTGTGTGTGTGTGTGTGTGTATACCTATGTATATATATTTATATATATATATATATATATACATATACATATATATATATATATGTGTATGTGTGTAATATATATATATATATATATATATATATATACATATATATGTATATATATATCTATATATATATATAAATATATATATATACATATATATGTATATATATATATATATATATATACATATATATGTATATATATATATTATATATATATATATATATATATATATATATATATATATATATAGATAGATAGATAGATAGATAGATAGATAGATGGATGAAAAAATCCCACTGTCTAGAAAGTAAACGGATGAAGAATAGAATTAACTGTATATTTCGACCATTCTCTGTGGTCCTCTTCAGCAGATAGTTACATGGTGTACAAGTAAGAGTTATATAGTCGATACAAAGGGATAAAAAGGGAACATGAGAAGGTAGCTCAAGTAACTCTGCCTTGGTAACGATTGCTGTCTTCCAGGCCATCTACATTGGGTAAAAAAGAAAATTAATTGGTAATGTTGTTAAACAATCTGGTGACCATTGTCCTTTCGTTGTATTATAATTTGGGTAATTTTTAATTAATGATGACTCGTTGGTCTTCCTCCGGAAACTGCACTTAGCGTTGTGGATGATTTCTGCTTTCTCCCAATTTATGCGATGGTTTTTCATGGACGTGTGTAGAAATACGGCAGAATTTTCTTGTGCATATTTCACGGAGTTCTTATGTTCTTTAATTCTTGTTTTGAGGTCTCTTCCCGTTTGGCCTCAAGAAACTTGTTCACAATCTCTACAAGTTATTTTGTAAACTCCTTGGCTGTCATCCGTCTTAACTCTATGATGGACATTTACCACTTTACTGAAAAGGCTGTTGGGATAGTTGAACACAACATTTATTTTATCATTACACATTTTTTAAATGTCTTGTATTGTATTATTAAAAGTTAGAGTGATACAACCTTCTTATCACAAACGACAGTGGGATTTTTTCATCTTATCTTTGTCACGACATAGTCCCCCTTTGATATATATATATGTATATATATATATTATGTATATATATATATATATATATATATATATATATATTATATGTACATATACATATACAGTTATATATGTATATATATATATACATATATATACATAATATATATACATATATATATATATATGTGAATATATATATATATATATATATATATATATATATATATATATATATATATATATTATATAATTTTTTGCGGTGGGGAAGAAGGCGTGTCCATCTAGGACCAACTCTCGATCTTCGACAACGCATCGCATGCCTGTGCTCGACGTCCTGCCCTTTCGTGATCGTCCGATCCAGAGTTTTCGACTGCGCCATGAGAGTCTTCAGGAACATCGTCAGATTCCTCCGAGGACGCAGCAGCAAGGAGGAGCAGAAATCCCAGACCTTCATGAAACCCTGTCCAGAAGCTCCAGGAGAATTCAGAGGATTCCAGGCCAAGAACTTCTTTGGCAGACGGCCTGATGTGGAAACCAGTCTATGGGATGTAGATACTTCAGATCCTAATTACAATAGGCGCTACGTCTTCATGAAATACCACTGAAGACTCTAATGCCGATTGAACGAGAAGTCGATTCGTAACATTGTACTAAGACCGCGTGGGTTTGGTCTCGCTTCGGTTGGATTCTTCGCTCGATCTCTTCACGAAGTACCCCGTGACAGTATTGTCGGGGTCCACATACAGCGCATTTGTATGTATCCAGTATGACCACTCCTTGGCTTTTTCCACAAGATCTTGGTATTTTGCCATTATCTTGGAATCTTGGACATAATTTGTAAAAAATTAACTTTTTTACAATTTATATATATTGGATTTTTGCCATTATCATGGAATCTTGGATATAATTTGTAAAAAAAAAAAATAACAAATCTTGGATTTTTTGGCCAAGATTTGTCCATTTTTCACAATTTATTTCCAGGATATATGATGGCAAAAATCCCAAGATCTTAGGAAAGAAGGCAAGGAGTGGCCACACTGTATGTATCTGAGCGTGCGTGTGTGTGTGTGTGTGTATGTATAGTACATATACAAATATATATACAGAAATCGTTATAAAATTATATTTTTGTCCATCTTTTGAGAATGTTGGCATCATATCACTCAGAGTCGAATTATATTCATTTCTAAATTGGTCATCTACTAATAATAAAAATCAAACCATTTCAAAGGTGACTCATTTTAAAAATGTTACATGTCTTGG
>NC_134785.1:62550410-62552910 GCF_046742065.1 Oratosquilla oratoria | reverse complement strand
CAATTTTTGATAATAACGTCCATTTACATGTTCATAAAGCTGCTAACTTCAGCGCTGGTGAGCGGTACTAGACAAACAACTGTTTGCTAGCTAACAGTTGTTAGTTAAGCATTGGTGTATAACTTTTAGTGGTTTTCTGTTAGCTAGCAGAGATTGTTAAGGGTAACAAAAAAAGTATTGTGTATACGGCCCCTGGTGTACAAGTAAGAGTTATATAGTGGATACAAAGGGATAGAAAGGGAACATGAGAAGGTAGCTCAAGTAACTCTGCCTTGGTAACGATTGCTGTCTTCCAGGCCATCTACATTTGGTTAAAGTTTTTTAATTGGTAATGTTGTTAAACAATCTGATGACCATTGTCCTTTCGTTGTATTATAATTTGGGTAATTCTTAATTAATCATGACTTGATGGTCTTCCTCCGGAAACTGCACTTAGCGTTGTGGATGATTTCTGCTTTCTCCCAATTTATGCGATGGTTTTTCATGGACGTGTGTAGAAATACGGCAGAATTTTCTTGTGCATATTTCACGGAGTTCTTATGTTCTTTAATTCTTGTTTTGAGCTCTCTTCCCGTTCGGCCCCAATAAACTTGTTCACAATCTCTACAAGGTATTTTGTAAACTCCTTGGCTGTCATCCGTCTTAACTCTATGATGGACATTTACCACTTTACTGAAAAGGCTGTTGGGATAGTTGAACACAACATTTATTTAATCATTACACACTTTTGAAATGTCTTGTATTGTATTATTAAAAGTTAGAGTGATACAACCTTGTTATCCCAGACGACAGTGGGATTTTTTTTATCCTACCTGTGTCACGACATATTCCCCCTCTAATATATAAATATATATATATATATATATATATATATATATATACATATATATATATATATATATATATGTGTATATATATATATTTATGAATATATACAGTATATATATATATAGAAATATATATTTGTATATATATATATATATATATATATATATATATATATACTTTTTTTGGGGTGGGGAGGAAGGCGTGTCCTTCTAGGTCCAAACTCTCGATCTTCGACGACACAAACGCATGCCTGTGCTCGACGTCCTGCCCTTTCGTGATCGTCCGATCCAGAGTTTTCGACAGCGCCATGAGAGTCTTCAGGAACATCGTCAGATTCCTCCGAGGACGCAGCAGCATGGAGGAGCAGAAATCCCAGGCCTTCATGAAACCCTGCCCAGAAACTCCAGGAGAATTCAGAGGATTCCAGGACAAGAACTTCTTTGGCAGACGGCCTGATGCGGAAACCAGTCTATGGGATGTAGACACTTCAGATCCTATTTACAATAGGCGCTACGTCTTCATCAAATACCACTGAAGACTGTAATGCCGATTGAACGAGAAGTCGATTCGTAACATTGTACTAAGACCGCGTGGGTTTGGTCTCGCTTCGGTTGGATTCTTCGCTCGATCTCTTCACGAAGTACCCCGTGACAGTATTGTCGGGGTCCACATACACCGCATTTGTATGTATCCAGTATGACCACTCCTTGGCTTTTCTCCCAAGATCTTTGGTTTTTTGCCATTATCATGGAATCTTGGATATAATTTGTAAAAAAGAAATTAACAAATACCTGGATTTTTTTCGCCAAATTTGTCAATTTTTTACAATTTATATATATATATATGGGATTTTTGCCATCATCTTGGAATCTTGGATATAGATTGTAAGAAATGAACAAATCTTGGATTTTTTTCGCCAAGATTTGTCCATTTTTCACAATTTATTTCCAGGATATATGATGGCAAAAATCCCAAGATCTTAGGAAAGAAGGCAAGGAGTGGCCACACTGTATGTATCTGAGCGTGCGTGTGTGTGTGTGTGTGTGTGTGTGTGTGTGTGTGTGTGTGTGTGTGTGTGTGTGTGTGTGTGTGTGTGTGTGTATAGTACATATACAAATATATATACAGAAATCGTTATAAAATTATATTTTTGTCCATCTTTTGAGAATGTTGGCATCATATCACTCAGAGTCGAATTATATTCATTTCTAAATTGGTCATCTACTAATAATAAAAATCAAACCATTTCAAAGGTGACTCATTTTAAAAATGTTACATGTCTTGGAGAGGGGGGTCTGTAAGTCTTCCGAGGTCGTAAGTTCTCCGAGGCAGTAAGCCTTTCGAGACTGTAAGTTCTCCTAGGGTGCAAGTTCTCCGAGGGTGCAAGATCCTCCCAAGGTGCAAATCCTCCGGGGAGGGCGAAGCCCGCTGCTTGTTTGAATTAAATTTTTCAGGTTACCTTATTCAGAACTATACCCAACTTTCAAATCACGGTCTGTACATAAGTACAAGAGTTAAAACAGCATAATATATCGTGATGTGGTATGATATGAAATATAACGCTCATTTTTATCCTCGGAGCATAGAAAGTCTGCGTTTGCATGGTTTAAGAAAAAACAGATCTAAAAAAATCCCAATTGAGTCAAGTTACTTAATTCTCTATTTGCTTGAG
>NC_134785.1:62542910-62545410 GCF_046742065.1 Oratosquilla oratoria | reverse complement strand
TGCCATTATCTTGGAATCTTGGATATAATTTGTAAAAAATTAAAAAATCTTGGATTTTTTCGCCAAGATTTGTCTTTTTTTTTTTTACAATTTATATATACTGAATTTTTGCCATTATCTTGAAATCTTGGATATAATTTGTAAAAAAAAAATGAACAAATCTTGGATTTTTTTGCCAAAATTTGTCCATTTTTTACAATTTATATCCAAGATTCCAATATGATGGCAAAAATCACAAGATCTTGGGGAAAAAGTCAAGGAGTGGCCACGGTGTATGCATCTGAGCGTGTGTGTGTGTGTGTGTGTGTGTGCGTGTGTATGTATATTACATATACAAAGGTATATATAGAAATCGTTATAAAATCATATTGTTGTCCATCTTTTGAGAATGTTGGCATCATATCACTCAGAGTCGAATTATATTCATTTCAAAATTGGTCATTTGTACTAAATCTTTCACGTCACCTTATTGAGAACTATGCCCAACTTTCAAATCACGGTCTGTACATGTAGCTAGGTCAACATGAAAATGGAATTCCTGATATTTGATAATCTGAGCTGAAGTAGTTCTCATGGAATGCAGAAAGTCACTATGAGGATAATAATGCAATTTGAATTATACATCTAGCTGTCCTAGTTCCCGAGATATTGCATTTTGAAAGGTACCAAATCAGGTCTATTTTGTCCCAGGAAATCGGGTCAAAAAGTGTGTAGCCAAGTCCATATACATAATATTGTTCGTAACAACACTTTTGGAAATGTAGTGCCAAATCGACCTCAGAGGTTGGAAGTGCCCTAGACTTCATTTTTCAAGCATCAGAAAGTTGGGAGAACTACGAAATAGCTATTACCTTGATTAGCCAATATGGTGGCCCAAGGAAATGGACATATCAACTAGTATAGTTATTCACACAATGTTCAATAGCAAGATATAACTGGACTGTACTACCTTACATTACGTTAGAGTACCATTATAGATCATGATAAAGCATGCAAAGATGATTTCATGGACACGTCTGCATCAGCGGCTGAGATGCCACAAAACGTTTAACGTTGGCGTTACCCGACCTAATACAAAAAATATATATTTTCTACTTACGATTTCTCAGCTCTCCCGTGATACCCTGCCCTGGTTTTGGTATCAGAATAATTTGTGAGACTAGTAGTGTTTGTTTATTTGGGTCTGTTACCCGTTTATTGGAGTTTTCTTGTTGAAACATGAACAAATGTTCGATTTACTGCTGAATGAAGGCTGCCATGTCTTTTTCATGTTTCTATGTACCAATATGTAACTAATGATGTGAATGGTTGAAATTTACTATGATTGTAGTAAAATACTCATGCAACATTTTTATCAATTAATTTTCCGCGATATGTAAATTTGGCCGTTTGAATGGCATTCGCATAAAATGACGAGCTATTGGTGGACGTAATAGGTGGTGGAGCCTCTAGCATTGTTTGACCTAACTAGTACATGAGTACAAGAGTTAAAACAGCTCAATATACCATGATGTGGTATGATATGAAATATAACGCTCATTTTTATCCTCGGAGCCTAGAAAGTTCCTTGATTCTCTATTTGCTTGAGCTTTAAAGTAACATAACCCACTAGCTGTTGAAAAGCTTCTTCCACCTGAATAGACTAGCCCTGGCAGAAGTCAAAATAAAGTCACTGCCGCAGCCAATCGAAATAGGCGTCCACCACACTGAATGCTGGAGATTTCTGTGAACTTAATTTGGAACGATTTTTGGATTGGATTTTTGTTTTCACGTAGAAACACACACACAAACAAACAAACAAGAGTTTGTGTGGACCCCGACAGGCTTGTCGAAGGGCTCCTTGTCGGATGCTATCAAGCTCCAAGTGTCCCCACCTTCCGGGTTCTTCGGGGACTATTGCAAGACGATCCTCTTTAAATCGTCATTGAGGTCGTCAATAGTATCTGATGAGGAAGCATCTGTTGTAGTTGGGATCTGAAGTATCGGCGTCCCAAATGCTTTTTTCCTCATCTGGCCGTCGGCCGAAGAAGTTCTTGGCCTGAAAGCCTCTGAATTCGCCGGGAGATTCAGGGCAGGGCTTCAAGAAGGCCAGGGACCTCACCTCCTCCTTGGTGAGTTTTTGTCCGCGTCTCCTGAGGTGCTTGGCAAGGGTCCTGAAGAATCTCATGTTGTCGTCTATTCCGGGTCAGCTGCCGACGAAGGGACAAGGGCGTCGAGAGAGGTCGACGTCGAGTCGAGACGCAAGAGTCGAACCCAGATAGACAGACGCGCCTTCCTACCCACCCACACCCACAAACACGCTTCCAAACCTCGAGAGACCACGGGTTTATTAAAACAAAATAAAATCGTCTGGCCCCAGCCAAAACAAAATCCTTCCAATGTGACGAATTCGTTGTTGTGGTAATGCACTATGAACTGAATAAAATCGTCTGGCATCAGCCAAGATAAATTTCATGGAATGTTTCCAAGGGTTAACAAAGAGTTCAAAAAAAGCTTCCTT
>NC_134785.1:62522910-62532910 GCF_046742065.1 Oratosquilla oratoria | reverse complement strand
GCCTGATGCGGAAACCAGTCTATGGGATGTAGATACTTCAGATCCTAATTACAATAGGCGCTACGTCTTCATCAAATACCACTGAAGACTCTAATGCCGATTGAACGAGAAGTCGATTCGTAACATTGTACTAAGACCGCGTGGGTTTGGTCTCGCTTCGGTTGGGTTCCTCGCTCGATCTCTTCACGAAGTACCCCGTGACAGTATTGTCGGGGTCCACATACACCGCATTTGTATGTATCCAGTATGGACACTCCTTGGCTTTTTCCCCAAGATCTTGGAATTTTTGCCATTATCTTGGAATCTTGGATATAATTTGTAAAAGATTAACAAATCTTGGATTTTTTCGCCAAAATTTGTCCATTTTTTACAATTTGTATATATGGGATTTTTGTCATTATCTTGGAATCTTGGATATAATTTGTAAACAAAAAAATGAGCAAATCTTGGATTTTTTCGCCAAGATTTGTCCATTTTTTACAATTCATATCCAAGATTCCAATATGATGGCAAAAATCCCAAGATCTTGGGAAAGAAGACAAGGAGTGGTCACACTGTATGCATCTCAGCGTGCGCTTGTGTGTGTGTGTGTGTGTGTGTGTGTGTGTGTGTGTGTGTGTGTGTGTGTGTGTGTGTGTGTGTGTGTGTGTGTGTGTGTGTGTGTGTGTGTGTGTGTGTTTGTGTGTGTGTATGTATACTACATTTACAAATATATATACAGAAATCGTTATAAAATTATATTTTTGTCCATCTTTTGAGAATGTTGACATCATATCACTCAGAGTCGAATTATATTCATTTCTAAATTGGTCATCTACTAATGATTGACAGACTGGAAAAAGTACAACGGCGAGCCACAAAACTGATTCCAAATATCAAAAATAAATCATACGAAAATCAACTAAAGCACATGAATCTGTTTTCCCTAAAAAAGCGTAGACTCAGAAATGACTTGATACAGGTCTTTAAGATTTTAAAGGGAATTGACAACATCAAAAGTGACAAAATTTTCACATTGAATGAGAATCAGACAAGAAACAATGGTCTCAAACTTTCCGGAAATAGATTCAATTTGGAAGTGGGTAGAAACAACTTTGCCAACCGTGTAGTTAATGAATGGAATAAACTTCCTGCACAGGTAGTGCAATGTAGTTCAGTTCGTAGCTTTAAGAATCATTTAGATAAATACCTAAGTAAGATGCTGTAATGATTATAATTTATCTTATATTATTTGTTTTTGTTTTGTTATCTTTTGTCTGTCTGATTTTCATTTGTTATTAGTTATATGTCAATTTATTATTATTTACTATTTACCTGTTTGTTTATTATCTAACTATACCTATGCATTTATTTATGTATTTTATTTGTTATTTACAATATTTTAGTTTTTATTTATTATCTTATTATTAATATGATTTTTTTTCGCATCCGACCTAGATATGGATCAAAAGGTCTCCTGTCGGTATGCTCCGCCTTTGTAAATCCTTTGTAATAAAAATCAAACCATTTCAAAGGTGACACATTTTAAAAATGTTACATGTCTTGGAGAGGGGGGTCTGTAAGTCTTCCGAGGTCGTAAGTTCTCCGAGGCAGTAAGCCTTTCCAGGCTGTAAGTTCTCCGAGGGTGCAAGTTCCCCGAGGGTGCAAGTCCTCCGAGGGTGCAAGTCCTCCCAGGGTGCAAATCCTCCGGGGAGGGCGTAGCCCGCGGCTTGTTTGAATTAATTTTTTCAGTTCACCTTATTGAGAACTATGCCCAACTTTCAAATCACGGTCTGTACATGAGTACAAGAGTTGAAACAGCACAATATATCGTGATGTGGTATGATATGAAATATAACGCTCATTTTTATCCTCGGAGCATTAGAAAGTCTGCGTTACATAGTTTAAAAAAAAAACAGATCTAGAAAAATCCCAATTGAGTCAAGTTACTTAATTCTCTATTTGCTTGAGGTCTAAAGTTACATAGCCCACTAGCTGTTGAAAGCTTCTTCCACCTGAATAGACTAGCCTGACAGAAGTCAAAATAAAGTAACTGCCATAGTCCCAATCAAAATAGGCGTCCAGTACACTGAATGCTGGAGATTTCTGTGTACACAATTTGGAACGATTTTTGGGTTGGATTTTTGTTTTCACGTAGAAACACACACACAAACAAACAAACAAGAGTTTGTGTGGACCCCGACAGGCTTGTCGAAGGGCTCATTGTCGGATGCTGTCAAACTCCAAGTGTCTCCACCTTCCGGGTTCTTCGGGGACTATTGTAGGACGAACTTCTTCAAATCGTCATTGAGGTCTTCAATAGTATCTGATGAGGAAGCATCTCTTGTTGTACTTGGGATCTGAAGTATCGACGTCCCAAATGCTTTTTTCCTCATCTGGCCGTCGGCCGAAGAAGTTCTTGGCCTGAAAGCCTCTGAATTCGCCGGGAGATTCAGGGCAGGGCTTCAAGAAGGCCAGGGACCTCACCTCCTCCTTGGTGAGTTCTTGTCCGCGTCTCCTGAGGTGCTTGGCAAGGGTCCTGAAGAATTTCATGTCGTCGTCTATTCCGGGTCAGCTGCCGACGAAGGGACAAGGGCGCTGAGAGAGGTCGACGTCGAGTCGAGACGCAAGAGTCGAACCCAGATAGACAGACGCGCCTTCCTACCCACCCACACCCACAAACACGCTTCCAAACCTCGAGAGACCACGGGTTCATTAAAGCAGAATAAAATCGTCTGGCCTCAGCCAGAACAAAATCCTTCCAATGTGACGGATTCGGTATTGTGGTAACGCACTATGAACTGAATAAACTCGTCTGGCATCAGCCAAGATAAATTTCATGGAATGTTACCAACGGTTAACAAAGAGTTCAAAAAAAGCTTCCTTGTGCTCGATTATGGGCATGATGGTTGCTAGAATAGAATATATGTGATACATATTAAAAATGGTTAATTGGTGTAGACTTACATACATACATATACCAAAGGCTTTTTCCCCCTACATGGGGGGTAGCCAAAAAGAAAAAGGCATAGAAACCACTCCCACCCATTCCATTTCCTATATATTCCACTCCCCTCCACCCTCCACCCTCCTCCCTCCCTCTTATCTTGGCACCTCCTGGATGACGGGTCATCCCTGCATCCTGTCCACTGCCCTGGGTCAGAGGCAGTGTCGCAAGACACACCACATCCACAGCAAGGCCGCTTCATAAATTCGACGACCCCCTCCCCCTCTGCGTCCCCTCATGCAGAAAAGGAGAAGATGGGGAGAAATCCCTTCGGGCTGTGTCAATTTTTTTTTCTCATACATACTTCCACACACCCCATCCCCCACCCACTTCCCCTCATGCATCACAGCATCATCTATACACAACCCCTCTCCATTCACCTCTATCTTCTGTCCTCTCCCGTCCTGCCTCCACAGACATTCCTCTCTTTTGTAATGCCCCTTTCACCCCATCCATCCATCTCATCCTAGGACGCCCCCTCATATTCACTCCTTCCACCTCTGCCTTCCACACTTCTTTTACTAATCTTTCTTCACTCATTCTTTCCATGTGTTCAAACCATCCTAATACCCTTTCATCAACCCTATCTCCCAGTTCCCTTTCCACCCCTGTTCTCCTCAACTCCTCATTTCTCACTCTATCTAGCCTAGTAACCCCTATCATACTTCTCAGACATTTCATCTCAAACACATTCAAACTCCTTCTCTCTTCCTCTCTCATGTTCCATGTTTCTGCCCCCGTACAATGCTGTTGGCACAATCACTCCTTCATATAACCTCCTCTTAGCATCCATTCCCAGATGTCTATTTCTCATTACACTTTCCAATCCACAAAGGCATTTACTCGCTTCTCTCAATGTACATTCTACCTCCACCCCCACTCCTCCCTTTCCTGCCACATTCGTAATGTAAAATCAGGAGGCTTTCATACAGCTGAATAAAATCATCTGGCGACAATCCTTATCAAGCATATGGAACCAAAACCACAGTCAATACTCATAAAGAAACACTACCGCCCCTCTAGTCAGAGTCAATAACTCAAAATCTAAAGTACGTTGCCCTATCAAAACAGTATTCTCTACCGAAAGAGAGAGAGAGAGAGACAGAGAGAGAGAGAGAGATGGAGGGAGAGGAGAGAGAGGGAGGGAGAGGGAGAAAGAGAAAGAGAGAGAGAGAGAGAGAGAGAGAGAGAGAGAGAGAGAGAAAGAGAGAGAGGACGGGGAGAAAGTGAAAAAGGAATGAGGGAGAGAGAGAAAGAGAAAGGAGGACTAATGAAATCAAGAAGGATGGCTGTAAGAGAGAGACGGAGAGAGAGAGAGAGAGAGAGAGAGAGAGAGAGAGAGAGAGAGAGAGAGAGAGAGAGAGAGAATGAGAGAGAGATAGAGAGAGAAAAAAAAGAGAGAGAGAGAGACAGACAGAGGGAAGAATGAGAGAGAGAGGGAGGAATGAGAGAGAGAGAGAGAGAGAGAGAGAGAGAGAGAGAGAGAGAGAGAGAGAGAGAGAGAGAGAGAGAGAGGGGGGAATGAGAGAGAAAGAGAGAGAGAGAGAGAGAGAGAGAGAGAGAGAGAGAGAGAGAGAGAGAGAGGTGGGAGGGGCCGTGGCGAAGATGTTAGTGGAATATTTTCTCTCCCTGATTAACGTTGTCTGGTATTAGGTGGATCAGAATGTACAGAACTGTGTATAGCCGCTTAATAGGACATTCAGTGGTGATCATAGAGAAGGTACTGGCAGCCTTCTATGGAATGTGTCAGTCAAGACAATCCGTTGACGATGGTGTTGCCACGAAGATCAGTAGAATAGTCTGGTGATGGCCAGAATTAAAATGAAAGTACCACCCAGTACAAAACTTTATTTCATTTTACTTTTATACACACACACATATGTGTGTGTGTGTGTGTGTGTGTGTGTGTGTGTGTGTGTGTGTGTGTGTGTGTGTGTGTGTGTGTGTGTGTGTGTGTGTGTGTGTGTATACCTACATATATATACCTACATATATATAATATATATATATACATATATATATATATATATATATATATATAACATATGTGTGTATATTTGTGTATATATATATATACATGTATATATATGTATATATGTATGTATGCATATATGTATGTATATGTATGCATATATATGTATATGTATATATATATATATATATATGAAAAAATCCCACTCTAGAATAAAACGGATATATATTAACTGTATATTTCGACCATTCTCTGTGGTCCTCTTTAGCAGATAGTTACATGGTGTACAAGTAAGAGTTATATAGTCGATACAAAGGGATAGAAAGGGAACATGGGAAGGTAGCTCAAGTAACTCTGAACATAAGAACATAAGAAATAAAGGAGACTGCAAAAGACCATAAGGCCTACACTAGGCAGCTCCGTATCCATCACCACCTGTCATCCCCATCCATAAAGTTGTCTAATCGTTTTTTAAAACAACTGATAGTTTCAGCGCTTACTACATGGTTACTAAGTTTATTCCATTCATCGACCACCCTATTAGTAAACCAATTCTTGCCCATTTCCTTCTTAAATCTAAATTTGTCCAGTTTATACCCATTACTGCGAGTCCTGCCCTGTTGTTTTATTATGATGACCTTGTTTGCATCACCCTTGTTATAGCCTTTGATCCACTTGAACACTTCTATTAGATCACCCCGCACTCTGCGTCTTTCCAGAGAGTGTAAGTTTAGGTGCCTAAGCCTCTCTTCGTAAGGCAAATTTCCGAGTCCGTGTATCATTTTGGTTGTTCTTCTTGTCCATTCTGTAGGACGGAGACCAAAACTGTACCGCATAGTCAAGGATGGTTCTAACTATCGCTAGATAGAGTTTAATAATTACCTCTGCACTTCTATTCGTTACCGTCCTAGCAATGAAGCCCATAGACTGGTTTCCACATCAGACCGTCTGCCTTGGTAACGATTGCTGTCTTCCAGGCCATCTACATTTGGTTCAAGATTTTTAATTGGTAATCTTGTTAAACAATCTGATGACCATTGTCCTTTCGTTGTATTATAATTTGGGTAATTTTTAATTAATCATGACTCGTTGGTCTTCCTCCGGAAATTGCACTTAGAGTTTTTGGATGATTTCTGCTTTCTCCCAATTTATGCGATGGTTTTTTCTCTGTATATAGAAATACGGAAGAATTTTCTTGTGCATATTTCACGGAGTTCTTATGTTCTTTAATTCTTGTTTTGAGGTCTCTTCCCGTTCGGCCCCAATAAACTTGTTCACAATCTCTACAAGGTATTTTGTAGACTCCTTGGCTGTCATCCGTCTTAACTCTATGATGGACATTTACCACTTTACTGAAAAGGCTGTTGGGATAGTTGAACACAACATTTCTTTTATCATTACACACTTTTGAAATGTCCTGTATTGTATTATCAAAAGTTAGAGTGATACAATTCTTATTCCAAACGACAGTGGGATTTTTTCATCTTACCTGTGTCACGACATTGTCCCCCTCTGATATACAAATATATATATATATATATATATATATATATATATATATATATATGTATATATATATATATGTATATATATATACATATACAGTATATATATGTATATATATATACATACATATATATAATATATATATATATATATAATACATTTATATATATATATATATATATATATATATATATATAATATATATATATATATATATATATAAATATATATATATACCAGAGGGGGACTATGGCGCTACGTCCTCATGAAATACCACTGAAGACTCTAATGCCGATTGAACGAGAAGTCGATTCGTAACATTGTACTAAGACCGCGTGGGTTTGGTCTCGCTTCGGTTGGATTCCCCGCTCGATCTCTTCACGAAGTACCCCGTGACAGTATTGTCGGGGTCCACATACACCGCATTTGTATGTATCCAGTATGGCCACTCCTTGGCTTTTTCCCCAAGATCTTGGGATTTTTGCCATTATCTTGGAATCTTGGATGTAATTTGTAAAAAAAAAAATTAACAAATCCTGGATTTTTTTGCCAAGATTTGTCCATTTTTTACAATTTATATATATGGGATTTGTGCCATTATCTTGGAGTCTTGGATATAATTTGTAAACAAAATTAACAAATCTTGGATTTTTTCGCCAAGATTTGTCCATTTTTTACAATTTATATATATGGGATTTTTGCCATTATCTTGGAATCTTGGATATAATTTGTAAAAAAGAAAAAAAAATAACAAATCTTGGATTTTTTCGCCAAGATTTGTCCATTTTTTACAATTTATATCCAAGATTCCAATATGATGGCAAAAATCACAAGATCTTGGGAAAAAAGTCAAGGAGTGGCCACGGTGTATGCATCTGAGCGTGTGTGTGTGTGTGTGCGTGTGTATGTATATTACATATACAAAGGTATATATAGAAATCGTTATAAAATCATATTGTTGTCCATCTTTTGAGAATGTTGGCATCATATCACTCAGAGTCGAATTATATTCATTTCAAAATTGGTCATTTGAATTCAATCTTTCAGGTCACGGTCTGTACATGTAGCTAGGTCAACATGAAAATGGAATTCCTGATATTTGATCATTTGAGCTGAAGTAGTCCTCATGGGATGCAGAAAGTCACTATGAGGATAATAATGCAATTTGAATTATACATCTAGCTGTCCTAGTTCCCGAGATATTGCATTTTGAAAGGTACCAAATCAGGTCTATTTTGTCCCAGGAAATCGGGTCAAAAAGTGTGTAGCCAAGTCCATATACATAATATTGTTCGTAACAACATTTTTGGAAATGTAGTGCCAAATTGACCTGAGAGGTTGGAAGTGCCCTAGACTTCCTTTTTCAAGCATCAGAAAGTTGGGACAACTACGAAATAGCTATTACCTTGATTAGCCAATATGGTGGCCCAAGGAATGACATATCAACTAGTAAAGTTATTCATACAATGTTCAATAGCAAGATATAACTGGACTGTACTACCTTACATTACGTTAGAGTACCATTATAGATCATGATAAAGCATGCAAAGATGATTTCATGGACACGTCTGCATCAGCGGCTGAGATGCCACAAAACGTCGTTGTCATTACACGACCTAATAGAAAAAAATATATATTTTCTACTTACGATTTCTCAGCTCTCCCGTGATATCCTGCCCTGATTTTGGTATCAGAATAATTTGTGAGACTAGTAGTGTTTGTTTATTTGGGTCTGTTACCCGTGTATTGGAGTTTTCTAGCTCATTTTTCTCGTTTCACATTGAAACGAACAAATTTTTGATTTACTGCTGAATGCAGGCTGCTATGTTTGTCACGTTTCTATGTACCGATATGCAACTGATGTGATTGGTTGAAATTTACTATGATTGTAGTAAAATACTCATGCAACATTTTTATTAATTAGATTTTCCGCGATATGTAAATTTTGCCGTTTGAATGGCATTCGCATAAAATGACGAGCTATTGGTGGACGTAATAGATGGTGGCGCCTCTAGCATTGTTTGACCTAGCTAGTACATGAGTACAAGAGTTAAAACAGCTCAATATACCATGATGTGGTATGATATGAAATATAACTCTCATTTTTATCCTCGGAGCATAGAAAGTTACTTAATTCCCTATTTGCTTGAGGTTTAAAGTAACATAACCCACTAGCTGTTGAAAGCTTCTTCCACCTGAATAGACTAGCCTGGTAGAAGTCAAATAAAGTAACTGCCGCAGTGATAGCCAATCGAAATAGGCGTCCAGCACACTGAATGCTGGAGATTTTTGGGTTGGATTTTTGTGTTCACGTAGAAACACACATACAAACAAACAAACGAGAGTTTGTGTGGACCCTGACAGGCTTGTCGAAGGGCTCCTTGTCGGATGCTATCAAGCTCCAAGTGTCCCCACCTTCCGGGTTCTTCGGGGACTATTGCAAGACGAACTTCTTCAAATCGTCATTGAGGTCTTCAATAGTATCTGATGAGGAAGCATCTCTTGTTGTACTTGGGATCTGAAGTATCGACGTCCCAAATGCTTTTTTCCTCATCTGGCCGTCGGCCGAAGAAGTTTTTGGCCTGAAAGCCTCTGAATTCGCCGGGAGATTCAGGGCAGGGCTTCAAGAAGGCCAGGGACCTCACCTCCTCCTTGGTGAGTTTTTGTTCGCGTTTCCTGAGGTGCTTGGCAAGGGTCCTGAAGAATTTCATGTTGTCGTCTATTCCGGGTCAGCTGCTGACGAAGAGACAAGGGCGCCGAGAGAGGTCGACGTCGAGTCGAGACGCAAGAGTCGAACCCAGATAGACAGACGCGCCTTCCTACCCACCCACACCCACAAACACGCTTCCAAACCTCGAGAGACCACGGGTTCATTAAAGCAGAATAAAATCGTCTGGCCTCAGCCATAATAAAATCCTTCCAATGTGACGAATTTGTTATTGTAGTAACACACTATGAACTGAATAAAATCGTCTGGCATCAGCCAAGATAAATATCATGGAATATTTCTAAGGATTAACAAAGATTTCAAAAAAGCTTCCTTGTGCCCGATTGATACCATGGTAGTTGCTAGAATAGAGTATATATGATACATATTAAAAAGGGTTAATTGGTTTAGACTTAACAATGTGAACTCAGGAGGCTTTCATACAGCTGAATAAAATCATCTGGCGACAGTCCTTATCAAGCATATGGTACCAAAACCAGTCAATATTCTTAAAGAAACACTACCGTCCCTCTAGTCCAGTCACCTTTGCCCCACATGGCTGGGAATTGATGCAACCACGAGGCGGGACCCGAACCGAGGACACCACGGATATTGGCTTGGTTGTGTCGAAATCGTCCACTCGGAAATTAGTCTTGATGATAATCACATTTCGAAGAAAATGTCGTGTGGTCTTCCGTGCCGGATGGTATAATGGATTGCGCACGCCGTGAGTCGTTTGTTTTCTATATTCGTAAATACGTACATGATACACACACATATGTGTATGTATGTATATATATATATATATATATATATATATATATATATA
>NC_134785.1:62505410-62507910 GCF_046742065.1 Oratosquilla oratoria | reverse complement strand
GATGAGCAGCGCCTCCTTCTCCTCCTCCTCCTCCTCCTCCTCCTCCTCCTCCTCCTCCTCCTCCCTCTCATCCTCCTCCTCCCTCTTATCCTCCTCCTCCTCTTCCTTGTACTCCTCTTCCTCCTCCTCGTATTCCTCCTCCTGCTCCTCCTCCTTCTCCCCTCACTCCTCGATTCCTCCTCCTCTCCCTCCTCGATTACTCCTCCTCCTCCTCCTCCTCGTCGTCGTCCTCCTCCTCCTCCTCCTCCTCCTCCTCGTCCTCCTCCTCCTCGTCCTCCTCCTTCTCTTTGTCCTCCTCCTCTTTGTCCTCCACCTCCTCGCCCTCCTCCTCCTCGTCCTCTTCCTCCTCCTCCTCCTCCTCTTCATCCTCCTCCTCGTCCCCCTCCTCATCCTCCTCATCCTTGTCCTCCCCTCCTCCTCCTCCTCTTCCTCGTCCTCCTTGTCCTCCTCCTCTTCTTACTCCTCCTTGTCCATCTCCTCCTCCTCCTCGTCGTCCTCCTGTTCGTCTTCCTCCACCTCGTCCTCCTCCTCGTCCTGCTTCTCCTCGTCCTCCTCCTCCTCGTCCTCCTCCTCCTCGCCCTCCTCCTCCTCGTCCTCCTCCTCCTCCTCCTCCTCGTCCTCCTCCTCCTCGTCCTCCTCCTCCTCGTCCTCCTCCTCCTCGTCCTCCTCCTCCTCGTCCTCCTCCTCGTCCTCCTCCTCGCCCTCCTCCTCGTCCTCCTCCTCGTCCTCCTCCTCCTCTCCCCTCGGCGTCCAGATCAATTACGACGAAGTACCTGATACCATGATCCGTATCGACGGAAACCACAGAGTCGTTCTCGCGAAAGATTTATTTGTCATGAGATTATATCTATTTGTTCCCATCAGGGCTTTCCTGCTGATATCATAATATGCTCATTATTGAGTTCATGAGCCGAGTAATTTAAATAGCATCTTCGTTGCATCGTGTTGTGTCGAGTTGTGTTGTGTTGTGTTGTGTTGTGTTGTGTTGTGTTGTGTTGTGTTGTGTTGTGTCGTGTCGTGTCGCGCCGTGTTGTGTTGTGTTGTGTTGTGTTGTGTTGTGTCGTGTGTGTTGTGTTGTGTTGTGTTGTGTTGTGTTGTGTTGTGTTGTGTTGTGTTGTGTCGTTTTGTGTTGAGTTGTGTTGTATTGCGTAGTGTGTGTTGTGTTGTGTTGTGTTGTGTTGTGTTGTGTTGTGTTGTGTTGTGTTGTATCGTGTCTGTTGTGTTGTGTTGTGTTGTGTTGTGTTGTGTCGTGTGTGTTGTGTTGTGTTGTGTTGTGTTGTGTTGTGTTGTGTTGTGTTGTGTTAATCCTGTTTTTAATACCATCAGACATCATAGTGCAAACAAATGAATCACAATGATTGGTAATATAAATGCTTTATTGTTTGAAGTTATCTCATATAGCAATTACGGTCTTGCTATGGCTAACGCTAGAATATTCCATTCAGATGAAAAACAGCTTATGCAACACGGTGATATACCATTAGTATGTGTTCATATCAAGTGCATACTCACACACACACACACACACACACACACACACACACACACACACACACACACACACACACACACACACACACACACACACACACACACACACACACACACACACACACACACACACACACACACACACACACACACACACACACACACACACACACACACACACACATACACACACACACACACACACACACACACACACACACACACATACACACAAACATACACACACAAACACACATACACACATACATACATACATACATATATATACACATACACACACACACTACAGCTGACACTTGACAAAGAAAGTATCTTAATGACTACAAGAGCCACGTCAATAGAGATGAAAATCCCTGTAGAGCCACCCGTATCATACAGGTCTTTACAACAGATGGGACTAAGCTTAGGTTACACAAACACACACACACACACGCGCGCGTGCGCGCACGCACAGTTGCTAAATGATATACACTCCTGGTGGCTAACAGGGAAATTCCTTATAGATATATAGAGCACTGACATAATGATTACGTGAATTGTTGCGCATTAAGATGGCACCAAAGAAATTTCTCACCAGTAACTTTGTGGCAAGAAGGTGAAATTACGACCACAATCCCCCAAACAACTATGTCTAGCACAGCCGATCTCATCGCAAACGTTCATGATGGAGCATCGTGCCCTAAAGGTTCAACCACATTGCCTCATGTACTTGCGTACATTATATCATCTAATCTCAGTAAGCACTGTCCAAGTAATTCTGAGTCTTGGACATTAAACGACCTGAAGAAGGAGGAGATATACACACAACGTGAGAATCCCCTCAGAAAACCACAACTTGGAGGGTATGATGGAGGAACTAGAGAACACTAGCTGGGATATCGTGGGCCTGAGTGAGGTGCGAAGGAAGAAGAGCTCAGACTGCTAAAGACAGTCATCACATTTTGTATTATAGAAGGAAAAAGGAACTATCCAGTGGAGTAGGAGTCTT
>NC_134785.1:62497910-62500410 GCF_046742065.1 Oratosquilla oratoria | reverse complement strand
AAAAAAAAATCCAATGGATCTAGTAACACCTCTACGGTCCAAAGTCTCATACTATTATTTTCTAATTGAAAACTAGCTACCTCTAAGACAAAGAATATATGATGAATTTTAGTCTTTACAGTACCTGACCACCTTTCGGTTGTCTTCCTTAAATCTCTTCCTTCTTACCCCAATGACTTCACCCCTTCGGAACGATATTGTTTCCAAGGATAGAAGGGCAGGTTATACCAATGAAATACTCTGTATCTATATCTCTATCATCTATCTATCTGTCTATCTATTCATTTGTCTATCTCTCTCTCTTTTACTCTCCACCTGTATGTCTGTCTGTCTGCCTCTCTCTCTCTCTCTCTCTCTCTCTCTCTCTCTCTCTCTCTGTCTATATATATATATATATATATATATATATATATACATATATATATATATATATATATATATATATATATATGTTCGATTGAAGACCAGAGCTAATTCAATATCCACTATCTTCTTAGTGATTTTCTCAAGATAGTGGATATTGAATTAGCTCTGGTCTTCTATATATATGTATGTATATATATATATATCTATATATATACATATATATATATATATCTATATCTATATATATATATATATATATATATGTGTCTGTCCTTATCTTTGTCTCTCTCTCTCTCTCTCTCTCTCTCTCTCTCTCTCTCTCTCTCTCTCTCTCTCTCTCTCCCTTCCCTTCCCTTCCCTTCCTTCATTCCCTCTCGTTTTCTTTACCCCCTTCCCACTCATCCTTCCTTTCTCCCTTCTCAATCCCCTTCCCTATGTTTCCTTGAACCTTTTTCCCTATCCACTCCTTTTCCTTCTACCACTTTCCTTCACCTCTCTCTCCTCCTCCTCCTCCTCAACCATCCCTCCGCCATCTCTGGTGGTAAATGGAATAAGTACATCGTAAATCAACGAGTCGGGATGACTGGATCGAACCCTGATACCTGTGGCACTCCACTCGATCCTCATTCGCACTGTCCCGTCCTCACTCGTTCTTCACCAGAGCTGAAATCTAAATATATGATGTTTGTTTACATGCAGGATGGCTTGGATTAGGAGTGACGTCATCTCGCTCTATCCGGCTACAAAAGAAAGGTTCATTATACTTAAAAGTAAAAAATCACTACATTTATAAAATCTAAGATAAAGTGTTACCACACATCTTGTTCGAAATGAAATGTCATAACGCATATAAAGTCCATAACACAAATAGAAATAAAAAGCAAGTTATAGCCCACACAAAAAAAAAATAAAGTGTCATCACGTACATAACGTTCAGAACAATTCGTGGCCTAAACATTAAAACTGTATCATTCCAAGTTGCTGGATATAAGTTGCCATTTTTAAATTTCCCTGTAACCACAGGTCTGCGTGAGGCATTTTAGTTAACGAGTGTACATCGGCGTCAACAGAGTGAAGAACTTCAGGTCTCATATGTTCTCTGGATCTCTGACCATTTCATTTGATGAATGACGGTGCAGCAAACTGCCAATGCGACGCTCTGGCCACGACACTAACCACGGGTCCGCCCATAACTGTATCATATGTATAGTCGTTACATATTAATAACTACTCTCTCTCTCTCTCTCTCTCTCTCTCTCACACACACACACACACACACACACACACACACACACACACACACACACACACACACACACACACACACACACACACACACAGACACACACACACACACACACACACAGACACACACACAGACACACACACACACACACACACACACACACACACACACACACACACACACACACACACACACACACACACACACACAAATGCTGGTCTCGTATATCCCTAGCTGCGAGTTCGTATCACGCAATTCTTTTCTTTTCCCAGCCGTGACTTACCTACCTCAACAGTCCCCAAAGCGCAAATGGTAAAGGGTTTCCTGGCACAGCTACGTACCTCCTGACATATATTCTTCACCTTTTTCCTCTCCCCATACGATATATATGAGAACGGAAATCTCAGCAGCGTCTGGTAAGGTCTCGCTACGTGGGTCCGGAACGGGTGCCTATAGCCAACACTTCTTAAAGTGTCCCCTGAGTATTTCTTGAGAGTATTCGAACGTCGTGCCTACAGATAGATATTACCTGCTATAGTCACGACGTTCGGGTGCTTTCAACACACTCAGGGGACACTTTAAGAAGTGTTTTGTTACATATCCTCGCTATGGGCCTGGGGATAGATTACTCCCCTCGAGGACATAGTGTAGCGGACGTGGCTGAAGGCCTCCATAATCATCCATCTGCCAGAGTGCATTGTTCTCCATCTGACCTCCGTGACCCCCCTCACTGTTGGGTCATATGAGGTCACCCAGGCAACATTTCACCAAAGACCCACGATTCAGACTTGTATTTAACTTTGGGACAACCTGGAGATTATGTATATACATATATATATATATATATATATATATATATATATATATATATATATATATTATGTATAT
>NC_134785.1:62482910-62487910 GCF_046742065.1 Oratosquilla oratoria | reverse complement strand
ATTATGAGTATTTATGTATCCTTATAAAAAATAAATTATATGCATGTATGCATTCATGTATATACGCATGTATTCATATATGTATGCATGTATGTATGTATGTATGTATGTATGTATGCATGTATGTGTGTGTGTATGTATGTATGTATGTATGTATGTATGTATGTATTTATGAATGTATGTATGTATGTATGTATTTATGTATGTATGTATGTATGTATACATGTATGTATTTATGTATGTATGTATGTATGTATGTATGTATGTATTATTATGTATGTATGTATGTATTTATGTATGTATTTATGCATGTATATATGTATGTATGTATGTATGTATGTATGTATGTATGTATGTATGTATATATGTATATATGTGTGTATGTATGTATGTATGTATGTATGTATGTATGTATGTATGTATGTATGTATGTACGTATGTAAATATGTATGCATGCATGTATGTATGCATGTACATATGTATATATGTATGTATGTATGCATGTATGCATGTATGCATGTATGCATGTATGTATGTATGCATGTATGTATGTATGTATGTATGTATGTATGTATGCATGCATGCATGCAAGCATACACGTATGTACGACTAGATTCTTGCTCACCGGCGCGTAACTGTACTTATTGCCACGGGACTCGTGGTACGTACGTACGTGTTGGACCTCAGCAAAGCAGGTTTCTTGCTCCACACAGTCCCACTCGCTTGTGACAGAAACCCTCAATTGTTTTTTTGTTTTGTTTTTTATACGGTGATTAAGAAAAGGGTTTTTCTGTTTGCTTCCGTTAGTCTTCTTATTCTTATTATATTTTTTTACTCTTCTTCTTTTTCTTCGTCTACTTCTACTTCTTCTACTTCTATTTCTATTTCTAATTCTAATTCTACTTTGAAATCCAGCACGTCAATAAGCTCCTTCGATTCGGTGAGCTCATTTATATCTCTTCCACCGGTTGACGTCAGACGATTTTATTAAGCTTAGGGGAAGACCTATGCTTGGATGGATAATTCTATTCAATATCCATAAAAGAAGGGTACAGTCTTGAAGCAATTTTTAGACAACAATTTAGTTTCCTGTACGCATTGATTTTTATACGCGCACCCGGTGCCAAATATTTAGTCCTTCATTTTATTCAGCCTGTCGTCAAGCGATTTTATTCAACCCAGGGAAACCTCCAGCAGTCACAGACCTAATGTATGTGGATGTGTGTCGACCGCGAGACGCGGAAGTGCCTCAAAACCTGATCCTGAAAACGAGAGTGAGGAGAGAGGTGCAACAGTATGATGATATCACCCCCAGCCCCCCGTAGTCACGTTCATGCATCCCTCTGAGGAAACTTCACCTCAAAACAATCCGCTCTCTCTCCCACCTCCTCGCGCCTTCAATTATCCCTCAACTCCGACCTCAATCCCGGGACTCATTCCCCTTTTTTTCAAAGAGTGACCCTGCCACTCCTACTTTTTTTCTCTCTGTTGCCGTCCTTCTTGAAGAGGGCCTACCTCACGCACTGTGTTCGTGTGATGTTCGGGAGAGACTGTCGTCACATGGACCGATTTGACGTCAGACGAGATGTTGAACTATCTATCTGTATCTCTCTCTCTCTCTCTCTCTCTCTATATATATATATATATATATATATATATATATATATATATATATTTTTATATCCATCTCTGTCTCTCTCTCTCTCTCTCTCTCTCTCTCTCTCTCTCTCTCTCTCTCTCTCTCTCTCTCTCTCTCTCTCTCTCTCTCTCTCTCTCTCTCTCTCTCTCTCTCTCTCTATCTCTCTTTCTCTCTCTCTCTCTCTCTCTCTCTCTCTCTCTCTCTCTCTCTCTCTCTCTCTCTCTCTATCTATCTATCTATCTATCTATCTATCTATCTATCTATCTCTATCTTCTATCTACCTATCTATCTGTCTATCTATCTATCTATCTCTCCCTCCCTCTCTATCTCTCTCTCTCTATCTTCTATCTATCTATCTATCTATCTATCTACCTATCTGCCTGTCTATCTATATACTTATTCATCTATTATCTACCTTTCCCTCTCTCTCTCTCTCTCTCTCTCTCTCTCTCTCTCTCTCTCTCTCTCTCTCTCTCTCTCTCTCTCTCTCTCTCTCTCTCTCTCTCTCTCTCTCTCTCATATTATTGAGTTTTTACGTCTCCCTGCACCATCATTCCCTCCTTTCCCTTTCTTCTGCGAAAACGGCCATTGGAGTTCGGCATTTGATTGCATCTCTTTGCAGAGAAGAACGATTGCAATGTTGCCACCTGTCAGCCGAACGATTGCCACGTAATTCTTAGATCAAGATTGTCGTGACGTGGTCGATGGATTCGGTAACTTTCCTCTCAGTTTTCCAGATTTAAGATATATGTATATGAAACTATATATATATATATATATATATATATATATATATATATATATATATATATATATATACATATATATATATATACATATATATATACATATACATATACATATACATAGACATACATGTATGCACATACGGATGATTGCTGGCCGAGTGTGTTAGGAACTCGCTATTTGCAAGAGAGCTCGAGATGATGGAGGTTCGAACCTTGCTACCGGCGAGTTGAACCAAGGGCGTGGTTTGTTAAATTCCACGCTACATGGTCTTCTGTAAGGAGCAACGTCCTAGCCTCATGATCAGGGGCTATTTCCTCCTCCTCTTCTTCCTCTTCCTCTTCTTCTTCCTCTTCTTTTTCCTCCTCTCGATTCCATCCATAGATATTCATCTATATTAGACTTTTTTCCAACAATGGTGGTCGCCATTCATCTCCTGGGAATGACATGGAAAAGCATTGACCTCTTCCTTATACAGGATTAGAGAGAAGGAGCAACTCATCCTTTTCCATTTCTTCTCTTACTCTTTCCCTTGGGCTTCCTACGCTTTCTCCATCCCTACCACCTCCTCCTCCTCCTCCTCCTCCTACTCCTCTTTCTTCTCTTCTTCGTCCTCTTTCTCCTCCACCTCCTCCTCTTTCTCCTCTTCTTCCTCCTCTTTCTCCTCATCCTCCTACTCCCCTTCCTCCTCCTCCTCCTCCTCCTCCTCCTCCTCCTCCTCCTCTTCCTTTTCCTTCTCGCTTCCCTCCTTTTACTCCTCTTCCCCCTCCTCCTCTTCCTCCTCCTCTTTATCCTCATCCACCTCCTCTTCCTTATCCTCTTCCTCCCCTTCCCTTCCTTCACCTCCTCTTCATCATCCTCATCTTCTCCCTCCTCCTTCTCTACCACCTCTTCCCCATCCCTCTCCCCCTCCTCCTCTTCCTCTTCCTTTTCCTTCTCGCTCCCCTCCTTTTACTCTCCTCTCCCCTCCTCCTCCTCCTCCTCCTCCTCCTCCTACTCTTCGTTATTCTCCTCTTCCCCTTCCCCCTCCTCCACCTCCTCTTCGCCATCCTCCTCTTCCCCCTCCTCCTTCTCCATCTCCTCTTTATTATCCTTTTCATTCCCCTCTCCCTCCTCCTTCCCCACCTCCTCTTCGTTATCCTCCTCTTCCTCCTCCCCCTCCTCCTCTTCGCCATCCTCCTCTTTCCCCTCCCTTTCCTCCTCCACCTCTTCGTCATTCTCCTCTTCCTCCTCCTCCTCCACCTCCTCTTCGTCATCCTCCTATTCCTCCTCCCCCCCCCTCCTCATCTCAGGAAATGCTTTAGGTGAAGAGAAAGGCAGAAAAGAAACACAAAAAAGTACATTACAACCTCAGAGGTGCCATAGATATTAATAAAATAGACAGACGGCAGGTAGGAAAAGTGCCACCCAGCACGGAAGGGATGAGCTAAGTATGTGGCCGCACACTAAACTAGAATGCTACTTGCTTTTTGCTATTTCGTTTGAGTAGAAACGACTTCGGTTGCAAGATTCTAGACTTCCGTAAGAACTTCTCAACAATGTGTCCAACATTTGTTTTCTAGATTAAACTTCTCTTAGTTGATCATTCAACTTCTCACGATATGACGCAAGATTAATTTGACATTTGGAAATTTGAAAGACGAAAAGATCATAACCGAAGTCGTTTCTTCTCGAAGGAAGTAGCAAAAGCAACTAGCATGCTAGCGAGAAACGCCTAATGTGCCGCCACACCTCCTGACGGTCTGGTCTTCACCGCGCAGACACGACCCAGCTCACCGAACTGGAAACATGAAATTCAAAATTCAAAAATCAAACGTGACGTAACGGTCATCGTGACGGAATGGTCATCGTGATGTAACGGTCATCGTGACGCAAAGGTCACTGTTACGTAACAGTCATCTTGACATGACGGTCACCGTGACGTAACAGTCACCGTGACGTAACGGTCACCGTGACGTAACGGTCACCGTGACGTAACGGTCACCGTGACGTAACGGTCACCGTGACGTAACGTTCACCGTAACGTAACGGTCACCGTGACGTAACGGTCACCGTGACGTAACGGTCACCGTGACGTAACGGTCACCGTAACGTAACCGTCACCGTAACGTAACGGTCATCGTGATGTAACGGCCACCGTGACGTAACGGTCATCGTGGCGTAATGGTCAACGTGATGTAACAGTCATCGTAAAATAAAGGTTATCATGATATAAAGGTCACTGTAACGTAATGAACATCGGGTAACGGTTACCGTGGTGTAACGGTCATTGTGACGTAACGGTCATTATGACGTAGCGGTCATCGTGATGTAATGATCATCCTGACGTTACGGTCATCCTGACATAACGGTCATTGTGACGTAACGGTAATTGTGACGTAAATCCGTCATCGTGGCGTAACGGTAATTGTGACGTAAAAAGGTCATGTTGACGTAATGGTCATCGTGATGTAACGGTCATCGAGACGTAGCGGTAATTATGACGGAAACGGTCATCGTGACGTAAACGGCCATCGTGATGTAACGGTAACTGTGACGTAACGGTCATCGAAACGTAACGGTCATCGTGACGTAAAACGGTCATCTAGACGTAACGTTCATCGTGACGCAAAAC
>NC_134785.1:62475410-62477910 GCF_046742065.1 Oratosquilla oratoria | reverse complement strand
TATAATATATATATATATATATATATATATATATATATAAGCTGACAGATCCAACCAATTTGTGTCCTATTCCGACAGAAAGTAATCAAAGCTCCATTGCCCTAAAAACAGAGCATGAGGCAACGTTTTTTTATATCCGTGACTAAAATATTGGCAGTGCATGTTCTGTGATTTTAATCAATGTGTGTCACTGTGATGATGAAAACGTTGCCCAATTAAGATCGGCCGTGTGTGATGGACACAGCGTTCGCGTTTGGGGTCATCGGTGCCCAGGGAGACACAAACATCATACATTTTGTTTATTTATTCATGTATTCATTTAACTGTTTATTTATTTATTTATTTATCTATTTATTTGTTTATCTATTTATTTATTTATCTACTTATTTATTCATCTATTATTTTATTTTCACTTTTTATTATTTATTCATTTATCTGTTTATTTATTTGTTTATTTATTCATATATTTATGTATTTATTTATCTATTTATCTATTTTCTTTTTTATTAGTTATTTATTCATTTATCTGTTTGTTTATCTATTCTTTTGTTTATTTATTTATTCATTTATCTATTTATTTTATCTATTATTTACCTATAGATTCATTTATTCATTTATTAGTTTATTCATTTAGATAATTATATATCAATCTAATCATCTATCACCTTTTGGTACCTATTTTTTTCAAGGAGTGTCAAAAAGAAGTGGATTTTTTTTTTTTTTTAGTTTTAGTTTCAGTTCAACTAGAACAACAACAGTTTCAACTCCACCTGGAGGTGAACCCCAAGGACTGGAATTCGGTCACTGAACAGGTCCCCCAAATCGCTTAACTTCCATAACTGAATAGAATTGTCGGTCGTAATTCAGAAAGAATTAGTTGACTCTTTTCCTGATTAAGAAGTAGCTTTCAAAAATTTGATCATTTTCTTTCTTGGCAACAGTCATCAAAACGTTTACAAAAATCTACACATTATGTAAAACAATTGTCCCTTCATCAAATGGAATTTCTCGTCTTCCTGTTTTATATTTTGAGGTAGTTTTCATCCTTTGAATAAAAATCTTCTAATGGTAGGCAGAACAAGACACAAATGGAACAGAGTCAAAATCGTTTCGACAGTTTCTTTCTCTCTATCTGTCTATCTATCTATCTATATATATATATATATATATATATATATATATATATATATATATGATATTTCTCTATCTGTCTATCTGTCTCTCTCTCTCTCTCTCTCTCTCTCTCTCTCTCTCTCTCTCTCTCTCTCTCTCTCTCTCTCTCTCTCTCTCTCTCTCTCTCTCTCTCTCTCTCTCTCTCTCTCTCTCTCACTCTATCTCTCTCTATCTCTCTCTCTCTCTCTTTTTTTACCTTAATCTACCCCCCTTTGACATCCACAATGAGCGTTCTTCAGGACTGAAAGGTGAACGCAAAGATCAAAAGTGACGAGACAGTGAGAGAGCGACTTCCTTCTCTGTGACATTTATAACCTTCTCTTCCCTTTCCTTCCCTTCCCTTCCCTTCCCTTTCCTTTCCTTTCCTTTCCTCCCCTTTCTTGACGTTTTCAGTCTCACCTTAAGAGGCAGATCAAACATGACTGGCAAAAATTTCTTAATTCAACGCTATTCCTTTTGTTTGAGTCGTGAGTTCAGGTTTTTTTTTCTGATGTTTGTTTTGTTTGACGACCAGGTTGGTGCTTTTCATGACCCGTTACTTGCACGAGGGGTTCCGCTAAAGTGAATGAAATCGCCTGACGGCAGATCAGAATTAAAGGAAAGGTATCACTCGGTACGTAAGGTGTTAGTTTTTATCGAGTTTTTTTCCCGATTCTGGCGTTCTGTGATTTACTTAGTGTTTACTTAGTGATTTTCTTAATAGTGTTTGTTGTTGTTGCTGCTGTTGTTGTTGTTTTTGTTGTTGATTTGTTGTTTTGTTATTGTCGTTTTGTTATTGTTGTGTTGTGGTTATTGTTGTGTTATTGTTGTTGTTGTTTGTTGTTGTTGTTATTGTTGTTGTTGTTGTTGTTGTTGCTGTTTTGTTGTATTTGTTTCGTTGTTATTATTATTGTTTTGTTTCTGTTGTTGCTGTTGTTGTTGTTTTATTGTTGTTATTATTCTATTGTTGTTGCAGTTGTTCTTGTTGTTAATAATGATGATGTTGTTTTCTTTGTTTCTTTTTCTGGAAAGACGTGTTGGCCCTGTAAGACAGACGTCGAAGAGAATCGCCTCCCCACCGTCGTTTT
Source organism: Oratosquilla oratoria (assembly GCF_046742065.1). Taxonomy (NCBI): domain Eukaryota; kingdom Metazoa; phylum Arthropoda; class Malacostraca; order Stomatopoda; family Squillidae; genus Oratosquilla; species Oratosquilla oratoria. Next base: position 62,475,670 of record NC_134785.1, on the reverse strand, counting down.
TTAAATCCTATCAATACCCTTACCTCTTCCTGGAGCTGCAGCCCAGAAGGGTTGGCATTCGGTCTCCGAACCAGGGCTAATCAATCTCTCTCTCTCTCTCTCTCTCTCTCTCTCTCTCTCTCTCTCTCTCTCTCTCTCTCTCTCTCTCTCTCTCTCTCTCTCTCTCTCTCTCTCTCTTCACCAACACCTTCCACAACGGGTGACTCTTTTTTTTTTTTTCTACAAGCTAACTATAGGAGCGAAGATCGAGGTGAGGGCGG
>NC_134785.1:62407910-62455410 GCF_046742065.1 Oratosquilla oratoria | reverse complement strand
ACGTACACACACACACACACGTACACACACACACGTACACACATGCTACACATACATGCACACATACACACACACACATACACACACATACACTCGCACACACACGTACACACTCACACACACACACACACACACACATGTACACACACGTACACATACACACGTACACACACACACATGTACACACACGTACACATACGTACACACACACACGTACACTCACGTACACACACACACGTACACACACACGTACACACACTCACGTACACACACGTACACACACACGTACACACGCGCGCGCACACACGTCGCCACTCCGTCGCCCTTTCCCCGGCACCCCACAACCCCTACACCCTCTCGGCACCCTGTTCTTCCCCCCTCCGCCCTACCTGGGGGGGGGGGGCATTGTTAGGAAAGAACGCGACCCTTCCTGCAGAGGGAGCAAGAGTGACGGTTTCGTCCCTACCAAAGTTTAGCTAAGCGCCTCTGGGTGTAGACTCCCTCCTGACCTCGCCCCTTTTCGTTCTTTTCAGTTTGCACCCCCCAACGACCGGGTGTGGCGTCTTGTGACGTCATGGCACGCCACGTGCTTGTCCTGGGCGGGGGCGGGCGTGAGCACGCCCTCGCCGTGGCCCTCAAAGCCTCCCAGAACACCGGGACGATCTACGTCAGCCCCGGAAACGCCGGAACCAGCGAGATCGCCACGAACGTCGCTCTCAACGTTAAGAACCACGAGGTAAGAGACACTCGAACTCAGAACGACGTGTTGCCCACCCACGAACTTTGAATTTTTTTTTTTTTTTTTTTTTTTCTTAATGTTCCCTCCCGCTGAAAACGTTTGATTTGTTTGGCCTCAGTTATTTGTACTTTTTGTTTTCCAAGCAATCTCGACACCGTTATTTCGTCTTTTTTTTTTTTTAATTATGCAAGATTTGTACCCTTACTGTAAGACCTTTGCCTTTCTTGTGTGAGACTTGTGCCCCTTTTGTGTGAGTGACGGCGGAGCACCCCGGACCCCACTGGGAGGGTGGGAGGGGAATCTTTTGATCCAGCACCTGCAGTCGGTCGGGTCTCTGCCTCGTTGTATCCAAGAACACAGTCTTCAAGAGCATATACCCTTCCCTTCTTCAGGAAATCCTCAACTTCTGCCGGGGGAAGAAAGTTTCTATGGTGGTGGTCGGCCCTGAGGACCCACTGGACGACGGACTGACCAATTCCCTCCGCAAGGGCGGCGTCCCCGTAAGTACAACTCGAATAGTAGAGTTCGAATGCTGTAGATACACGTAATAGTCCCCGGTTTAGAATCCCGTGAGAAGAACATGAGGGTAAGAATTCCTTCCGGGATCAAGGTCTTGTGGTCATCAGGCCATTGACACACAGTTTGGCTCGTTAGTCAGGTTTAATTGTACAAGAAATTTTGGAGAAAGTCTTCGGCACGAAAGGACTTGAAATTTATAATGATTACATAGTTTGGTATATTGTTTCTATGTTTATACATTTTTTTTTCCTAAATTATGAATTCTGAAAGTTTCTCACTGCCCACTTCAAAACCCTCCACGTCCTCCATTTGTCCCTCTCCCTTCGCCCTCCATTTGTTCCTCTCCCTTCACACTCCACTTGCCCCCTCTCATCTCACCCTCCACTTGCCCCCTCTCATCTCACCCTCCACTTACCCCCTCTCATCTCACCCTCCACTTGCCCTCTCCCCTCACCCTCCACTTGCCCCCTCTCATCTCACCCTCCACTCGCCCCCTCTCCTCTCACCCTCCACTCGCCCCCTCTCCTCTCACCCTCCACTCGCCCCCTCTTATTTCACCCTCCACTTGCCCCCTCTCCCCTCACCCTCCACTTGCCCCTTCTCATCTCACACTCCACTCGCCCCCTCTCAGCTCACCCTCCACTTGCCCCTTCTCATCTCACCCTCCACTCGCCCCCTCTCAGCTCACCCTCCACTTGCCCCTTCTCATCTCACCCTCCACTCGCCTCCCTCTCATCTCGCCCTCCACTCGCCCCTTCTCATCTCACCCTCCACTCGCCCCCTCTCCTCACGCCCTCCACTCTCCCCCTCTCCTCTCACCCTCCACTCTCCCCCTCTCCTCTCACCCTCCACTCGTCCCCTCTCCTCTCGCCTCCTCTCCTCTCGCCCCCTCTCCTCTCGCCCCCTCACTCCTCCCCCTCTCCTCTCGCCCCCTCACTCCTCCCCCTCTCCTCTCGCCCCCTCTCCTCTCGCCCCCTCTCCTCTCTCGCCCCCTCTCCTCTCGCCCCCTCTCCTCTCGCCCCCTCTCCTCTCGCCCCCTCTCCTCTCGCCCCCTCTCCTCTTGCCCCCTCTCCTCTCGCCCCCTCTCCTCTCGCCTCCACACTCCCCCTCTCATCTCACCCTCCACTCTCCCCCTCTCCTCTCACCCTCCACTCGCCCCATCTCCTCTCACCCTCCACTCGTCCCCTCTCCTCTCACCCTCCACTCGCCCCATCTCCTCTCACCCTCCACTCGCCCTATCTCCACTCACCCTCCACTCGTCCCCTCTCCTCTCACCCTCCACTCGCCCCATCTCCTCTCACCCTCCACTCGCCCCATCTCCTCTCACCCTCCACTCGTCCCCTCTCCTCGTCCCCTCTCCTCGTCCCCTCTCCTCTCACCCTCCACTCGTCCCCTCTCCTCTCACCCTCCACTCGTCCCCTCTCCTCTCACCCTCCACTCGTCCCCTCTCCTCTCACCCTCCACTCGTCCCCTCTCCTCTCACCCTCCACTCGTCCCCTCTCCTCGTCCCCTCTCCTCGTCCCCTCTCCTCGTCCCCTCTCCTCGTCCCCTCTCCTCTCACCCTCCACTCGCCCCATCTCCTCTCACCCTCCACTCGCCCCCTCTCAACTCACACTCCACTTGCCCCCTCTCATCTCACACTCCACTTGCCCCCTCTCATCTCACACTCCACTTGCCCCCTCTCCCCTCACCCTCCACTTGCCCCTTCTCATCTCACACTCCACTCGCCCCTTCTCATCTCACACTCCACTCGCCCCCTCTCAGCTCACCCTCCACTTACCCCTTCTCATCTCACCCTCCACTCGCCTCCCTCTCATCTCGCCCTCCACTCGCCCCCTCTCATCTCACCCTCCATTCGCCCCCTCTCATCTCACCCTTCACTTGCCCCTTCTCATCTCACCCTCCACTCGCCCCCTCTCCTCTCGCCCTCCACTCTCCCCCTCTACTCTCCCCCTCTCCTCTCTCCCCCTCCTCTCTCCCCCTCTCCTCTCACCCTCCACTCTCCCCCTCCACTCTCCCCCTCTCCTCTCACCCTCCACTCGCCCCCTCTCCTCTCGCCCTCCACTCTCCCCCTCTACTCTCCCCCTCTCCTCTCCCCCTCTCCTCTCACCCTCTCCTCTCACCCTCCACTCTCCCCCTCTCCTCTCACCCTCCACCTCCACTCTCCCCCTCCACTCTCCCCCTCCACTCTCCCCTCCTCTCTCCCCTTCACTCTCCCCCTCCACTCTCCCCCTCTCCTCTCACCCTCCACTCTCCCCCTCTCCTCTCACCCTCCACTCGCCCCATCTCCTCTCACCCTCCACTCGCCCCATCTCCTCTCACCCTCCACTCGTCCCCTCTCCTCTCACCCTCCACTCGTCCCCTCTCCTCTCACCCTCCACTCGTCCCCTCTCCTCTCACCCTCCACTCGTCCCCTCTCCTCTCACCCTCCACTCGTCCCCTCTCCTCTCACCCTCCACTCGTCCCCTCTCCTCTCACCCTCCACTCGCCCTCCACTTGCCCCCTCTCTTCTCGCCCTCCACTTGCCCCCTCTCGTCTCACCCTCCACTCGCCCCCCTTCTCCTCCCCCCCTCCACTTGCCCCCTCTCATCTCACCCTCCACTTGCCCCCTCTCATCTCACCCTCCACTCGCCCCCTCTCCTCTCACCCTCCACTCGCCCTCCACTTGCCCCCTCTCTTCTCGCCCTCCACTTGCCCCCCCTCTTCTCGCCCTCCACTTGCCCCCTCTCCTCTCATACTCCACTCGCCCCCTCTCCTCTCACCCTCCACTCGCCCCATCTCCTCTCACCCTCCACTCTCCCCCTCTCCTCTCACCCTCCACTCGGCCCCTCTCCTCTCACCCTCCACTCGCCCCATCTCCTCTCACCCTCCACTCGTCCCCTCTCCTCTCCCCCTCCACTCTCCCCCTCCACTCTCCCCCTCCACTCTCCCCCTCCACTCTCCCCCTCCACTCTCCCCCTCCACTCTCCCCCTCCACTCTCCCCCTCCACTCTTCCCCTCCACTCTTCCCCTCTCCTCTCACTATCCACTCGCCCCATCTCATCTCACCATCCACTCGCCCCATCTCCTCCCACCCTCCACTTGCCCCCTCTCCTCTCACTCTCCACTCGCCCCCCCTCCCCCTCTCCTCCTACTCTATACTTGCTACCTCGACTTTAACCTTGAACTTCGCCGTCGTTCTGCAGACGTTCGGGCCGAGCCAGGCGGCCGCGAAGATCGAGTCGAGCAAGTCTTGGTCGAAGGACTTCATGAAGCGGCACGGGATCCCCACGGGGGACTACAGGTCCTTCCAGGGCGCCAGCGAGGCCAAGGAGTTCATCCAGAAGTGAGTGGAATCAAAGTAACGCCTTTCTCCTACACAGCCTTCCCAGATTCAAATATGTATTTTTTCTTGTTCCTCCTTTTCTTCTTCCTCCTTTTCTTCTTCCTCTTACTCTTCTTCCTTTTACTCTTCCTCCTCTTCCTCTTCTTCCTCTTCTTCCTCTTCTTCTTCCTCTTCCTCTTCCTCCTCTTCCTCCTCACCTTCCTCCTCACCTTCCTCCTCTTCTTCCTCCTCTCCTTCCTCCTTCTTCCTCCTCACCTTCCTCCTCACCTTCCTCCTCTTCTTCCTCCTCTTTTTCCTCCTCTTTTTCCTCTTCATCCTCCTCTCCCTCCTCCTCTCCCCCTCCTCCTCTCCCTCCTCCTCTCCCTCCTCCTCTCCCTCCTCCTCTCCCTCCTCCTCTCCCTCCTCCCCTCCCTCCTCCCCTCCCTCCTCTTCTTCTTTCTCCTCCTCTTCTTCCCACCCCTGGCCACGGTTTGGGTCGTCTGATTGTGCCATGGACATCCCCTGGCAGGGATCGTAATTGGCGATTCTAATGGATGGAACCCCCTCGCCACCTCTAGTCATGCTTTGCCGTATCATCACCTCTCTCCACTATTTACTACCTGTCGCCTTTTCTTAATCGCCATTACAAACTCGTTCCCATCTTACCCATTTTTTCTTCAACTAATCTATTCACAGATTATTATTATTTTTTTTTTTATCTTTCCATTTATTTGTATCTGTATTTTTCAGCTCTGAGTGGACGGGTTACGTCATCAAGGCGTCGGGATTGGCGGCGGGTAAAGGGGTCATCGTGACGGAGACGAAGGACGAGGCGCTGAAGGCCGTGGACGAGGTCGCCGCCTCCTTCGGTGCCGCCGCCGATGTCATCCTCGTCGAGGAACGCCTCCTGGGTGAAGAGGCTTCGGTAAGTGGCTGGCTGACGAGGCTTCGGTAGGTGGCTGGCTGACGAGGCTTCGGTAGGTGGCTGGCTGACGAGGCTTCGGTAGGTGGCTGGCTGACGAGGCTTCGGTAGGTGGCTGGCTGACGAGGCTTCGGTAGGTGGCTGGCTGACGAGGCTTCGGTAGGTGGCTGGCTGACGAGGCTTCGGTAGGTGGCTGGCTGACGAGGCTTCGGTAGGTGGCTGGCTGACGAGGCTTCGGTAGGTGGCTGGCTGACGAGGCTTCGGTAGGTGGCTGGCTGACGAGGCTTCGGTGGGTGGCTGGCTGACGAGGCTTCGGTAGGTGGCTGGCTGACGAGGCTTCGGTAGGTGGCTGGCTGACGAGGCTTCGGTAGGTGGCTGGCTGACGAGGCTTCGGTAGGTGGCTGGCTGACGAGGCTTCGGTAGGTGGCTGGCTGACGAGGCTTCGGTAGGTGGCTGACGCGAGCGAACGAGCGACTGTAAATGAAGGCGGTGAGGAGTATACGCCAGGAGACGCGTAGTTGCGACGGAAGTAGTCACCTTTGCCCTGTGTGTTGTAGGCACTGTTAGAGTAAGTCACAGCCACTGCTAGGAATTGCAAAGAAGTGCGGGACTCGAATCCTCGAATAGGAGGGTGAGAGACCCGTAATATAGAGTTACATAGAGTTGAATCTTCCCACTCAGCTAAATAATAGAATCTAGAATTAACCAGAATAAAATATGTAGATGACGTCACTACGGTTGATATTGAAATGTACGAATTTATATGCCATATATCCCAGATTTGGCCCTCATCTGGAGAAACTACTCTATTACCTAATATAAAATGTATCAAATATGATCCCAAATTGAAATGCATCAAGTATGATATAATCACAAATTAATTCATAGATATAACTTCGGCCCGTTCACGCCCGGGGTTCCTGGGTGAGCTGAATAAAATCCCCGTGTGTTAACAAAAAGAAATGTAAATTATAACTCTGTTTATATCGCCTTTTGACTCCTCCAGGTGCTGTGTTTTACTGACGGGATGTCCGTAGCCGTGATGCCCCCCGCTCAGGACCACAAACGCCTTCGGGACGGCGACGAGGGCCCTAACACGGGCGGCATGGGCGCCTTCGCCCCCTGCCCCCTCGTCACGCCCAAGGACCTCGTTGAGGTCAAGGAGAAGGTCCTCCAGAGGGCTGTAGATGGTCTCCGGAAGGAAGGTCACCCGTTTGTAGGCAAGTAAAAGGTCTCGTTCTGTAACTCCAGTATTCGTTGTTGTTCCCTAGATTGGCTGGCCGAGCAGACACCAGTTGAACAGTTTCCAGACTAAACCCAGCTTCTAGACCCCACAAACCCCGCCTCAGCCCCCGCTCCGCATCCCAATTTCTAGTTCGTTCAATTGCAAGTCCGCTGTATCTTAAGTCTGCCCAACCCAACCCAACCTGATACTTGATCCAAACCAGTCCAACCCAGCCCAATCCAATCCCTAATATATCCAACCAAACCCAACACAACCCAACCCTTGTCCCCAATACAACTCTAAATATCTTCAATTCAACCCTTAATGTCCCCAATCCAACCCTTAATGTCCCCAATCCAACCCTTAATGTCCCCAATCCAACCCTTAATGTCCCCAATCCAACCCTTAATGTCCCCAATCCAACCCTTAATGTCCCCAATCCAACCCTTAATGTCCCCAATCCAACCCTTAATGTCCCCAGTCCAACCCTTGTCCCCAATCCAACTCTAAATATCTTCAATTCAACCCTTAATACCCCCAATCCAACCCTTGATATCCTTAACACAAACCAATCTCTAATCTTCCCAAGCCGTAAGCTTCAGACCACGTCTCCGGTCACCCAAATCTCTGTGTTAAGCAGCACCCGTTTCAGTTCGCCACAACCCATGACATGATCACCACCTCCTCTCCCTCCGGTAGGTGTGCTCTACGCCGGAATCATCATGACGAAGAACGGATTCCGGGTCCTCGAGTTCAACTGCCGCTTCGGCGACCCGGAGACGCAAGTCATACTCCCGCTCCTCCGGACAGACTTCCTCCACGTTGTCGAGGTAAGTACGAGAAGAACCACAAAGGACAGGGGGAAGGTAGCTGTGTCAGGGGGAGGGAACCTCCATAAACAGGAATGAGGGGGACTCAATATACCGGACTGATAAAACCTCCGTATACCGTAATGGAAAGAGGGCTCGGTATACCGGACTGAGGGGGGGCTCGGTATACCGGACTCGAAGGGGGCTCAGTATACCGGACTGAGGGAACCTCTGTGTACCAGATTGAGGGATCCTCCGTGTACCGGACCGGAGAGCCGCCGTATGCCGGACCGGGGGAGCCTCCGTATATCGGACTGAGGGAGCCTCCGTATATCGGACTGGGGGAGCCTCGTATGCCGGACCGGAGAGCCGCCGTATGCCGGACCGGGGGAGCATACGTGTGCCGGACTGAGGGAACCTCCGTATGCCAGACTGAATGAGGGAGCTCTGAACAGTCGAGGTAAGAATTACTTTTGCTCCTGGAAGTGAACGCTGTTCTCAGGATGTGATCACTACCAGGTCAAACTTGTTCAGGATTTTCTTTTCTTTTTCCATCGCTTAAGGTGTCCTTGTTTTGTCATCCCATAACTTCTTGACTGGGCAATAAATTCTAAGGGATTTCTATCCGTCTTCTCTTTTTCTACCTAAGGGGACGGAGATGGAGAGTCGCTGATTAAATGAAGCGCCCTGGCTATGGATATACTGTGTCTTGTTGCAGTGCTTCTGACCCAGGGCGGTGGGCGGGATGCAGGGATGACCCGTCATCCATGAGTAGCCAAGATGAGAGGAAGGAAAGGGTAGTGGAAGGGAAGGGAATGGGTGGGAGTAGGTACGTGCCTTTGACTTGGCTACCTTCCTTGTTAGGGGGAAGAACTTCTCAGTATGTAGATAATATTGCCTGTTTTTATTTATATTATTGTTTGCTTATTTGTATAGGAGGTGTGTAAAGATACTGTATTTTTCTCAGGCTTGTGTAGAGGGTCGCTTGGCGGAGACTGACGTGGTCTTCGACAGCGACAAGACGTGCGTCGCTGTCTGCGTGGTCAGCGGGGGCTACCCGGGATCCTACCCCAAGGGCAAGGCCATCTCAGGTGAGTGGGTGGGAGAGGTGGTGGTGGTTGCTGGCATTTGTGGTAGTGTCCGTTTGTGGTTGCCGTGAGAGTGATTAGGGTTGTTGTGGTTGTAGATGTGGAGTGATTAGGAATGCTGTGGTTGTGGTGGCTGCTGTGGTTGTAGTGACTGTTGTGGTTGAGGTGGCTGTTATGTTTGTGGCGGCTGCTGTGGTTGTGGCGGCTGCTGTAGTCGTGGCGGGTGCTGTGATTGTGGTGGTTGCTGTGGTTGTGGCGGCTGCTGTGGTTGTGGCGGCTGCTGTGGCTGTGGTGGCTGTGGCTGTGGTGGCTGTGGCTGTGGCGGCTGTGGTTGTGGCGGCTGTGGTTGTGGCGGCTGCTGTGGTTGTGGCGGCTGCTGTGGTTGTGGCGGCTGCTGTGGTTGTGGCGGCTGCTGTGGTTGTGGCGGCTGCTGTGGTTGTGGCGGCTCCTGTAGTCGTGGTGGTTGCTGTGGTTGGGGTGACTGTTGTAGTTGTGGCGGCTACTGTAATTGCGGTGGTTGTGATTATGATGGTTGTAGTTGCGGTTGTGGCTAATGTGGTTGTGATTATGGTTGTGGTGGAATTTGTGGTTCTGAGGATTGTTGTGATTGTGGTGGCTGGTGAGGCTCTTGTGGTTGTGATTATGATGGTTGTGGTGGTTGTGGTAGTTGTTGTGGTTGGTGTGGTTGTGAAGATTGTTGTAGGTGAGATGGTTGTAGTGATGATTGTGACTGGCTGTGGTGATTGTGACTGGCTGTGGTGATTGTGACTGGCTGTGGTGATTGTGACTGGCTGTGGTGATTGTGACTGGCTGTGGTGATTGTGACTGGCTGTGGTGATTGTGACTGGCTGTAATGATTGTGACTGGCTGTAATGATTGTGACTGGCTCTGATGACTGTGAACTAACTGTGATGATTGTGAACTATGATGATTGTGACTGACGGTGACGATTGTGAAGGTGAAGGTATTTCCAAGATGATTGTTATGATTGTGTTCTACCTACAATCGGCCCATAGACATGAATAACCTCCCTTTTCTTCCTGCTGCAGGTCTGAGCGAAGTGACGTCCCTCCCCAACCACCGGATATACCACGCAGGTACCCGACGCCAGGACCCTAACGATAGCGTCGTCGTGACCTCCGGCGGGCGGGTCCTCGCCGTCAGCGTCCTGGAACCGTCCCTGGAGGAGGCAGCGCGTCTGGCCACCGCTGCAGCAGACAAGATCAAGTTCGATGGCGCCTTCTTCAGGAGGGACATTGCGAGGAAAGGAATCATTAGGTGCGTGCGGGGGTATAATTAGGGGCGTTAAAGGCGTCGGTTGGGGGAGGAAAGCGAGGCCTAAATGGGAAAGGAAAGGAAAGGGAGTGGAGGGGAAAGAAGGGGAAGGGGAGATGAGGTAAGGGAAGGATTGTAGTAAAAGACTAGCTCTCTTCAGACGAACTATTTTTTTGTGTAAATGTGTGTTTGTTGTTCTGAATATAGTTTTATATTTCTGAAGTTTTTTACATTTACAAATTAGTTATTTTTCCTAATCTGTATTTCTATAGTGATATGCTAATATATATATATATATATATATATATATATATATATATATATATATATATATATAATATATATATATATTACGTTTTTCTTTGTCTTGTGTGAATTAAGCTGTGTAGGTCACTGCTTCCATTAGATAGGCATAGCACTTTGAGAGTACAAATATTCATCTTGATTGAATAAAATCACTCGGTGACTGGTGGAAGTAAACGCGGACTCCAGTAAACACTTCTTTCGACACCGAACTACTGTAGTATATGGATAACCTGAGAAGTTGTTTCACCGTTTCATTAGTGACGCACTTTACTCGTTTTCTTCTGGTTAAACCCGGGAGATTTTATGTAGGTGAGGGAAGTGGCCTCTTTCCTTAAGTTCCTCTCGTCCGGACGAAACCCCGTTTAGAATTGAAACCCGCAGCCCCACAACAGCTGGCAATGGTCCTTGGATCTTCCTGCTGCGAGGCTGGGGGCCTACGGGGAGGGGGGGCAATTGCCAGTTCTCAGGTCCCCTTATGTGAAAAAGGAGAAAGAAATAGAAAAATTGAGATCATGGATCGAGTGTCAGGCCCTCAGGGTTGCATCTCCTGATAGTGAGGGTACTGACAGGGTTTGATAAATGAACACCGGGGGGAGATGGTTCTATCTGACGTCCTCCTCGTAGAACTGCAACCCGAACCACGTCTATCGCTGGTCTTGCTACCAGAAGAAAACTCGTAAATTGCGTCACTGAAAGATTAATATTTTTTTTTAACTTTGACGTCCGTATTGGTTCCTCTCGTCTTTTTTTTTTTTTTTCTTTTAACGTTTTCGCGTTATGATTCTGCAATTAATTATATCACATTATAATGTAAAAACAAAAGCTCCAAGGACCTACATTTATCAAGTCAAACCTCTGCTTGCCCCGCCTTGGGTCAACCTCTCTGTAGGGTTAGTGGGAGGGATTTTGATTGTGACACTAAGAAATTTTTGACAAAATCGGTATTGTGGAAGACACACAATAGACAATTTTCATCAATAAAAACAAGACGAAATAATCGTTTTTCATTGCCCCTTCAAACTCCGAGCTAAATAGGATCCCCGGTGTCTGCCAGAATAATTTTCTTAAAGAACCCCATTAATACAAGAAAGCCTGCTTTGGTCAGCTCAGAGTGCTGTCTTTGTTTGAATAAAGTGGTCCATTTTAAGCCAAAAATAAAACGTGTAGAGGGTCCATCAGGTCATAGGTGTTGACCTTGGGGTTATGTGTGTTGACCTTGGCGCTGTAAGTGTTGAACTTTGGGCTGTAATTACCTTGGGGTGTAGGTGTTGACAGGGTGTGGGTGTTGACCCTGGGGTGTAGGTGTTGACCCTGGGGCTGTAGGTGTTGACATTGCAGCTATAGATGTTGACCATGGAGCTATAGGTGTTGACACTAGGGCTGGTGTTGACCTTGGGGCTATAGGTGTTGACCTTGTGGCTGTAGTTGTCCTTGTGGCTGTAGTTGACCTTGGGGCTTTAGGTGTTGACCTTGGGGCTTTAGGTGTTGACCTTGGAGCTATAGGTGTTGACCTTGGGGCTATAGGTGTTGACCTTTCTGCTATACAGTAGGCCTTGGGGCTGTAGACGTTGACCTTGGGGCTTTAGGCGCTGACCTTGGGGATATAGACGCTGGCCTTGGGGCTATAGGCGCTGACCTTGGGGCTATAGGCGCAGACTTTGGGGCTATAGGCGCTGACTTTGGGGCTATAGGCGCTGGCCTTGGAGCTATAGGTACTGACCTTGGAGCTATAGGCGCTGACCTTGGAGCTATAGGCGCTGACCTTGAAGTTATAGGCGCTGACCTTGAAGTTATAGGCGCTGACCTTGGAGCTATAGGCGATGACCTTGCAGCTATAGGCGCTGACCTTGACGATATAGGCGCTGACCTTGGGGCTATAGGCGCTGGCCTTGGGGCTACAGACGCTGGCCTTGGGGCTATAGACGCTGGCCTTGGAGCTATAGACGCTGGCCTTGGAGCTATAGGTACTGACCTTGGAACTATAGGTACTGACCTTGGGGGCTATAGGCGCTGACCTTGGGGCTATAGGCGCTGACCTTGGTGCTGTAGGCGCTGACCTTGGAGATATAGGCGCTGACCTTGGGGCTTTAGGTACTGACCTTGGGACTATAGGCGCTGGCCTTGGGGCTATAGGCGCTGGCCTTGGGGCTGTAGACGTTGACCTTGGGGCTTTAGGCGCTGACCTTGGGGATATAGACGCTGGCCTTGGGGCTATAGGCGCTGGCCTTGGGGCTACAGACGCTGGCCTTGGGGCTATAGACGCTGGCCTTGGAGCTATAGACGCTGGCCTTGGAGCTATAGGTACTGACCTTGGAACTATAGGTACTGACCTTGGGGGCTATAGGCGCTGACCTTGGGGCTATAGGCGCTGACCTTGGTGCTGTAGGCGTTAACCTTGGGGCTGTAGGCGTTAACCTTGGGACTGTAGGCGTTGACCTTGAAGCTGTAGGCGCTGACCTTGGTGCTGTAGGCGTTAACCTTGGGGCTGTAGGTGTTGACCTTGGGGCTGTAGGTGTTGACCTTGGGGCTGTAGGTGTTGACCTTGGTGCTGTAGGCGTTGACCTTGGGGCTGTAGGTGTTGACCTTGGGGCTGTAGGTGTTGACCTTGGGGCTGTAGGTGTTGACCTTGGGGCTGTAGGTGTTGACCTTGGGGCTGTAGGTGTTGACCTTGGGGCTGTAGGTGTTGACCTTGGGGCTGTAGGTGTTGACCTTGGGGCTGTAGGTGTTGACCTTGGGGCTGTAGGTGTTGACCTTGGGGCTGTAGGTGTTGACCTTGGGGCTGTAGGTGTTGACCTTGGGGCTGTAGGTGTTGACCTTGGGGCTGTAGGTGTTGACCTTGGGGCTGTAGGTGTTGATCCTGGGCCCTATAGGTGTTGACCCTGAGGCTTTAGATGTTGACCCTGGGACTGTAGGTGTTAACCCTGGGGCTGTAGGTGTTAACCCTGGGGCTGTAGGTGTTGACCCCGGTGCTGTAGGTGTTGACTCTGAGGCTTTAAGTGTTGACCTTGGGGCTGTAGGTGTTGACCTTGGGGCTGTAGGTGTTGACCTTGGGGCTGTAGGTGTTGACCTTGGGGCTGTAGGTGTTCACCCTGGGGTTGTAGGTGCTTATCCATTAATGTATTCATTTTGTCACAATACTTTTTCTTTTACTATTGCATTTAATATTCTATTTCATTTTATTTTTTCATTCCATTCGTATTTAATTTTATCGATATTTGATAATGCATAATTTTTTAACCAATTTTTCGTATGTTTATAATCATACTGTGGCGGACCGCGTTGGGCTTCAATCTCGCCTCGTATTACGATAACCCTAAGAGCCTCCTGGCGTGAGCTCCTCACTATCGTACACGTCTTGACCTCGGGACTCCCTCCTACAGGAAGACAACGTCCTCCGGGAAGCTGACCTACCGGTCGAGCGGCGTGTCGATCGACGCTGGCGACGCTCTGGTCAGAGCCATCAAGGGCGTCACAGCCGCCACCCACCGTCCTGGAGTCCTCGGGTCCATCGGCTCCTTCGGAGGACTCTTCGACCTGAAGGAGACGCCCTTCGCCAAGGACGCCATCCTCGTGGCTGGCGCCGATGGCGTCGGCACCAAGCTCAAGGTAAGGAGGAACGTGAACGTGAAAATGAACGTGGTGAACGTGAACATGAACGTGGACGTGAATGTGGTGAACGTGAACGTGGTGAACGTAAACATGAACGTGGACGTGAACATGAACGTGGACGTGAACATGAACGTGGACATGAACGTGAACATGAACGTGGACGTGAACGTGGACGTGAACATGAACGTGAACATGAACGTGGACGTGAACATGAACATGAACATGAACATGAACGTGAACATGAACGTGAACATGAACGTGGACGTGAATGTGGACGCGAATATGAACGTGAACAGAAAGTTGGAAGAGGGATGTTGGGGAGGAAATGCGGAAGGGAGGAAGAAGAAAAGGAGGAGAACGATGACGATAGAAGAGAACGATGACGACAGAGGAGAACGGTGACGACAGAGGAGAACGGTGACGACAGAGGAGAACGGTGACGACAGAGGAGAACGGTGACGACAGAGGAGAACGGTGACGACAGAGGAGAACGGTGACGACAGAGGAGAACGGTGACGACAGAGGAGAACGGTGACGACAGAGGAGAACGGTGACGACAGAGGAGAACGGTGACGACAGAGGAGAACGGTGACGACAGAGGAGAACGGTGACGACAGAGGAGAACGGTGACGACAGAGGAGAACGGTGACGACAGAGGAGAACGGTGACGACAGAGGAGAACGGTGACGACAGAGGAGAACGGTGACGACAGAGGAGAACGATAACAACAGAGGAGAACGAGAGGAGAACGGTGACGACAGAGGAGAACGAGAGGAGAACGGCGACGACACAGGAGAACGGTGACGACAGAGGAGAACGGTGACGACAGAGGAGAACGGTGACGACAGAGGAGAACGGTGACGACAGAGGAGAACGGTGACGACAGAGGAGAACGAGAGGAGAACGATGACGACAGAGGAGAACGATGACGACAGAGGAGAACGAGAGGAGAACGATGACGACAGAGGAGAACGAGAGGAGAACGATGACGACAGAGGAGAACGATGACGACAGAGGAGAACGAGAGGAGAACAATGACGACAGAGGAGAACGAGAGGAGAATGATGACGACAGAGGAGAACGATGACGACAGAGGAGAACGAGAGGAGAACGATGACGACAGAGGAGAACGATGACGACAGAGGAGAACGAGAGGAGAACGATGACGACAGAGGAGAACGAGAGGAGAACGATGACGACAGAGGAGAACGAGAGGAGAACGATGACGACAGAGGAGAACGAGAGGAGAACGATGACGACAGAGGAGAACGATGACGACAGAGGAGAACGATGACGACAGAGGAGAACGAGAGGAGAACAATGACGACAGAGAACGATGACGACATAGGAGAACGATGACTGCAGAGGGGAGAAGAAAGTGTTGGGGAACGAGTAAGGGGATATCCAGGACGAAGAACTTGGTAAGAAGTAAACATACGAGAGAGGGACGATGATGATGATGATGTTCCGCCAGGGTAGGCTACCCGATCTTTCTAGACTACGAGTAGGTCTTCTGACTGACACCTCGCCCTCTACGCAGATCGCACAGTGCTTCGGCGTGTCCTCGACGGTGGGCGAGGACCTGGTGGCCATGTGTGTCAACGACGTCCTCACGCACGGCGCCGAGCCCCTCTTCTTCCTCGACTACTTCGCCACGGGACGCCTCCAGGTGGGCGTGGCCGCTAGCGTGGTCGAGGGCGTGGCCCGCGGCTGTCAGAAGGCTGGTTGTGCACTCTTAGGTAAGTACAGATTCGTTGATTTATGTATTTACATTTTTCTTTGTTTTATTTCATTTGTTAACGTGTCTACTTGTTAGTTATTTTTTCTATCCATTTTCCTTTTTAAAATTGTTTACGTGTTGAATACTAACACCGTTTTCTAGTAGTTTTTAATGATAATAAATTTTGTCCCGATCTTCATCAACTGGAAACCAAGGGCAGTGGGCAAGATGCAGGGATGACCCGTCATCCAGGAGGAGCCAGGAGGAAGGGGTGGTGGATGGGAGTGGAGTATGTGGAGATGAAATAGGTGGGAGTGGAATTATGCCTTTTGACTTTGGTTATCTCCCTTGTAAGGGGGGAAAAAAGCCCTTGGTATATGTATGTATGGAAACTAACCTAATAGTGACTGACAAGCCCTAAAGCTCTTCCATAAATCTCTCTGGAAAGAAAATCTGGACTCGTGTTTGTATTGTATTTGTGTGGGACTCTGTCACCAACTGAAAACAGGAAGAAGAGATTGAGCTAACTGTCAGTCGTCATCTTATCATACAAAGGCGTCCAGAATAGATAGGGGGAAATGCTTGCGTCATGCGTAAGCTATTTTGCCCCTTAACATTTAACGCTATAAGAACCATATTTCCGTACCAAGCAAACGTGGCATTTGCCCCCTTTCTATTCTAGACTCCTCATATGTGAAAGGGTGGAAGAAATGCAGTTGATGTTGATAGAGATCGATCTTGGGTTAGTCCGGAGAGTGTGTCAGCCGCTGGGGGTTGCACCTCCAGATGGAGGTGAGGTGTTGATGGGGTTTGAAAATGGGTTGCAGGAAGACGATTCCCTATGCTGTCTACATTACAGGACCACTACAAGTGTGTAACAGTCAATGGTCCCAGTTTATTTTAATTAGATTAAATTTATCTTTTTATACCTGGGTCAATTCCACACCTGTTGTAAGTTCTCGGCCTCCTTGTTTATTTTTTTTTTATTCCTATTTATTTTTTGTTTATTTATTTATTTTTATTTTTATTTTTTTATTTTTTTATTTTTTTCCTCCACCAGGAGGCGAAACGGCCGAGATGCCGGGCATGTACGGCACCGACGAGTACGACCTTGCCGGCTTCGCAGTGGGCGCCGTCGACCGGGCTCACCTGTTGCCCCGCTCTCAGGAGATGGTCGAGGGGGACATCCTCCTCGGTCTCGAGTCTTCGGGGCTCCACAGCAACGGCTTCAGCCTCGTCAGGAAGATCGTCGACACTTGTCGGCTTGATCTGACTCGACCTGCTCCCTTCAACACAAAAACTCCACTCGGTAAGACGGAGTTCTTTGTGCAAACTCGATTTCAAAGTACGTATGCGGCTTTGTGTCGTATATACCTACTTCCTGTGAATACGAGTTTCTTTTCTTATGTTGTACTGTTAATCGGGCATATTTTCAACATTAGGCTGGTAGAAAGCACGGCACCATCTTTTGAATTGCCCTTGTACGATTTGTGTTCATATCATTGACGCAGTATTTTGAATCGGTACCGTTGATTCCCCCACCCCCAACCTATCTATCAGTAATACTGTGTGATAAGGATTATTCCCCATTTTTGTTTATTAATTATGATCACGGGCCACTTTAACATAGAAACATACCAGAAGTTCGCCCTTAAACCTTGGAATGTAGTTGTATTCACCCCAGAAAGTTTTGCCGTTCTTCCAGACCTGAACTACATTATCTAAAACCGTTCGACTCTTCTGCACAGGCGAAGAGCTGCTGACACCGACCAGGATCTACGTCCAGAGCACCCTGAAGGCCCTGACGAGCGGACTGGTCAAGGGCGCCGTTCACGTCACCGGAGGCGGCCTGACCGAGAACCTGCCGCGGGTACTGCCGGAGGGTCTCGGGGTCGTCCTCGACGCTCGGTCCTGGGAACTCCACCCCGTCTTCGCCTGGATCTCCTGTTATGGTAACTCGCGATGTTTAGACACTTCGAGCCTTTCCTTTCGGACTACAGATTGACCTCTCATTAACGGACTAAAAGAGGGGTAACGGTGTCCGTTGATGTAAATAATCCGTTGATTTGGAGTGGTTTTTGGGTGGCATAGTGATTGCACAGCACCAAAAACACAGCTAATTAACGTCCGTTAATGAGGTCAATCTGTATATACTTTTATCTAAGACTATAGTTGTCAACCAGCCCCCTCTCCTCCTTCTGCAGGAGTGACAACGGCAGAGATGTCGAGGACCTTCAACTGCGGCCTGGGGCTGGTCCTCGTCGTGGCCAAGGACAAGGTCGAGGACGTGAAGAAGCTCATCCTCGAGTACGAGCCCAAGGTCGTCGGGAGACTCGTCCAATGGACGGAAGGTAATTTATAGACCAAATGGTCGCCCAAAAGTGTTCTTATGTTGTTACGGGAGGTAGCGAATCGTTCTTTAAGACTGGGACGTTTTGTATACAGTTGTAGCAAACACGAGACAATTTTATTCAGCTGATGGGAACACACACACGTCTCGTATTGTTGCAATTGAACCTACATTGCACGTCACCGTTGAAGCAAAGAAATGTACTGGCAATAGGAAGGGATCATATTCAAAAAAGTAACATTTAATTTATTTATTACTTTATTTTTCATATAATTGCCACTAACCGTGGAGCCGAATGTGTGTGCTCTACAAGGGACGTGTATACGCACTGGAATTCCAGATCTGTCTTGTTTCCAGGGAAGACAAGAGTGCAGATCGACGGTCTGGACGAAGTTCTGGAGACTGGGAGGAAGCCTCTCCTCGTCAGAGGTCCAGTCCTCCCGCAGAAGAGGAGAGTCGGGGTCCTTATCTCAGGGTCCGGCACCAACCTTCAGGTAATTTCCACGAGATCCCAAAAGAAGTACAAAACCTTAGTTGTTTGGTGCATTTCGAAAGGTTTAGGCATTACCAAATATTGTTCTGGGAGATAGAGAACTTAGTTGTAATGACAGTTATAGTCTTGTTCCAACACGTTTGCACCCTTTCTTCAGGCTCTGATTGACCACGCGAGCAGCAGCCTCAGCGCTGCGCAGATCGCCGTGGTGATCAGCAACGTGGCCGGAGTTCGAGGACTTCAGCGGGCGCAGGATGCGGCGATTCAGACCAGGGTAAACAGTCCCTGAGCCTACAACCCCCACGCCTCCTGTTTGCACTAAACACCAACCCTTGGGGTTGTTGATGGTTGGGGGGAGGGGAGAGGGATGGGTGTTGGTTAACATTAACCCTCAAACACCACCACCCCAACCACCAACTCCATGGTAAGGGGAGAGATGGGTGTTGATTAACTCCCAAACACCCTCTACCACCAACCCCTGGTGATGTTGGGGGGGTGAGAGGTGGGTGTTGGTTAACACTAACCTCACAACCACCCGTCTCTCTCCCCTCCCCTAACCACCCACGCCCGTCTCTCTCTCTCTCCCCTCCCCCTAACCACCCACACCCGTCTCTCTCTCTCTCCCCTCCCCCTAACCACCCACACCCGTCTCTCTCCCCTCCCCCTCCCCTAACCACCCACACCCGTCTCTCTCTCTCCTAACCACCAACCCCTGGCGTGGTTAGTGGGGTGAGAGAGATGGGTGTTGGTGGTTAGGGGGGGAGAGAGAAAGAGTGGGGGGTTAACACAAACCACCAAACCTACCTCCTAAGCCTAAGCGCAAACTGGGATACAGGCGACACAGCACAAAGCAAAGGCAGACTACCTGTTGCTGCATTGAAGTCCAGTTTGAACTTCTAGATGTACTGCCTCAGCATTTCAAACGAGATCATTTCAAACTGTGTTTCAATTCGACTGCATCACCTGTCTCTGTTTGCACTCAGGTTATTTCTCTTATTGTAATCATCCTCCAAGGCTACAACAACACAAATTACCTTTTCTATGTATTTTGCAGGTCGTTCCTCACAAAAACTACAAGACGCGTAGCGACTTCGAGGCCGCATTGCAAGCCATCTTGAAGGAGTTCGAGGTGGAGATCGTGTGTTTGGCAGGCTTCATGCGAGTGCTCACGGGACCTTTCGTCAACTCTTGGCGTGGCCGTCTTCTAAACGTGCACCCGTCCCTGCTGCCCTCCTTCAAGGGGATGCATGCACAGAGACAAGCACTACAGGCAAAAGTCAAGATATCTGGATGCTCTGTTCACTTTGTTGCTGTAAGTTTTCTGCTGATTTTAAATTGGTCTGTTCACAAACTAGAGCAGGAGTTTTCAACCTAGAGTTTGTGGGACTGTTTCCTGAGGTACTTAGATGACTAGCAAAAGATTACTTAAACATTTAAATTTACAAAAAGAGAACATTGTACATTTTTTTATTGTTAAGTATTAACTGATGAATAAAGTCATCACAATTTGAACCATTTGATATCCATTGTATATCTAACAAGTTAATATATTACCTTTCTACATTATGTCCGGTTGATGGTCTGTGACTATCAGGGTTTGTAACAGGAAAAAGGTTGAGATCCCCTAAACTAAGAATAGATAAACTAAATTGGTGGATGGCTGTGCAAGAGGGCCTTCTCATTAAACCCCCATCATACTAGATTTGTACATCAAAACTTGAGCTACTTTTTCACACAAGAACACCTGAGAATGTAACCATTCCTTTTTCCTAAATTAGCCAGTTAGAGAGATCTACTGTAAAGAAATTTGAGGCAACAAATGATTGAAATTTGTCACCTGCAGGAAGAGGTAGATGGTGGTGCCATCATCGTGCAGGAAGCGGTGCCAGTGCTCCCCGGAGACACCGAGGACCTGTTGACAGAGAGGATCAAGCAAGCTGAACACAAGGCTTTCCCAAGGTAGGAACGACTGGAAACCCACACAGCACAACTGGCAACAATCCTCAAGACTCTCCACAGATCTCTCTGGGAACAGTTGTCAGTTTTCCTTATGTAAAAATTTAAGAAATAAATACAATTGAAGTTGAAGCGGGCTGAGCGGGTAAAGGATTCATTACTTGGAGCAAAGGTCGAGGGATGGCGGTTGGAATCCTGTCACCGGCGAAGTTGAACCAAGTGCATGGTTCATTAAATTCCACTCTACAAAGCCCTCTGTGAGGGGCATCGTCCTAGCCTTCTGATAGGGGGGAGTTTGTAACGTTAAACCATATCATATATACATATATATCACGATTGAAGTTAGATCTTGGGCCTAGTCCAGAGATGGTGTCAGACCCCTCAGGGCTGCACTTCCTGATGGAGGCAAGGAGGTTCACAGGTTTTATAAAATGGCTTCTCTGCTTTCCATCTTGCAGGACCATCATAATCAGATAACTGTCATTGGTCCCTCCAAAGGTAGGGGGAGGGATCGTGATGGACACAGTCATACTGTCCAAATTCTAAAGTTAAGAAAAAAAAAAAAAATGAAAAAACGAAATTGAAGTCTCATGTCAATTCAAGTTATAAGAGTAGCTGACATCTGCAACTTTACCTTTACTCTTCAGCAGTAGGAGGTTACCCCTACAGGTGAATAAATTAATGTGCACAGTATCTGTATAAAAGAATTTGATCAAATAAAATTTTACTTTTGCAGAGCATTAGAAATGCTGGCACTCGGGCAGGTCTCGCTGGCAGATGACGGAATGTGTGTGTGGCATGACCCAGTTTCCCAAGATTGATGACATGATACAAGAGTTTGGTTATCACACTGACAAGATTTTCAGGAGGCAGAGAAGACTAAAGCCAACTCATGAAATGAATGATATTGTCTGCCTCTAACCAGAAACCTATCATCCAGAGAACTGTTCTTTGTAATGAGCACAAATGTGTGGAAAATAATCCTGTATATTCATTTCTATAATAAAAAAAAAATCCATCTCCTATGTGAATTTCAAGTTTAAACCAATTAGATGAATGCAGTCTGTCAAAATTGCAATTAATCAAGAAAATAATCTTTCACACACACAACACTAAATTAAGTAAAAATCAAACTGATTGCGAATCACTACAGGGCGACCTGAACAAGGTTTAGAAATGGAGTCAGAAATGGGAAGTGGACTTCAACATTAAGAAGTGTAGCATAATGGAGTTCGGAAAAAGTAAAAATAGAATATCAGGACAATATAAAATTGGAATTAAGGAGGTAAAGAAAATGGGATCTGAAAAAGATCTGGGAGTAATTATCTCAAACTGAAACAAAAACAAAATTGTTGGAGAATCCTATAACTTACTAAGATCAGTAAGTGGCATTTACCTATTTGGATGAAGAAATTAAAAAAAAGTCACACTAATAAGGCCTAGACTGGTGAGGAACACTGGGTTTAGGATAGGCAGGGGTTCCGTAGATCAAATTTTTTACGTAAGACATATGCGAGAAAGATTTAGGAAGGATTTTTTTTTTTTGGGGGGGGGGCTTTTATGGATTTGGAAAAGGCTTATGACAGGGTAGACAGGAAGGCACTGTGGGAGGTATTGCAGATATATGGTATACGAGGAAAGCCGAGTAGTAGAGCTTGTATTAGGATTAGAAATGGAGATTGAGTGGTTTGAGGTAAAGGTGGGACTTTGTAAGGGATGTGTTATGTCACCTTGGCTGTTCAATTTATACATGGATGGGGTGGTGCGAGAGATAAATGCAAGGGTAGTGGGTAGGGGATTGGAGATAGTTAAAGAAAATGGAGAAAAGTGGGAGATAAGCCAGTTGTTATTTGCTGACTACACTGCACTAGCAGGATCAGAGAAGCAGGAGGAGGGATGGAGGAAGTTAGTGAGAGTTTGGGAAGGAGTGCAAAAGAAAGAAGTTGAAGATAAATGTGGGTAAAAGTAAGGTGACAAGATGTACAAGGGGAGAAAGTGGCAGCAGACTGGAAGAGAGTGATAAGGGAGACTGGAGAAAGTAGATAGTTTTAGATACTTTGGTGTAAATGTGGTGGGAAAGGGAGGAGTGGAAGTGGAGGTAGAATGTAGATTAAGAGAAGTAAATGCCTTGGGGGATAAAAAAGTGTAATGAGAAATAGACATTTAGGAATGGATGCTAAGAGGAAATTATACAGAGTGATTGTGCAGACAGCACTATATGGGGCAGAAACATGGAATATAAGAGAGGGAGAGAGGAGTTTGAATGCAAGATGAGGTGCCTGAGAAGTATGATAGGGGTTACTAGGCTGGATAGAGTGAGAAATGAGGTGAGGAGGAGAACTGTAGTGAAAGGGAGTTGGGAGATAGGGTTGATGAAAGAGTATTGGGATGGTTTGGAAACATGGAAAGAATGAGTGAAGAAAGATTAGTAAAAGAGGTGTGGAAGACAGTGGTGGACGGAGTGAACATGAGGGGGCAACCTAGGATGAAATGGATGGAGTACAAGGAGCACTGGGAAAGGGGAATGTCCGTTGAGGAAGGACAGAAGAGGACAGAAGTGAATGGAGAATGGTTGTGTATGGATGATGCTGTGATGCGAGGGGTAGTGAGTGGGGAATAGGGGATGAGGGAGTATGTGTGAAAAATAAATTGACACAGCCCAAAGGGATTTCTCCCCATCTTCTTTTAAGCACGAGGGGACGAAGAGGGTGGGTTGCTGATTTAATGAAGTAGCCTTGCTGTGGATGTGCTGCGTCTTGCGACACTGCTTCTGACCCAGGGCAGTGGGTGAGATGCAGGGATGACCTGTCATCCAGGAGGTGCCAAGATAAGTGGGAGGGAAGGGGGTGGATGGGAGTGGAGTATGTTGGGAATGGAATGGGTGGGAGTGGTTTTTATTCCTGCATTTTAGCTACCTCCCTTGTAAAGGGGAAAAAGCCTTTGGTATATGTACATGTAAATAAAAATTTGTCCAATTCAAATCCAATACTGCAAGTCCTCTTCAATCATATTTCTAACATTGCCCATCCCTGCTGTGAAGAGACACACTCAATTCCTATGCTTCCTATCTTTGTCACAAAAGGTCATATCTAAATACCTCGCATGGATATCCCTTATCCCGTCATCCAGTAGGTGCCAAGATAAGAGGGAGGGAGGAGGGTGGAATATATAGGAAATGGAATGGGTGGGAGTGGTTTCTAGGCCTTTTTCTTTTTGGCTACCCCCCATGTAAGGGGGAAAAAGCCTTTAGTGTATGCATGTATGTATGTATGGATATCCCTTACCTGCGGGAAGGGATCTAACAACTGCTTTACTCTTGTTCTTTTACTCCTTCACTTCTTGTGGTGTACGTGTGTGCATTAGGGGCATTGTACGATTGTTATGCATTGTACTTGCGAGTAGATTGGGAAATACATACTTTCCCCTTTGTATATAAATACCATGAAATTGATTTGTACTAATTTATCAAAATTATTGTATTGATTGCATTTCCATGTGCCCATTTTGTGAAGGAACCATGTGGTCGTGTATGCTTCCTGCCAACTCATCCTGCATACAATGCAGTTTCTAGTTCACTTAAATATATGTGCATTTTGTAGTGCTTTATCGAATACACTACTTTCCCTTGTAATATACTTTTATTAGCCACCCACATACATTCTTTTTGTAATTGCATGAGATCTTGGAAAGTTCCTACATTTAAGTGGGCCTGTTGTTGTTGTTGTTCCCTAGACTGTCTGTCCGAGCAGTCCAGTCTCCCCAAGGAATGCCACAGCCGAATCTGGGTTTTCCCACAAATCCTTTATAGTGTATGTTGTGTTGTTTGCGTGCATGATTGTGTATAATGCAGTCTTCCATTATGTGTTGTATGGTATGGGGTGAAGTGTTACATCCTGGCAGCTGTTCACAATGCGGTCATCCAGCCTCTTCTGATAGCTTAGAAGAGCTGGGTGGTGGCCGCACCGCAGTCTGGCCAGGTGGACTCTGTCCTTTCGTGGGAGAGAGGATTCAGAAGGGTGGATATCAGGGGGTCTGGCATGCAGCAGTGTGTTGTCTTTCAGTGTGTTAATGGAGCAGTGAGTGATATGATTATGAATATGTTTCCAGAGGCTGGTATTTGGTGGTTGTGGAGGAAGAGAAGAGAGTATCTGTGAGTGATACAGGTCTTTGGGTGTTGTTTTAATGTTTCTTGGTGTGTGTGGGTGTTCTACTATGTAGTGTAGCGGGTGTGATGTGTTTGTGGTGGCTGCAGCAAGTGTTTGTGTGCCTCTCATGTCGAGGTGGTCCTTGACTTTGAGGACTTTTGTTTCATGGTGTAAATGGTCTGTAGGTGTTGTATTTGTGCAGCCTGTAATTGTTTTTAGGGCTTTGTTTTGTATGATTTGAAGGGTGTTGTGGTGTGTCTCACCGAGATTAGGAGCCCATGCAGGACTCGCATAATTCATCACCGAGTGTATGCATTGTTTGTATATTGTTGTATTAGTTTCTTTGTTTTGTCCAAATGTTGTTCCAGTGATTGACTTAAGTGCGTTAAGTCTAGGTGTGCATTTGTTTTTTTATGTTTGTGATGTGTTGTTTGAAAGACATGATGTATCGTATGTTACACCAAGAATTTTCGGTGTGTTTGTGTGTGGTATTAGTGTTGTTGATGTAGAGATGAGGTATGTATTTGTGTTCTTTTGTCCAGTTGGTGAGAAGTGTTGCTGTAGATTTGGTTGGAGCTATTTTGAGTCTGTTTGTGATGAACCATGTGTTGAGTATATCAAGGCATGGTTGGATTATTTCTGCAGCTTTGTCTGTGTTACAATGTGTGCATGTGATTGTTATGTCGTCTGCATAGGAAGAGATTTGTATTTCTGAGGTGTCTGGTGTGGGTAAGTCATGCATGTATAGATTAAAGAGCGTGGGGGATAGAACAGAGCCCTGTGGTACTCCATTCTTAATGTTTCTGATGTGCGATGATTGGCCATTATATGACACGTAAGCATTCCTACCTGCCAGATAATTGGCCAGCCATCTTTTGGTGTTATTGTGCATGTCTGTGTTATGTATTTTATTTGTTAGGTTGTGGCGGGGGATAGCATCAAAAGCTTTACTAATGCCTAATGTTATAAGAAGTGTTCTGTGGTGGGGCCTATCTGAATTGATGCCATCTAAAATTCTTTGTGTGAGGTTTATCAGAAGAGTGTGGAGTGTAGTGGCCTAAAACCGTGTTGTGAGTCAGCAAGGGGAATATGTGGTGTGACAAGTTTAAGTATTAGGCGTTCAATGATTTAAGAGGGGGTGCAGAGAAGTGTGATTGGGTGGTGCGATGTTGGGATTGTTGGGTCTTTGTTCTGTTTTGGAATGGTGATTATTTTACCATGCTTCCAGATGAGGGTATAGTGTGTGAATAGCTGTAGTTTGCAATGTTTGTGAGTGCATGTAAACCTTGTGGTCCAATGTGTTTTAGGTGGATGTTACTTATGTTATCAGGGCCACAGGCGGATGAGTGCTTGAGATTATGTATTATGTGTTTTGTCTGACTGTCTATGAAGGGTGTATAGTCTGAGTCTGTGGGAAATTCTTTCTTACGTGGATTTCTGTAGTGTTATCTGTGGTAGGGAGGAGAATTTTGGTTGTGGCACTTGTGTCCACAAAACAGATGGAGTGGTGGATCAGGGTGATGAGTCCACCGCCATTGCCGTCGGTCCGGTCTTGTCTGATGGTGGTGTAATTATGAAATGATGGTGTTTTGTGTGAGTGTCTTAGTTTTGTTTCTTGTATAATTGCAATGTGTATGTTGTGTTGTTTAAGAAAGTGTTCGAGTTCATGTTTTTTCTTGTTAATACCGTCAATGTTGTGTTGTAATATGTTGATGTTGTGTGTTCTGTATGTGTTGTATGTTGCCGTTTGGGGTTGAGGTTGGGGTGTTAATGGGGAAGGTATAGGATCTGGGTTAGAGGGGGGAAAGGAGAGATTGGGGACAAAGGAAGGGGAGTACTGATTGGGGATAAGGGCAAAGGGAAATTGGGAGTGGGTAAGGGTGCTGGCTGTGGTTGGGGAGGTGGGAGTGGGGTTACTGGAGGGCAGTTAGAACATGTCCAAGTGTTTGTGTATTGGTTTGTGTCAGCAAGTGTTGTACAAGTGAGGTGGGCCCAGTTTTTGCACATATTGCACTGAACTGAGCCCTTTGTCTGTCTGCTCGAAGTAATGGGTTTAGAGCATGTGTATTTTGTGGTGGGCCCAGCATTGCTCTCTACATCTCTGGCTAAAAGTAGAAGAGGGGTGATCGCCGGAAAATCACCCCTCGGTGTTGAAAAAACGTAATATTGCATGTTGAGAAAAAAGGATTGTGGTACTCCCCAAGGCAGACGTAGCTCCTCTTGGGGATCGGTGCCACCTGCGTAGAGCCGGTGGCCAGGGCTGGTTGCCGCAGTTTGGCCCCCAACTCTTGGGGTTGGGGGGTGTCCCACGATGTAGACGCTGCGGCTCCAGGACCAGTAGGCCTGTTGAGGACTTTCTTCCATTTCCCCACGTTTTTCTGGTCACCAATTTCCACTCAGGTTTCAAACACAGTTTATCATCCGTGTTTTGAGCCTTTGTACAAAGAACTTGATTCTCCTCTATAAGCCCAACAACAGTCTCAGAGATTGTAGCACTTCAGTGTTGACCACTGTATCACAACCACTCTCATTCGAGTAGCTATCCCATTGCGACCTGAACCGATTTATGTCTTCTGCTCAACACATAAATACACTATCATAAACTAGGATAAGAATGCAAGAAGTTGGTTTATGCTTTAGTGCAAAGCTGGTATATTAAGAACATAACAGGTAACATGTTCACCATGATGAAAGTAAAAAAAAAAGAAAAAAATTAGTGATTCTCGTATTTTGTAGGATGAGACCCCAAAGTGATCAACTGCACAAAATCATGAGTGATGTCGTTAAATAATCTTAAAATTCTTAACATTTTTCTAACAAGCCTACATGTTAGAACGAATCTTCCCAATTCAGGACCCTAGCGTTTTTGAGGAGTGCCAGTTTTCCCAGGACTGCATCAACCGAATGTTCTCCATGTACTTTGTTGTCCCGTGTGCGGACATTCACGGTGCCGTTGGTCTTCTCCTTCTCACCCACAACAAAAATAAAATTGAATTGGTCCAATTGTGCATTTCGGATCTTTTTGTTCATAGTGTCTCCTGGATCGCAGTCCACCTCCGCTTGGAAGCCTGCCAGGTATAGCTTCTCTTTGATCTCTTTGGCATAACTATCATACGGTGGAGCAACAGGAACCACCATGCACTGTCGTGGGGACAACCAGAAGGGCCACTTTCCTCCGTACGATTCAGTCAAGATGGCAATCATCCTTTCCACTGACCCAAGAATGGCTCTGTGGATGATGACCGGCCGTTTCTTTTCATTTGTTTCTGTTACAAAGTGGAGATCGAAGTTAATGGGCAGCTGAAAATCGAGCTGAATAGTAGCGCACTGGTGGTGGCGACGGAGGGCATCGGTGACGGTGATATCAATCTTTGGGCCATAGAATGCTCCATCTCCTTCGTTGAGCTTCCATGGTTTACCAAACTCGTCTAAGGACTCTGACAGTTGTTTTTCAGCTTCATCCCACAACTTTATCTCACCCATGTATTTCTCTGGCCGAGTAGACAACCTCAGGTCAAACTCGAAGCCAAAAGTTTCATACACTGATGAAAGGAACTCCAAAGCTCCTTTGATTTCATTTTTTATCATATCCTCAGTGCAGAAGATGTGAGCATCATCTTGCTGGAAACGACGAACTCGGGTAAGACCAGTCAGTGCTCCCGAGAGCTCGTTCCTGTGAAGGACGCCGAAGTCGGCCATTCGAATCGGCAACTCTCGCCATGACCTTGAGGTGTAGTTGAACATAAGACAGTGGCCAGGGCAGTTCATGGGTTTGAGAGCAAATTTCTCCTTCTCAACCTCAAAGCTGAACATATTTTCGGCATAATGCTTCCAATGGCCACTGGTTTCCCATAATTTGGTGTTATATACGTTGGGGCTGATCACTTCCTGGAAGCCTCGTTTGCGGTATTCAGACCTGATGAAATCCATCAGGCTGTTGTAGATGTATGCACCATATGAGGTGAAGAAACAACTACCAGGTGACAACTCATTGAAGAAGAAGAGCTTCTGTTGCAAGCCTGAAAAGAAGATTGCAAATAAAGCCAACTAGGATCAATAATGGAGGTGGGGTTCCCTATATATTCATCAGAATAAATTTACTATATATAAAGTATGTATGGATGTATATCATTAGAATAAATTTTCTATATATAAAGTATGCACAGATGTATATCATCAAAAATGTTGTGGAATACAGGAGGAGGGAGTGAACTTAATGGGATGACCAAGGAGATGGATGGATATGGTGAAAGGGACCTTGAGCACAAAGGGAATGTCTGTTGAACAAGGAAAGGAGAAGGCAAGGGATTAGGGTTAGTATAGATTGACTGTGTATGGACAATACTTTGATGCACCCTGATGGGATTTCTCTCCATTTTCTTTATTTTCTACATGAGGGGACGGAGCGAGGAGGTCCCCAATTAAATGAAGCAGCACTGCAATGGATGTACTGTGTCTTGCTGCATTAATTCTGATCCAGGCAGTGGGCAGGACCCAGGGATGACCCTTCATCCATTAGGAGACAAGATGAGAAGAAAACGAGAGTGGTGCATGGGAGTGGAATGGGTGGGAGTGGGCGTGTGCCTTTGACTTGGCTACCTCCCTTGTAAGGGGGAAGAAGCCTTTGGTATATAGATAGATGGGTGGGGGGGATGGGGGGGTATGTGTGAGAAATAAATTGATGCAGCCTGAAGGGATTTCTCCCTGTCTTCTCCTTTTCTGTATGAGGGGATGGAGAGGGGGGTCGCAAAGTTAATGAAGTGGCCTTGCTGTGGATGTATTGTCTTCCAACACTGCTTCTGAGCCAGGGCAGTGGACAAGATACAGGGATGACCAGTCATCCAGGAGGTGCCAAGATAAGAGGGAGGGTAGAGGGTGGAAGGGAGTGGAGTGTATTAGGGATGGAATGGGTGGGAATGGTTTCTATGCCTTTGTTTTTGGCTACCCCCCTTGTAAGGGGGAAAAAGCTTTTGGTATATGTATGTACATAAGTAAAGATATATTACCAATCTTCCTATGATCTCTTTTAGCTGCCTCCTCCTGGAAGTGTTTCCACTCCTTCAGCTGTTTTGGATCAGGGAAGCTGATGCCATACAGCCTCTGCAAGGACTCTGCATCAGCCTTGCCCTCCCAGTAGGATGCAGAGTTCTTGGTCACCTGATCAAATTAAAAGAAAATTGATTAAACTATCAATGTATTCTTTCAAGCTATTTCTGGTATGATACCAATCATTACCAATGTATATCATTAGCCCATTTCTGATAGACTATTCAGGCACTACTTACAGACATTGCCTTAATCTTGCCAGTGTGCCGCACATGTGGTCCCCTGCAAAGGTCAATGAGTGGTCCACATCTGTATACTGTGGTGGTTGGACTGGTCACTTTTTCATTCAATATCCTGACCTGTTTAAATAAAATCATACAAAAATTCAGTCTATATAAATGACATACATTTACCAAAGTTTTTTTTCCCTTTATAAGGCTTTATATGGGATGTTAAAAAAAAAAAAAGAAAAAAAAAAAAAAAAGACACACTCCCACCCATTCCATCCCTATCACATTCCATTCCCCTCCACCCTCTTCCCTCCCTCATATCTTGGCACCTCCTGGATGACAGGTAATCCCTGCATCTCACCCACTGCCCTGGGTCAGAAGCAATGTCACAAGACACAGCACATCCGCAGCAAGGCCGCTTCATTAAATCGGCAATGCCCCCCTCTCCATTCCCTCATACAGAAAAGGAGAAGACAGGGAGAAATCCCTTCAGGCTGTGTCAATTTATTTCTCACACATACTCCCTCACCCCCCATCCCCCACCCACTCCACCTCTTGCATCACAGCATCATCCATACACAGCCCTTCTCCATTCACCCCTATCTTGTCCTATACCATCCTTCCTCTACTGACATTCCCATTTAATTCAAGCACTACAAGTTAGTATTAATGAATACAGTACCATTCTGAACATCTTCAAAATTTTTATTTTTTCATGACTGAATTCTGTCCAATTCCAGGTTGTTATAGCTACTGAACGATCTTGATAGATCAATTAATCACTCAATCTGTTGCCTCAGATCTCTTTAGCAGGAGACCCACAGCTCCTAGGTAACCAACAATACCCACGAGTCACTCAAAGAAAAATAATATTATTGTTGTTGTCTATGGTGGAGCAGTGGTGTTTGGTGTTTTATATGTGATGGTTGTATCTGGGGCAGTTTCTTTCTATGGTTAAGCATATCTTATGTTGTTATTTAATGCTAGATGGTGACCTGAACACAGTCATACTAGTGTGGTACTTGCTTCTCTCAGGATCGATTTTTCTAACAAGCTAATACCTTAAGGGATATGAACAAGTAGGAAATGTGGTGGCAGGTGCTGAAGTGCTTGTTTTTTTGTTTTCTTTTTGGCTACCCCCCCATGTATGGGGGAAAAAGCCTTTGGTATATGTATGTATGTTTTATCTAAGTGTGAACGGGTTTTGATGGATCAAGAGGACCGCACTCTTGCTCTAAAACTGGAAATCATTCTTCCCATTGCCCCCGTTGGGTGAAACTTTAACGAGAAGAAATCTAAATAAATAAATCCTCTTAAAGATCTACAACAGTCACGAGTACCCATACCTTAAACTTGTTATATTTAAACATCTCCAGCAAATCTTCTTTCTTCATCTCCAGTCTTTCAAAGGGCTGTTTTTCCTTCACAATTTTTTTAACTACACCATCAATATCTCCAAAGTGCAGGTTAGAAATGCCAGGACCCTCAGTGAACATGTCATAGTAGAAGCCCTCTTCAATTGGAGGTCCATAACAGAGATGTCCTCCATAAATACGTTCCATAGCCTCACCCAAGATGTGTGCAGAGGAGTGCCAAAAAACCTAAGGTGGTAAGATAAAAAATGTGATGAGACATGATCATAAACAATATACTATAGAGAACACAATATACTTTTTTCATTATTACATTACAAATATTCATGACCAGCAGCCTAAACACTATCACAACGAGCAACAAGCTCCCAAGTCATTATAAAATGTATTTATCCCTCATGAAAGCAATGTGAAGGTTGTGTATGGGACTAATTGTACCCAAGACACTGCATAGTGGAATATGAAAGAGGTAGACAATAACAACTTAAAAGTGTTTAACATGAAGTGTTTCAGAGATATGGTTAGTGTTATGAGAATGTATAGAGTGAAATGAAGAGAGGTATACACTTGAATAGAGTAGATTAAAGAATGCCAAGAAAATTTGGGCACATGAAAAGAACAAGTGAGAAAAGACTAGCAAATAGTATGGAAAGAAGTATGTGGACAGGGTGAAAATAACTGTATGTGGTCCTTAACCTTTTCAATACGAGTCAAATATCTGCACACACATCAGGTTGCCTAATATACAATGATGCATCACAATATGTACATTACAAAATATGAAGCTATTGCTGCTGTACTCGCTCTTTCACCCTGAATAATTATATCACAGAAAATGTGATCAAGCCTGTTCACAGAATATGGGAGTCACTCAGCTACAACTACAAAATAAATATAATCAGGAAGCCAATGCAGACATCCTCATATAACTCACTCGTAGCTCATGACACATACATAGGCATCATCATATTCATGAGGTTAAATACTAATTAAAAGAAGAAAAAAAAATGTAACAACTCTACTGCTACTCACAGCTTTTGCTTCATCATCATTATCAAACTTCAAAAGCTGCAATTTACAACTCTTTTCAAGAGGTCGGTCTAGATCCCAAAGCTCTCCATCCACTTTGGAAATGACAGTGCTCTCTGCCAAACCTTGTGAAATGGTCATAGCAATGTCGAAGGGTGTGGTGCGCCAGGACTGTCCTTCCTTCACAGCACCATCAGGCAAAGTGACCTTGGAAAGAAAAATATATATATATAAATAAAAATACACAAAGATAAAATACTGCAGTCAATACAAGTGATTGTAATGGATGGTAAAACAAATGATAAATATATTAAAACCATTTCCTCCTTATTAAGAGACTGTCCATAAGGATGGAAGTACTGGTAAACTATAGACCATAATAACCCTTATAAGGGAAGGTGACAGTCAAAGTATACAACTACCCTCCAATCATCTAAAAACCTATTTATTTTCCCTCCCATCTTGGTATCACGTGGATCAGGGATTATCCCTATCCCCAACCACACTGATTGGGTCAATGCAATACATCAAGATACAGTACTTCCACACCAAAGCCTAACAGTCAAAGCTGGTTTAATCCCACTTATGGCACTTCCCCTTCCTACATCCATTCAAGAAACTTATGGAACCAACAAAAACATCCCTTCAGGCTCCATCATTTCCTTATCCATTCACTTGTATCTTTAACACACTCTCTCTTCCTTACTCAACAGACATTCCTCTTGTATACAATGCCCTCTTTATCCCATTTATCCACCTTAGTCTTGGACTTCCCCTCAAGGTCACTCCATCCAATTCTGATTTACACTTTTTAATTCTTTTCACTCATCCTTTCCATATCCCTAAAATCGTAACAGCTTCCTTTGATCAACACTATCTGCCAATTCTCTTTCAATTTCCCCAATTCTTACTATTCACTCTTGGAATAACCTTCACATTTCAGCACTTCATCTCAAAATATATTTTGGTCTTTTCTTTCTGTCTCTTTCAAATTCCAAACATGTTGGAGGATGGGGGGAGGGGGTCTTTAGGGTGTTCATATATAAAACAATTCCATTAAACATGAAAGCCTAATGTATTACAACTATGATTTAAAATAAACTTCAAGAGTACACATCTGCCAATACATTCAACTGCTAAAACAGATCTAATTGTGTATTTCAGTCAAATAACAAAATTTCAATATTGATGCACTTGGTACAACCCAATTAAAATAAACTTGCACCAACTTAAAGTAAATTACTCTATCTTGGTGTAGTTCTACTAAACACCAGAAATCAACCGAGATGTTGAAGCAACAATGTCAAATGGACATACAAATGGAGAAAATCAAATTTTCTAAAGAACTACACAAATGATAAATTGTGAAAATAAATTCAGATCAAAAGAAAAAACTTTTGACAACTTTCAATGATAGCTATAGTCACACAGTTTCTAAACTACTTGTGAAGTCTCAAACAGATAAAATACTTTCTTCAATCACACACTAAAGAAAATATGTACCTGAATAGGTTCTGGAGTTTTTGCTGCCAGAGACTCATCGTACTCTTTCTTCAGCCGATCCCATAAATGTAAACGTTCTTGGATGTAATCTGGCCACGGATTCATCTCCGACACTCCACCTGCTTCTCCATCTTTCTTTTTTCCTTTCTGCAGAAAAATTTTAAAACAATTTTATAGATCACAAAACCAACTTACTGAACATTTAATCTTTTGTTTCATGATAGAAAATAAAGAAATATCAGAGGCAAAATTTCACACCATGAAGTATTAAGTTTATCACATCCTTTGCAGTATATCTGCAGCATTCCAAACACAAACACACATTATATATACATATATAATAAGTACATAAATGAAACCAAACCAAGTTAGTAAATCTGCAGCAATACAAGCAACATATAAAAATGCATAAATAAAAAAACAAAAGTTGACTACATTGTGCAATTAAACACTAACCCTTCAAAAGCCTCATGCAAGATCACTTTAACAATAACTCAATTAGACAGTTCACTGCTTCACACAGGCTGAATATCTACAAGGATTTGGGTCTTGTATATGACCAAACATTTATGAATCCTTACACAAAGACAGTAACTTGGGCATTTACACTGCCACCCCTAGACTTCTATATACTCAAACTAGAACAAAATAAAAAATATATATATACAAAATTAATATTACAACAAATAAACTTGAACTTGTGAACTACCGATCATGAGACTAAGAACAAATTTTGTTGAGCCATGCAAAGTCAGGAAAGGAACAAGAATGGTTGTGGGTGGCCTGCATAGGACTGATGGGAGCACATTGGCAGCTTCATCAATATTGCAGGCCAGGGATTCAGCAACAAAGGCCGCAATGTTATCTGGTTTGAAGGTACAGCACCTAAATCTCTCAAAAATCCTAATGGACTAGAACCTGACTTTACATGGTGGAAATATTATCCTTATGTGCTCTCACCTCTCCCTTGCCCTCGCCACTCTGGCCTGCAGCCCGCTGGCTACCTGCACTGCCAGATTTTTCTTTGCTTCCTTTGTTGGAGTTCTGCTTCCCCTCGTTCTGGGCACTCTTTCCACCAACTATCTCCACCTTCAAAGCGCTATTTGCAAACTTTTTTATTTCGTCACTGCCATAACTCTTGATGTGATTGTACCATCGGCATATGTGGGGGAACTTGTTGACATCGGGAGGACCTGCTAAGCCTTTAAACACCACTGCATCTCCTTGGGTTGGCTCAAAGCCCCCAACATAGCTCTGGTCCCTTAAAATTGCTTCCAATTCACAAAGTTTTCCTAAATCTAGTTTCAGTGCCATGACTGCTCAACCTCTTCCCTGATGTTTATTAATAAGCCTGAAACGGAAAATAATGCCATTGGTATCATATACGGCACCCAATGTGAAGTATTTATAACTGAAAATGGGTGTCATTGATTCTTGGCAATAACCCTTAAATCATCTCCATATATGGCTTAATTCATGGATTCTATTTCTGATCAAAACCTGACAAAGTGTATAAAGTACTTCTGGATGAGGCCCTAAACTTGCAAAATCTTTTCAGCTCAACTTGCTCAGCAGCGGAATACAATCATACTATCCAAAATAAATGCAATGAAGTATATTACTCAATTGCCGAGGTTGAATTGCTGTCAACAGACAAATACACTTCAAATAGGATCCCTTACGATCTCCACTACTGATATATTCAAAATCCCTTTTTGAAACTTTGAATTATGTATCACTATAAAATACATTAAATCAAGATTTTTAACTCGTGGACATTAGTATTCTTGTATTTCTTTCCTGGCTAAAGCAAAACATTACTAATCATTTGAAAGACACCACATCTTATTAGTTTTTAAACTTTCTCAACTGACACAAAGTCCATCAAAATAATGTCAGTTTTCACAATGTACATTAAACAATAAAGAAATATAATCAAGTAGAGCTTTGTACATGTTTCATCTGGTGTACAGTATCAGTACTCCATTGGGGTAAAATACAATCTATATATACATATATATATATATATATATATATATATATATACATATATAATTTTTTCTTGTATACAACTTGTTCTTTTCGATTCCATAGTTGAACAAAGAATACCACTATCTATAAAATTACATCATTCTTGGTCACTACATTTGGTAAATTTTTAGAAGTGCACACCTATGCACTACGACATTAGAAAACTGAATACAAATTTTGTAAATTATAATACATCAATGTAACGTACATTTTTCTAGGTGGAAATCAATAACAGCAAATGTTGCTAAAAGCAATACATTAACAGAGGTCGAAGAAATTCAAGTGTAATAAATTCGTCTATTCTAACCTGCTTAATCCAACATACATAACCTGCATTTAATAATGCAGTACCAGTAATTCTACAGGTAATCAGCATCGTTGTCGTCGTCTTCAACCTCTGAATCTATCAAAACAAAGATGGCATCTCAAGGAGTCACTGCAGCTCCTTTTGTTTATGTATAGTTCTCAATAACTTTATCTGTTATGGATTTCCACCAAGAAAAACATACATTACGTTGATGTATTATAATTTACAAGATTATTATTTAATTTTCTAATACTATATCACATAGGTGTGCACTTCGAAAACAATATCCTATATTTCACTCCAGTACCTAATTTTGTCATGGCAATGAAAAGGAGCAAAATCAATACCCATGAAAATGCTTTTCAGAGAGTAGAAACATACAAACCCTAGAATGACTTATACCATTTAAGTGAGCCATTCAGTTACATTTCAGCCAATCACTTTTGTACTTTCATAGGCACATTTCAAATGAAGCCATCTTAATTGCTACAATAGCATTAGCAGTGTTAGATAAACTTCATGACAGTAACATCTATATGTTATATCTATCTATATACCAAAAGCTTTTTCCCTCCTTATAAGGGAGATAGCATAAGTCAAAGGTAGGTACCTACTCCCACCAATTTCACTCCCAACCACCACCCTTTCCTCCCTCTCACCATAGTTCCTCATGGATAACAGGTCATCCCTATATCCTGCCCACTGCCCTTCTTTGTTCAACAAACCCCATCTATATGCATCTATGCAATAAAGGTACATTACATAAGGACACTGCACAAGTGATTATAAAACCACTTTTCACAAATGTTGCCATTTTACTCCTTCATTGCTAGTATCTGTCAACTTCTGGTTGACAAAGATTACAACAATAATATAGCTTGTGAGGCATTGAGATTTATATCGGAAACTACCATGAATTAGTATGGTACAGCTATTTCAAGGCACTATTTTTTTTTCTGACACAAGATCAAGAGCCTACTGGTAGTCCCAGAACAAAAGTTAAGAGAGTAAAACATTATCTTGTATTCCCTGGCTAGGTAACCTGCTTCTTACAGGGGGCCCCATGGGCTTTGCCTCCTCCCAACAAAGTATCACACCCCATTAGGTGATCCATTGAGGGGAAAAAGCCCCCTGGCTAGGTTAGGAAACATTAGGTTTAGATTCATTAAGTTAGGACCCCTGAAGGAACCCAATGTTTACATTGGAAATCACTCATTTGGCTCATTTCCCCTACCTAAAACCAAGATTTCTCAATGTAATCCTTCAGCTTGTTGAGGGGAAGGGGAAGGGAATACAGAGTGATTTCCAGCTGAAACAAGTCTGACTCATTCAAGATCCATAAAAAACACAAGAATAACAAGTTTCATCTACAAAGGAGCCACTCACGTGGACCCAACAGGATCTAATTATGACGTCATAGGCCTGGGCCGCCCACCTTGGACGACCCAGAGATGGTGTAGGAGGGACTGCGCGCGGACGAGGCCAAACTCCATGCCCAGGGCCCGACAAAGCAAGCCGAGCAGCGCCAGAGAACCACCGATGGCCAGAGGCACGGGGCCAGCGAGAGGCCTGCCAACCCCCAGGGGCGCCACCCTCCACACCACCAGACACACACCCCCGTCCCCCGAGAGTCCCGGGCGCCCACCCACGGACGACCCGGAGACATCAGAGGAACGGACCACGAGTGGAAGAGGTCAAAGTCCATGCCTAGGGTCTGACGAAGCCATGAGGCGTTAGAGGACCATTGATGGTCGGAGGTATGGGGCTGCCGAGAGGCCTGATGACCCTCAGTACCATAAGACACGTCCCCCTGTCCTCCGAGAGGCCCGGATTCTTACCACGGACGGCACAGAGACGTATGGGGACGGATTACGAGTGCATAAGGTCAAAGTCTACGCCTAGGGCCTGACGATGCAAGCCGTGAGGCGTTAGAGGACCATTGATGGTCGGAGGTATGGGGCTGCCGAGAGGCCTGATGACCCTCAGGGGCGACACCCTCCGTACCATAAGACACGTCCCCGTCCTCCAAGAGGACCCGGGTTGTTTACCAGGGATGGCTCAGAGACGTATGGGGACGGATTCTGAGTGGATGAGGTCAAAGTCTACGCCTAGGGCCTGACGATGCAAGCCGTGAGGCGTTAGAGGACCAATGATGGTCGGAGGTATGGGGCTGCCGAGAGGCCTGATGACCCTCAGGGACGCCACCCTCCGTACCATAAGACGCGTCCCCTGTCCTCCGAGAGGCCCGGGTTCTTTACCACGGATGTCTCAGAGATGTATGGGGACAGGTTGCAAGCAGATAAGGTCAAAGTCTACGCCTAGGGCCTGACGAGGCAAGCCGTGAGGTGTTAGAGGACCATTGATCGTAGGAGGTATGGGGCTGCCGTGAGGCCTGATGACCCTCAGGGGCGCCACCCTCTGCACCATCAGACTCGCAGTATTAGGTATAATCTGGACCAATTTAGATTTAAGAAGGCAACAATTGGTTTACTAATAGGGTGGTCGAAGAAAGGAATAAACTATTAACCATGTAGAAAGCGCTGAAACTATCAGTTGATTAACATGCAGGAAACAGACTCACCAGTAAAAACCAAGGCTAGCAGCGGAGAGACAGGTCACTCATTCTGTTTCCATGCTAGAAGTGAACTTACGGGCGGTTGGCAAGCCGCCCAAGAAGTAAGGGGTAGGGAGGGGGAGGTGGGGTTGTCAATGCACATACCTGCACAGAGCCAGGAATTTTTAATTTCTGATGATTCTTGCGGAAAATTCCAAACCACACTCACCCTTCGGGAAGTGGCCATATGACCAGGAGTGTGGTATGGGATTATCGCTATAGCTTCACTGTGCAGGTTTCATTCAGCCGATAATGTGTCAATATTACCCCAGATCTCTTCCAGAATCACACACCCCAGATAACTGGCAAGATACAAAATTAGCCAAGTCACTCAAGCCAAAAATACTGCATTGTTGTCTGTGTATGGCTAGGGTGAGACAGTATAAAATAACGTGTTTGGGGTCGTCTGAGTGATAGTTTAATCTCAGGCAGTCTGTTTCTGTGGCCTGGACTACTCTGTGCAGGTACAGTTTTAGTGCTTGAGTGTGACATGAATGTAGTCATGCTAATATTGTTCTTGCTTCTCTTGTTGGGCTAATGTCTGAGTGGGGAAACTGAAGTGGGTGGACCTCATAGAACAGAGAAATGACAACTTTGAATAGTGATTTATGATACATATTTGTTGTGTTAAAGTGAAAAAAGCTGCTTAAATGTGCCAAGGAGGATTATAGTGTCTAGTTCCTGCAATATGACAAAACACGCAGGTTTTGCCCTCTAATGGGGAATCCTCCTTTCTGCCAATGCTGAAGGTGTGCTGATTATAAACAACTCTTGAGTCTTTGGAACAGTTCTTTACCATTTTGGTCTGAATACAATGATCAGCACACCTGAAATAAATGACAAATCACAAATTTAGAGTTACATATATAGATTTCACTATGGAGGAGTTTGACAGAAAAAATCATTAGACAATTGGCTTTGTGTTTCTGTATAAGTGTGTGGTGCAGGTGGAAGGTTAATGTAGATGAATGGATCACCCACACACTAATCTTACTGTGGATGTTTGAATAGTACCAGAATGCTGCCAGCACTTTTATCATTTTTACTCATACAAAGTTGGTCATACTTGAATAACATGTATAAGTATAGCTGACAGCTCTTGCACAGAACTGCTTGTTACCATGATGTGCCTGAACAAGGCTTCACTGTTGACCAGGAGAGGACAGAGAACCAATGAGGAAATAGCAAACCCACACCCCTTAGTAATGACCCAAAGCCTCCCTGTTACAAGTTTTATTGCACCACACTTAACCGAGTTGATGGCCGAGTTTGACAGGCAAATTCCAGAACACATTCAAGCTCAGTCATGAGTGAGAAATCCTTTCGACATAAATGTTGAAGACCTGCCAGACAATATTCCTGGACTCTCAGAGCAACTGAGGTTCAAAATGAAGAGTTATTGAACAACCTAAAGGAAGTACCTCTTCCTGATTTCTGGATTCAGGTACAGAAAGAAAAGTCTATTGTAGGAATTGAGGTGGTGGGGTGAAAGTGTTGCTCCCATTTGTAACAACATACCTTTGCGAGCACAGCTTCTCAGCTCTGACTCAAAAATAAAGTCAAGGAACAAGTTTAACCCCTAGCATTATACAAGATGCAGCCTTACAACAATTATCCTATTATTTGACAAACTGGTAAATGAGCAGAACACTGGATCCCATTTAGTTTTGTGAATGAAAAGAAGGGCCATGGATTCTGTTAATTTAATTTTGTGAATGGAAAGCAGTGCCATAGATCCTATCAGTTTAGTTTGTGAATGGAAAGCCGTGCCATGAATCCTGTTAGTTTAGTTTTGTTAAAGAAAAGTAGTGCCATGGATCATATCAGTTTGGTTCGTGAATGGAAAGCCGTGCCATGGATCCTGTTAGTTTAGTTTTGTTAAAGAAAAGTAGTGCCATGGATCATATCAGTTTGGTTCGTGAATGGAAAGCCGTGCCATGGATCCTGTTAGTTTAGTTTTGTTAAAGAAAAGCAGTGCCATGGATCCTATCAGTTTAGTTTGTGAATGAAAAGCCGTGCCATAGATTCTGTTCAATTTTGTGAAAGAAAAGCAGTGCAACGGATCCCACTACTTTAGTGAATGAAAAGCTGTACACATTTTGTTTCCAAAATAAAATGTATATATCTCTGTACATTTTCTTCCTGTTTACTCTGGGCCACAAAGGATTGAAAGGTTCCAGATAGGATTGCTCACGAAAGAGTCTGAGAACTACTCTAGGTTGTCCCAAGAATGGGCAGTATCTTCTATACGTTTTTATTACAAATCATGTCTCCACAGTGGTCATATTTACTTCTGTTGTGTCTAGCACTGACAGGATAAGGGAACATCCTGTTTAGACCTACAATACTACCAAATTCAGAACTTTTAAAGAACAGGGGGCCCTATTGCCCTTTTAAACAATAGTGGTCCCAGTTTTGGTTATTTTCTCTTTAGAAGTGCACACCTATGCAAAATGGTAATAGAAAATTAATAAACAATCTTGTAAATTATAATATATCAATGTAATATATATTATTCTTGGTGGAATCCAATAATAGAAACAGTTGCTGACAGCTATAAACAAACAAATGGAGACTTCTTCCGTAGACTCCTTTAACAGCATCTTTGTTTTGATAACTTCGGAAGTCGGAGACAACAGCGACAGCCTGATGACCTCTAGAATTACAGGTGCAGCATTATTAAATGCTGATTAGGTTAGGTAGGCAGGTTTGGTTAGGTTAGGTAGGTAGGTTAGGTACGGTTACATAGATTAGGCTGGGTTAGAATCTACAAATTTAACATACTTTGATTTCTTCAACCTGCGCCTTACAACCATGGCATCTCAAGTTCTCAAAGAGGAGTTTGATAATAGCTCTTAGCAACTACTTCTATTACTGATTTTTGCCAAGAATAACGTATATTATGTTGATGTATTATAAATTACAAAATTATTATTTCATTTTTTATTACTATATTGCATAGGTGTACACTTTAAAAATTTACCCAGGTTTGCCCTTTTGAGCAACTAGTCCCAGTTTTCCCCCTTTTGAAAAATAATGGTACCATACGAGGAAAAAAAATCTGATCTGACTTACCCTCACCAACCTCACCCAACTCAGCCTAAGGTAAGGTAAAGTTTGGTCTAACCTCAGATTAGATTGGGTTAGGTTACGTATTACTTCCTATTTGCTTTTAGTGATTAATTGGATGAAAGAGAAAATCTTACTGTAAACATGTACATGTGTAAATAAGACCTTTTAAACAATTTTGGGTAAATCTTTAGTTTCGACCATGGGAGGAATATTGCAATAGAAAATTAAATATTAATTTTGTAAATTAAAATATATCAACATAATATGCAACTTTGTGGGCAGAAATGAAAATAAAAATACCTTGCTACAAGCTAAATATGCTAATGAACGAAGTCGGTAGCATAGGATCGGGACGCCATGTTTGTTATAGTAGATGCCGACGTCGAAGAAATGAAAGGATGATAAATTCGTCTAAGGTAAACTAAACTAACCTAACTGGTAAATCTTTAGTTTCAACCATGGGAGGAATATAGCAATAGAAAATTAAATATTAATTTGTATACTCCGCAAGCTGAGAGAGTGGTTGAAAAGCCCGCCAACGTCTCTCACGACGAAGACAACGAGGACGAGCTGGATGACATCTAATTTGCAGGTAATGATTTATTAAACACAGGTTAGTTTAGTTTAATTTACCTTAGACGAATTTATCCTTTCATTTCTTCAATGTCGGCATCCTCCATAACAAACATGGCGTACCATTCGTCCTACACGACTTCCTTACTTAAGAAATCTGTTTTAGCACCTTTTTTGTTTTTCATTTCCGCACACAAAATTGCATATTACGTTGATACATTTTAATTTACAAAATTAATATTTAATTTTCTATTGCTATATTCCTCCTATGGTCGAAACTAAAGATTTACCCAATTTTGCCTTTTTGCCCTTCTTGAAAGGGAAATGCTCCCACGAATTTTATTCCATCCTATATAACCACTTTTGCAGCACAAAATTAGTTGCACATAGTAATATTTTAGTATGAGTGGCCACTTCACCAAGGCTGTTAATCTTAATGTAATCAGTAATGAATTAAACATTCAAATTCAATCAAGGGTTTGTCAGGCCAGTGCCACCCAACACTAGATCTATGTACCTTAGCCACTCCGATTCAAATTTTGAGAAAATTACACTACTACATACACGTCACTTTGTTTTTTTCATTTATCTATTCAGTTATTCATTTTTGTTTACGAAATTAAGCACCTCAACAAATGAAGTGACAGGGCAGCACACCATATGTAACCATTCCCTTCCTTCTGACAGAGATCCACCTACCGAAACGGGGGTTTACGTTAATAGCTACATCATATTTAATTATCATACTTTGGTAATAACGCACCCTGACCCTCCGTTTGCTGACATTTGTCTTCGAAACAGCTGCCGCTGCTTCCGGTGCACCTTCGCTATATGCCCGGACGTCAGGAAGTTTTAGCATGGGCAACAGCCGCAACTGGAGCCTGGCTACGGGTAATAACTTCACAATGGACATTACTGCCCAAAGATATTATAACACATCAAAATTAACCTTTTCCGATGCCATGGATACTGCCTCCCGCCGGTGCCACGCTCTACACGTTTAGAAGAATGACTGTAAATAAGGGCACGAGAATCACAAATATTTATACCTATACTTAAACAAAAGACCATCACTAAGAAACTTTTAGATATGATAAAGGTTTGAACGTACTTCAAATAAAACTATTTGATTAGTTTTTTGTTATAATGATGAAATATAGAAAATCTCCTACTTGTATTGCTGATGTAATTATTGCAATACATTACAACAGTAAATCATACCGATAAGACCTTTGCACCTATTTATCTTTTGAGTATTGTCGCTTTTTATGTGTAGGCTATCCTTTTCAAGCTTGTCTCGTTCGATTTATTTCTATTGTCGCAATTTTATGCTTTTTGTGTTATCCTCGGCAATTTGCATTTATTATTCCAAACTATGTGTTCTTGTCATTATTTGCACTTCATGTACATTGATTCATTGCCAAATAAAGTCTATATATCTATCTATGTCTTGTTTCACATTTTTATTTCATCTCATTATTTTCAGTTTTTGTCGTTATTCTTTGTAAAAACAATATATTCAGCCTTTACTTTCATTATTAAATTCTTGAAGTCTCTTAGAAAGCAGTTGAGATTACATTAATGATTAGAATTGTCTTTCAAATGTTATTTGAATGAACGATGTTCAGATTAATCTCGATTTTGTTGATAA
The DNA here is from genome assembly GCF_046742065.1 of Oratosquilla oratoria. NCBI lineage: Eukaryota > Metazoa > Arthropoda > Malacostraca > Stomatopoda > Squillidae > Oratosquilla > Oratosquilla oratoria. The sequence continues at coordinate 62,411,521 of NC_134785.1, read as the reverse complement.
CTGAAGGAGCTCACCTTCGATACAATAATTGTTTTTAGACATGCAGATGATAAAATCGCCTGTCGGTAGGTAGAATTAAATAAATATGACAATATCTGTCGGTAGGCAGAATGAAATAAAAATGACAATATCTGTCGGTAGGCAGAATGAAATAAAAAGGACAATACCTGGCAGCAGCAAGAATGAAGATGTATTTCATCCTTCAGGGAGTTAGAAGTAGAAGTAAGTCACACAAAGCTTAGAAATGAGGAACATACACCAGATGACGTCACCTTTGCCTTTAGTAACAGGAAAGTCATTCCGAAGGCCAGGGCCTATGAGATTCCAGCCGGTAATTTGTTCTGGGTCCCAAAAGCTAAGAAGGATCCTATATCAACCATGCAACATCCATCCCCTCTCGAGAACGAGCACATTCTACTACCCCATCACGACATACACTTAAATTATATACATAAACATCACTATACTTATCACACCACACTTACTTATTTTTATTAGTATTTATTGCATAACACCAAGAGTATCTACCGACAGCCCAAAGGCACGGTTAGACATCAACGCACGCACACCTTGTAGATGCGATGGCAAAATATCAGTGAATATCCGTGTTCTCCTAGTTTAGCGTCTTCCAACCTTTTCCGACCATAGCACCCCTTGTTGTCATGTCTAAGCAGTCCAGCACCCCTATCTTGTTATTAGAAGGATAAAAGAAAGTGAAGTGTACTGCTTGATGATTTATTTTCTTGATTCCTTAGAACTGAAATAAATTAACAATATTGTTTGTAGAAGAAAGAAGAACACTAGCAAAATACAAAATCAATAATATTTATATCAATGTGATTTTTGTGTGCATCACTTCCCAGCACCCCCTATTATTGATTTCAGCACCCAGGTTATGAAACGCTGTTCTAGTTTCTTCAGTTAAAAAAAGTACTAAATGCATTTAATTAGAACAACTATATATATTTTTTTCAAGCTGGGGGCGGAGGGAGGCGAACTTTTAACTATGAAAAATCATCACATAAATCATTGTGCTGAAGAAGAAATAGACTTGGATAATAATCTTCCAGAAGAGGCTATTCGACCTGTCTTCGGCTCATCTCCATCATCGTCATCAATAGCCTGACGCTTGGCAATGTGGATACGTGTAGTGGATAATGTACGTGCCTTATAATTACGTGTTTGTTTGCGATTACAACAGAACTGAAGGATTTGATGATAGGAATACTTTTGAACAGTGGCGGCGCCAGGGGGGGGGGCTTTAGCCCCCCAAAAAAGTGGTCAGCCCCCCATTAGCCCCCCCAACTGAAATGAGCAAATTGAAAATTTAAAACACTCATTTAAATAATTTTATTAAGTGGAATTTTTAATTGCCAGGGCTAAAGATTTGTCAACCATTAACCTTCTGAAATGAGGATAATATATGTGTATTATCATATTACTATTAGCCCCCCCAAAAAATTTGCTCAGCCCCCCCTTAGCCTCCCCAGCTAAAAATTCCTGGCGCCGCCGCTGCTTTTGAAGCAAGGAGTGGGGGTGCATACCCATGTGCAATAATTCATCTGCAGTGTGGAGAGGAAGGGGGGGGGGGGAGCAACGGGAGGAGGTCTTTGAGGAACCACGAGTAATAATAAATTTCTGCTCGTGCAGAAGCTTCTAGAAGAACCAAAGAAGAGATTCTTTTTGTCTCGCGTTCTTGGGTCTCTGGATCTTATGTATGTACTCTCTCTCTCTCTCTCTCTCTCTCTCTCTTCATTTTTTCCTATCCGGAAATCAAAACCTCCGGGTTTAACCAAAATCAAAATATCGAAACAGGCCTATAATTGAACGGTAGGAGTCTGTCACATGATTTGAAAATTGGTGTCGCATTTGCCAATAGCCAGTCACGGGGAAGAATTCTTGTTTCAATAATTTGTGAGAATATAACCTGAAAAACAGGAGCCAACACACCAGCATTGGACTTGAGTATCCTGCAGAGTATATGTCTGATCCAGTCGCTTTAGCCACATCTATCTCATATAGTAGTTTCTCAACTAATTGGGCGTTTATAATAAGGAGAAGAATTGTTGTGTGTGGTGACGGTGGTATGTCCGGAAGGTCTGCTTGTTCTGTGTAAAGAAGGACTGGAAATACATGTTTAGTACATGTGCTTTTTCATGCGAGGAGTTGTGATGTAGTGTTGTAATACCGGTAGAGTCTTGTCTGCGTGCTTTGGAAAAAAAATAGAAAATAAAATTTCTTGGAATTTTGTCTGTTGTTTGTGAGGAAAATGGCAGTTTAGCTAGTTTCGTCATGTTGCATTTCTTTTTGGAATGTATTCTGTCTGTTTCTGTGCCCTTCCCAGTGTCTTGTATTGTTGTACCGTTTTACATAAGAACATAAGAATAAAGGAGACTGTAAAAGACCATAAGGCCTACACTAGGCAGCTCCGTATCCATCACCACCTGTCATCCCCATCCATAAAGTTGTCTAATCGTTTTTTAAAACAACTGATAGTTTAAGCGCTTACTACATGGTTACTAAGTTTATTCCATTCATCGACCACCCTATTAGTAAACCAATTCTTGCCTATTTCCTTCTTAAATCTAAATTTGTCCAGTTTATACCCATTACTGCGAGTCCTGCCCTGTTGTTTTATTATGATGACCTTGTTTGCATCACCCTTGTTATAGCCTTTGCTGCGTTGTATACTTTTACTTTGTTTCTGTGTGGTCTGCAATTGTCTAATGAAACAGGGTGGTGAGTGGTTTCGTGTAAGAGTTTCCTTTGGTATGTGTTTTGTTCATAGTGTCTTGTATTATGTCCTCTAGTCTAGTCAGATCAGTTCCCACTGATTTGGCCATTGGATCGCTGCCTCCGAAGTCAGCTATGGCACCCATGTAGGTTATGTTGTACAGTATAAGTAAATATTCCTGTGTTCTTGTTTATGCTTCGTATTACTCATGACTGTCTCTGGTACCCTTAACCCCTACGTATGTTCTCTGTGTAACTTAGTGTAGAAAATCGGTCTATTGAGGACCACAATGGAAATAAGCTTACATGCTTTTTTGTGTTATCCTCGGCATTTGTAATTGTTATTTTGAACTATATGTTCTTTTCTTTATCTGCACTTCATGTATATGATTCAATGTCAAATAAAATTACATTACATTACATTATATCACATTACATTACATTACATTACATTACATTACATTACATTACATGCTTGGTTGACTTGATGTTTGCATCAACTAATACCATGTCATGATCGATCAGACTTGGTGTTAGTCGTGTTCGTGTGACGAGTGAAATGTTGCTTGAGAGAAATAAGTCTAAAGTGTTGGCGGTAACATATACATATGATACTATATGTGGCAGAATATTTTTATTGTTCTATAGTGCTTAATTCATGAAGATACATTTATGTGTTTTTTTTTCTTTTCTTTTCTTTTCTTTTCGTAATAGGCCAGTCACCTGATGCAACTTATTCCATCAATGAAAAATTAGCCAGTCTATTATTGTTTTCCCTTAAATCCGTTTTCTCGGAACTGCGGTGTATGATGAAAGAAAATGTAATTTTGATTATCAGTACCTTATCAGAGATAAGACTTAATATTTTTTTCTCCTAC
>NC_134785.1:62395410-62397910 GCF_046742065.1 Oratosquilla oratoria | reverse complement strand
CACGAGTCCAACACATGTTCCAAGACGATAGTGAATCACACATACACACACACACACACACACACACACACACACACACACACACACACACACACACACACACACACACACACACACACACACACACTCACATATATACACACACACACACACACACACACACACACACACACACACACACACACACACACACACATACACACACATACACATGCACACACACGCACACACACACACACACACACGTACGCACACACACACACACACACACACACACACACACACACACACACACACACACACACACACGTACGCGCGCGTGTGTGTGTATGTGATTATGTTCTTTTGAGGAACTGTGAAGGAAGGATAAGGTGAGAGAGAGAGAGAGAGAGAGAGAGAGAGAGAGAGAGAGAGAGAGAGAGAGAGAGAGAGAGAGAGAGAGAGAGATTTTGAGCAAAAATTGGCATAAGTCTGGCTTAACTATCAACCCTGACTCGAGTCTTATGAGTATTTTCTCTGCAGCGATTTTATTCAGCTGAGGGAAAACCCATGCAAGGGTTAACCCAAAGTATCTCATGAAAAGAGATTTCGAGTCTTCAAAGATTTTTCTGGTCTTTCGTTTGAGGTCCTCCTCGCCGGGGACAGGGCGATGATAGGGTAAATGGCTCAGGCTTATTCATCAGGAGAATGTTCTATCCTGAAAGTGGCTTCAGAGTCTTCAAGTTCTTCAGAGTTCTTCAGGATTTTATTCTTTTTCCAAGTCCGCTTCATGGGCGTTAGGAACAGGCATCAGAAGTATGACTTACTTTCGCCGGGTGCCAAAGTCTTGTGTTTGAAGTTTATATTATCACTATTATCATTTTAACTCCTTTCCACAGACGTCAAATGTAGGCACTTATGAGCACTACTTAAGGGTGCTGGGCATCAGATGGGGCTCGTATTCCTTCACTCAACGACGACTTCGACGAGCTCGCCGTCTGCTTCTTTTGCAGCACAAGAAGCTTCTTCGTCGTCGGTCTTCGACCTCAGCAGGAGGCTTTGGAGGTCGGAGGAAGGCTGGCTCAGGACCTTCCTGTAGAAGCGCTCTCTGCAGGGCTCGGTCGGGTGGCTGCAGAAGCGGTGTGAGTGGCTCGCTGCGAGCAAAAAGATCACAAGTCCTGGAACGAGAGATAGCTTCAGAAGGGCGGCCTGGGTGATGTACCCGTCCTGGCCCCTCGTCACGGCGAGGTGGGCCACCGTGGCGCACGCGCTCAGGGCGTGGTAGAGAGACCCGCACCAAAGCATCCCGAAGAAGTGGGCGTAATTGCGGCCCCCAACGCAAATCCCTAGAAGGAAGCAGTGGTGGTCTCTCTCGCGAATGCAGACGTTGCATTGTGGGCAATGTTTGTCCCGGTCGCCCATCTCGATCCTGCACACCGGGCAGTGACCGTCGACTGGAGTTACCTCTTTGTCAGAGTGCTCTTCCTTTCTCCAGGGACCTCTGCCCGGGTCACGTGCGATACAGAACCCGAAGAATCCAGTCGTCAGTACGAAGAGCTGGATCACGAGAAGGAGAACTTCGGGTGAAGTTTGGAGCCAGAAGTCGCCCTGTCCCGCGACGAAGAGTCCAATCATCGAAGTCCAGACGAGGCCGAGGAAAGTTCGAGCGGCGTGGTGGGGTCGAACGATCATTCTGCCAAAAATCCACAAACCCTGAAGGGCTGGGCGGGGGAAGATTTGGAAGGGAAATCAAAAGTCGATTGACCCAGATGGGGTAGCGCGTCTTTCACTGCCCGCGCGCACACACACACATGCACATACACACAAAATCTATAAAAAGCGTTTGATTAAGTATCACATAAGAAATTAATAAGAAAAATAGAATCAATAGGTGGCATCGAGAGTGAATTATTAGAATGGATGGAGGATTTCCTGACTGGGAGAAAAATGAGAGTAGTAATTAGAGACAAATACTCAAAGTGAGAAGAAATGATAAGTGGTGTCCCACAATGGTCGGTACTGGCTCCAATCATGTTTGCCATATATATATATATATATATATATATATATATATATATATATATATATATATATATATATGTATATATATATATATATGTATATATATATATATATATATATAAATGACATGGATGAAGGAGTTGAATGTTATATGAATTTATTTGCAGATGATGCAAAAATATTAAAGAAAGTAAGAACAGAAGAGGACTGTGAATCATTACAATCGGACCTGAACAAAATCTGGAAATGGACTCAAAAGTGAGAGGTGAACTTTAATATTAAAAAATGTAGCATTATGGAGATTGGGAAGAGCAAAAAGATTTAAAAAAAAATTACAAAATTGGTGAAGAAGAAATCAAAAAAGTGTATTCAGAAAGGGACCTTGGAGTAATAATCAGCAATGACATGACACCGGATAAACATATAAACAAAATAGTAGGAGAAACCTTTAAGCTATTAAGGTTAATGAAAGTGGCATTTGACTATTTGGATGAAGAAA
>NC_134785.1:62385410-62390410 GCF_046742065.1 Oratosquilla oratoria | reverse complement strand
ACTACTCTATGTGGAATCTTTTTTCTTCAGTTCTTTTCTGTAGCTACGTTTTTTTATTTTCTTTCCATGTCCTCTTGTGTTTCTCTTGTCCCAGTTTAGTAAGTCCTCTCTATCGAGTATCTCTGTGCCTTTCATGATTCTGTAGATGGTTAGTAGGTCACCTCTCTTCTTTGCTCCAGCGTTTATGTGTGTGTGTGTGTGTGTGTGTGTGTGTGTGTGTGTGTGTGTGTGTGTGTGTGTGTGTGTGTGTGTGTGTGTGTGTGTGTGTGTGTGTGTGTGTGTGTGTGTGTGTGTGTGTGTGTGTGTGTGTGTGTGTGTGTGTGTGTGTGTGTGTGTGTGTGTGTGTGTGTGTGTGTGTGTGTGTGTGTGTGTGTGTGTGTGTGTGTGTGTGTGTGTTTACCTTGTATCTTACGGGAAAGGGGGTTATGCGCGTGGTGTCCCATCTCTGTATCTCTGATCTCTGTATCTCGTAGTATCTAAATTGTTCTTAAATTCGTATATAGTTTTTGCACACACTATCGTTTCGTTCATTATGTTCCATACATCCATTATGTGGGGAAAGCTGTTCTTTCACAGGTCTCTTCTATAACTGTTCTTTTTTAGTTTCTTTCCATGTCCTCTTGTATTTCTCGAATTCCATTTCAGTAAGTCTTCCCTATCAAGGACTTAGGCACCTCTCATGATTCTATAGATGGTCAACAAGTCTCCTCTTTCTCTTCTTTGTTCCAGGGTTGGTAACTCTGGTTTTGATAGTCTGTCTTCGTATGACAGTTCTGAAAGTGTAGGGGCCATCTTCGTAGTTATTCTTTTGATTTCTTCAGTTTTCCTTATATTCTTTTTTGGTACTAAGTAACCATAGTGTCGCTGAGTACTTCAGTCTTGGTTTTATCAGTGTGACTAGTATTTCCTTCACCATTTCTTCGTCCAAGTAAGTAAATGCTTCTTTTATTGACCTCAGCAAGTTGTAGGTTTTTCCGACAATTCTTTTATATGTTTATCAGGAGACATGTCCTTTGTGATGATTACTCCCAGTTTTTTTTTTTCAAATCCCACTTTCTTTACATCCTTTTCACCGATTTTATATTGTCCTGATATCCTGTTTTTACTTTTTCCAAATTCCATTATACTACATTTCTTGATGTTGAAGTTCACTTCCCACTTCTGACTCCATTCCCAAATTTTGTTCAGATCTCTCTGCAGCGACTCACAGTCTATTTCAGTGCTCACTTTTCTCAACAATTTTGCGTCATCAGCAAAGAAGTTCATGTAACTGTCCACACCCTCGTCCATGTCATTCACATAAATAGCAAACATTATTGGAGCCAGTACCGATCCCTGTGGAACTCCACTAATCACCTCTTCCCAAGTAGAACCTTTATATATGAGCACTACTCTCATTTTTCTTCCATGCAGGAAATCCATTATCCATCATCCATCCCAGTTTTCCTAATAGTTTACAATGTGGCACTTTACATGTTTTGGCTACAGTACTTGTAAGGTAAACCGGTCTATAATTTGTTGGGTCTTCCTTGTTACCTCCTGTGTGTGTGTGTGTGTGTGTGTGTGTGTGTGTGTGTGTGTGTGTGTGTGTGTGTGTGTGTGTGTGTGTGTGTGTGTGTGTGTGTGTGTGTGTGTGTGTGTGTGTGTGTTTGTGTGTGTTTGTGTGTATGCATGCGCATTTCAGGGGTTATGCGAGTCTTTATTATGAAGAAACGGTTGTATGGGCTTCCTTTGCCATTCTACTTTGTGATGTCTGTCTTGTGAACTTCGCCTGCGTATGACCTAGCGAGGTAGGGATGGAGGAGATAGTCTGGAAGGGACCATGATTAGTGGAGAAGCTGGGAACATTGAACACAATACACATAAGTTTCTCGAACGAGTTGATAAAATCAAATGGAAAAGAAGGGAAAGGAAACAAGAGATTACAAAAAGAGTTTTTCCTAGAAATAAGAGAAATACTCACGGCCATATGCATATGATCAGCGAGTGGTGAACTCCTATTTAGGAATCATGTAATTGTGTGTGTGTGTGTGTGTGTGTGTGTGTGTGTGTGTGTGTGTGTGTGTGTGTGTGTGTGTGTGTGTGATTACTGACCTAACTGTGATATATAGGATACGAATTCTATATTATTACGAGGTTCCGTCTCTGCGTTCTCATTTTCCAACATTTTTCATTTCTTTACATTGAAATTCATTTCCCATACCCGATTCCACGGTATATTTGTTTTATCATCATGAAAATGAATATAGCTACATGTTTTATCCACCATGTTATTAGCATACATCAAGAATATTACATGTCTCGTGGGTATTTATCTATGCTCGAGGGGTCCCGCCTCTATATCTCCATTTGACAAACTTTGCCTTTAAGTCATTTGTTATGTTGGCTTGAATTATACCTTCATCAATATTATTCAACAAATTGGGGCATACACACGGACACGTGCCTGTGCACATATTGACACACACACACACACACACACACACACACACACACACACACACACACACACACACACACACACACATACATACACACACACACGTGTGATATCGCTCCCCAATATATAAGTTCCTTTTTTTCTCTCTCTTTTTTTTTTCTTCCTCAAGTCTTATCGGCTAGACTTGAGATTATTTTGGCTACTACCTACTGCATTCGCTTTTTTTTTTTTTTTTTTTTTTTTTAGTACACCACTGCGGCGTGTCTCAGTCTTGGGCAAATTAGAATTTCGGTTATTTTGCCACCATGTACTCAACCATGCAATGAAATTACACTCACATTCTTTGTTGCAAGTTTATTCTTTGTTGGATGTCTGTATATCATGTGTTGGGTTCATGATCGACAATTATTACACTCCCGGATGAGAGCTCAGAGCTCATATATGGCCTGCACACACACACACACACACACACACACACACACACACACACACACACACACACACACTCGGTGGTGGATTGGTAAAGCACTGGCCTCACAAGTCAGAGAACCGGGGTTCGATTCCCCCGTCGGACGGAGATAAGTTGGGTTTGTCTCCTTTCACGTGTAGCCCCTGTTCACCTAGCAGCGAGTAGGTATGGGACGTTAGTCAAGGAGTTGTGACCTTGCTGTCCCGGTGTGTGGTGTGTGAGTGGTCTCAGACCTACCCAGAGATCGGCTAATAAGGAGCTCTGAGCTCACTGCCGTAGGGTGGTGTCTAGCTGTCTCGACAGAGACTGCAGCAGATCCGAGGTGAATACACACACACACAAACACAATCGTCGGATTGACGGCGAAGATTGGAACTCCGGAAAAAACGCAATTTTCGTGGATTTCAACTACGAGGGAGTACCTTTTTGTATTAGTAGGGAAGGGGAAAGCTCGTGGTGTAGTAGAAAGGTGATGAAAGGGGAGAAGGGGAGGGATTACTGAGGGAAATGGAAGGAAATGAGGGAGACGAACGGGCTCCCCCTGACAGTAGAAAAATATAAACAAGAGGTCTGCTGACGACACAGAGGAAATCGAAAATATCAGTAAAAGCATTAAGGTTAGATATATAGATAAGAACAACACAATGGAAAGTGAAAATAATCATTTCCATGGATTTAATGAGGGGAGGGATGCCAACCTCCCCCGATTAGCGAGTCTAGAAGAAAAACTAGAGAAAATGACCGAACATTGGGAGAGTAGGTTCGGTCAACTTACACGAATAGCGCAGAGAGTTGATAAATTGGAAGAGATAAAGAAGGAGAACCAAACCCTAACTAAAGAAATAGAAGAATTAAAAAGACAGTTAAAAGAAGTAAAAGATGAGAATGAAGAATTAAAGAGAAATAATAAAGAGAATAAAGAGTCCATAGCAAAAGAAGTACAGGGTTGGAAGAAAGTCCAAGAGAATAACAAAATTGTATTTAAGGATATAGTGGCACAACAGATGACAGATCAAACTAAAGACACAATTATTAAAGTGATGAGGGAGGAAGAGAATATAGTGAGAGACTTAGCAGATAAAATAAATGTATAATTATATTGGGGATGGAAGAGAAGTATAATGCAAATTGGACTAAAAGAATAAAGGAGGAGAAGGAGAAAGTAAATAAGATATTGGAAGTAGTTCAAGAAGATGGAATAGAAACAGGGAAAGAAATAGAAGAAATATATAGATTAGGGAAATACAATACATATAAGACCAGACCAATTAAGATCAAATTCAGGTCACAAACAACAGCAGAGAATATCTTAGCAAAAACAGGGAAACTAGCAAACAGTGAACAATTTAAACAGATATGGATAAAAAGAGAAATGAATAAAGAGGAAAGAGAGGAGGAGAAAGCAAAAAGACAAGAAGTTAAAAAAAAAACGAGAACAGAACAGAGACAGAAAAAGAGAAATTCTATCGGAGAGTAGTGAATATGAAAGTGAGAAAATGGTACATAGCAGAGAAAAACGGAAGGGGAACAGAAAACACAATGGAAGTAGCAGAAAATTTAAAATGTCTTACACAAATATAGATGGCTTAATAACAGGCTTGAACGAACTGAATGATTACCCGAAAGAAAAAGAACCGGAAAAAATGGGAATTGTGGAGACAACATTGAAAGGTCCACTACCACCCAACAGTGTAGGACATGGTGCATATAATTGTTGGATTAGAAACAGAGAGGTAAAACAAGGGGGTGGAGTTATGTTCCTGACTAGGACGGATATAAATGTGAGGAATGTCACATATGGAAAAAATAGAGTAGAGAAGATTATGATGGAAGTGGAAGACAAAGATAGAAAGAGCAGAAAGTTTGTAATAAATCATGTGCCTCCTAAAACAGCCTCGTGGGAAGAGAGTGAACATAAAAGTATGTTAGAAGACACAAGGATAACATTAGATAAGATAATGGAAGATGGAGGAAAAATAGTTATAATGGGTGACTTTAATCGTAAAGAAGTCTGCTGGGAAGAGATGACAGTAAAGGGTGGAGACGACTCATGGGGAAATGTACTACTTTATATGATTATTGACCATACAA
>NC_134785.1:62287910-62380410 GCF_046742065.1 Oratosquilla oratoria | reverse complement strand
TAACGCCGTACCATTACTACAATCCAAATAAAAACTTGCAAAGAAATAACTTGCTATGGGAGAACTTCCAAAGAAAAAGCAACCTTAGTCTGCTTACCCAAAACAAGGAATCAACAACATATGTAAGCTACCCCATTCCCTCATTTTTCCTCACCGACCCATCATCTTTAATCAGTCTCCGCACGGGAAACGGTAGGCCTCACCAATCGTGCAGCATTATCAGTGTCACTCGAACTTTGATAAGCGGGTGACATTCTCCAGGTGAAGCTTCTGGCATATATATAAATGTTGTTCTTGTACTGATTGCAGTGTATTTTTCACAACGCCACAGAGAGGTAAGAAAAAAATCTTGTACATATTTTATTCATTGGCTTAGCAAATGTGTGAGTATCGAAGTGAAAGTGATCTCGGAGATAGCTTTGAGAAAGCTAAAATTTCTGGGAGGTTCTGTTAGATACTGCTCATTGCTGTTAACGCAGGCTCTGTATCAGTAAATCAGTCATTTGTTAATCTTCATATTCTTCGTAATGTATTTAGTAGACGAAACGCAATTATTTTGGTTTTTATGACATGCAGCAAATTTTGGGAAAGTGTGTTTACGCAGTTAAGATACCAATAGTGCTGCCAGGTGCAGGGTAATTACCCTGTTTATGGTAATTTGGGAAGTATCAGGGCAACAGGGTAGAAATATATAAAAAACAACATTTTTAGAGTAAAAAAAATCCCTACACACATGCTAGAGAATATTTGAAAATTCATTAGCGGACAATTTCGAAATCACATCAACACACGTCAATCTGATGACAGAACTAATATACTAACCTGACCAAGAGGAAAGCAACATCTACGGACAGTGGGGTAACCGTAAGTACACTCTAAAAGTCTAAAGTGCTTAGATCGTGAGCTAGACCCCAAAAATTCAGAAATCATTATCAAGGAAGGGACAAAGGGGCATTTTTTTTTTTTTTTTTTTTTTTTTTTGTAACTCATGATGTCTACTTTCGGAAATCCCTTGCTGACCCTTCATGCAAGTTCGTTTTTAGCGATATCCACCAGGGGGTAAAAATAGCATTTTCTTTTTTTCACAGTATATTATTTCTCTTCATATCTCGTACCAAACCCAATGGTCGTTTGAGGTGATATTGTGTTATAAAGTAATTAAATAATTAAATTTAGAAGGGAAATTAAAAGGAAATGGATTTCAAAGATTTAAATGCGATTTCCTCTTATTGTACTTGCACGCAGCCAATACCTGTTTAGTCAATTTTGTTTGCATTCCAAAATATTGACGCCTTTCCACTATATTTGTGCTGGTATTTAAGTAACAATGTTGTCGGTGGTGAGATTTTGGGTAGCTTGAGCCGATGTCGAAGTTGGAATTTTCTACTTTTACACTAAATTGAAGTGTATAACCTGAGTGGAGTACTGCTGTGTTTGTAGCACAGAGCAGAAAGCTGAAGATAGAAGAGGTGCTTAAACATCCGTTGGGTCCGATACCGTGGGCACTGGCAAACAATGACGGGACATTGAAAAAGACAGACGAGGCAAAATTAGCAAGGCACATTAATAAGGATGTGTCGCCCGTAAATGACATCGCGTTACCATGCACGTCTATCATTGACTGCATAGTCCTGGTCCAGAACATTTGCGGACGTATCCGAGTTGTTCTAAACTGTCTTGCAGACCCCTCCAAACAGCAAACGCATTGACGTGGTCTTCGATATCAATCGAGATTTCTCCATCAAGAACGCAGAACAAGTAAAGCGTGGTTTATCTCAAGGGGTCCCGTTTTCTGTCATCGTTCCCAACATAGAATAAAGTACTGGAAGGGTTTGTTGTCATGTTCCACTTCGCTCAGGACTGGCAGAATAAACAGGACAAAATAAGTGGGAAGGAGATGTTCGTGACATATGGTAACAAGTACTTCAGGATTGCAGAGGAAAGAGTTACACTGAATGTTGAACAACTTGCATCAAACCAGGAAGAAGCTGATACTCGACTGTTGTTGCATGTAGCTTATGCCGGGAAATCGAAATTCAGGTCGGATGTCATATCAGATAACACTGATGTCTTGATCTTGTGCCTGGCCTTCGGCAGGAGAATATCCTGTAAAATGTACATGCATGTCGCTGCTAAGGGAAGGAACAGGATTCTTAGTATTGGAAAAAAATGCAGAATTGATGGGGGATGAAGTTTGTCTGGCCTTGACCGGTCTACATGCATACACGGGATATAATACAGTCAGTGCCTTTTCTGGTGTAGGCAAAATCCAAGGCTTCAAGATTATGTGCAGAGAAAAGATGTTCTGCAATACTTTCGTAGCTCTAGGCGAAACCTGGTCCCTCAACATGGATATATTGTCGGTATTGGAATTATATATTCGCCTCTAGCCTGTCTGCAGCCAGGACTCCGGAGACGGATGTGAATACCCTGGGGTTTAGCATGTGACGAGCGAAGAAGGGGGTTGTGCAATCTGAACAACCTCCATGCAAAGACTGCCTTGAACAGCATGCACGTAGAGCAAATTATCAGTGTGCAGACTAGCGACGAAGCTTGGAGGCCAATCCTGATGTATATGGCTGGGTTGCTCGAGACGATGGCAATCTGGATATTCTATGGATAAGTGGTCCTCCTGCGCCACAAGTTGTCATGCAAATGTCGCCGTGTATGTGAACTTCGCAACCTGTGAATGTATGGTCAATGACTTGAAGTGTACAGACGACTGTAGGCTGAAAGACTACGAATGTGGCAGATGATATAGAGGACAACTTTACTGATAGCGATGCTTCTGAGGAAGAATCTGATAGTGGGGAAGGACAACAGTTCAAGTTCAGGGTGTGGTATCGGTCGTTACCTCCCACTAACGAAACACGGTGGTGAAAATTAGGACAGGCTATTTACTCTCAACTATCACGCTTATGGGTCAACATATTGTAGGTTTCGAATTTTATATGCTGACTGCAGTCAACGACAATTTTATCTGGCACAGACTTGCCTCTTCCCTTTCAATTTGCAAATCGGGAAAATTCCGAGCACTATGGACTCCAAGTGAACTTCTGCAAATTTGATTTTAAAGAATATGGAGAAAAACGCGTTTAAAATCAGAAAAAGTAGTTCATTATCATTAAACATATTACGTTATTACAACATTTTAATGTCGGTTAAAAAAAAATTGACCTTGGCAGATTGATAACATACACTTCCCGTTTCACAAATCTGTAAAGAAAAAAAAATCTGTTAGTTTGACCCTCAAAGATCGCACCCTGACGGATAACTCCTAGAAACGAACAATAATGATGGGCCAGCAAATACTTTCGTGAAATACACGTTATTTCCAATCCAAAAACTTTAAAGTAAGGTGTCCCTTTGACCCAAATTTGATAGTTTTTGTACGGCTCTCGGACTAGGTATTTCTTACATATACAGTACATACATATATATCTTAATGAATTACTAATAAATAGGGAGATTTTAAAACAAATAGGGTAATGTTGGGGATGAATTTAGGGTAAAATAGGCAACTCGACCTGGTGGCATTGGTAGCGCCTAGCGAAGTGATTGCGTACTTGTGCGTAGTCTGTGAGAAAGCTATGGGTTGGAGATAGTGTTTATACGGCTTCATTGCAGTTCAGGTTAAACTATCCAATAGGTTAGTTCCTATTGAATAAACAAGCTTGTTTCAGTGAGTAGTGATACGTGTGATAGTAACTATATTATACCGGGCATCACTAATTTAATATTTGTGTTGAAACGACAGGTTTACCATACAGGGTATACCTATCTGATTATAATAATTCTTTTAAAGGTGTTACATATCACTGACCCTACTGAGTCATTCATAGTTTCTTGTCTTTATTCTGAATGTAATCCCGTCAGTTCATCCACATGTGCAATGGATTTATTGGTCTCTTGGGTTTGTGTGATATCGGCATTGAAAAAAATAATGAATGGTAAAAAACAAGACTGCTATCACCATCGGCATCGCTATGTAAACAGTACACTGTTTGATCAATGTCGTCATCGGTAGGGGGCAGGGTCACTTTTTCATAGTATATCCTGAAATTAGATATTGAAAAATCCAGCTGTGATTTGGCAAGACTTATACTACCGTGTTTGAACCTTACCTAATCATACCAAAGGTTTGGTTGCCTTTGTACTGGTAAATAAAAGTTGTGGCTAAACTTATAGAGAACCTATTTCTAAATATTAATATGTTAATTTTTGGTGTGCTAATTAACTAGGTTTATAGCTTTTGTGGAATAAAGGTTTCTGAAACTCAGGGGTAAAGGCTAATTTTTTCCTACTTTACATGTGATATTGTTCTTTTACATCATGTTTCCACCTAATCAGTATTTTCACATCTTAATAACCATCAAAAATTATTCTTCCAAGTAAGTTCATAAACAAAATTGCCTTTTGATATTCTCCTTTGGTCAGAGAAGAGAGAAATAGAAAACATTCCAAACTAATATTTTGCATACCTGCAAATGCTCTTCCACTTTGAAATTCCCACTCGGCTGTGCCAATAACTATCACTGTGCCCACAAATTGCTGATTATATGATAGAACCTTACATGATATGTCACATGAACATACTCTCTTCTTGGTAAATCAATTTGGTTTGAATACTTATTATCTCTTCCATTTCAGTCAATCGCATTAAAACTTTCACATCAAATATATTCATAACTGAAAGACTACATTAGTACTGTAGTGTATCCTATCTATGGAGGACATGCATTAGGGTTGCCAACCATATTTTATTTCAAAGGACAGTCCTTTATTCAGCTCTATTTGTCCTTGTCCTTTATTGAGATTTGAAATGACATTATTTGTCCTTTATTTTGGAATAGTTTTGACTGGCAGTTCAATTTCCATCTCTCTAGATGTGATGATTGCAAAAGCGTTTACTTCTTGTAAGAGTGCAGACTGTCAACTCGGCATTCTGCACAATATCAGACGCACAGAGTTGCAGACCGCAGACCAGGTTGTAAAATTATCTTCATTTTATGTTTAACTCAATTTTCCATTTAAAAAAAGGCACTAATTTTGGGAAAACCAGAAAATCGTAAACTACGTTACCAAATATGAGAACCACCACCAAGAAAAAAGAAAATATATATATATATATATATATATATATATATATATATATATATGTATATATATATGTATAAGAAAGGAGGTGCTGTTGGATGTTCGGAAAGGCAATACTTCCACCTATCAACTGAACTCACGAAGAACCAAAACAAATATGGCATATACAACAATGTAATGATCAAGCCATAATTTGTTATAAATACCGCAAGAACAGTCAAATCTAAGTGAAAAAACTTGTAATAGTGCCAATATTTCGTGTTATTAACAAATATTTGGAAAACAGAATAATTTCCATGAAATTCAACATTCGGCAAATTATCAAATCTAAGCTTCGTAGACCATTCATTTTCCAAAGTTTCACAAATTTGTACAAGTAGTAGAACATTTGAAGCTAGAATAAGAAGGAAAACTTATATTAAAGATTGATGAACTTTTTGATGAAGTAGTATTAATTCAAAGAAACTTCAACACTATCAAAAGCTCTGAACTCTTCATAAGCTCTAAAACAACAACCAGAAAGTGGTATTTTGTTTTTAAATCTATGGACTTTAAATGTATCAATGTTTTCAAAATAGTTTCTTTTGTACAATCAATTCCTGGAACATCATCTTATTGTGAGAGTTTTTAGTTTAATGTCATCTAAATGGTGAGATGAAAGGAACTGATGCTCTGTTGAATTAATTAAGAATGAACTTCTCATACATTTCAACATAAAAGATAGTTTTGCGGAATTTGCTAAAAACAGCAAAGATGATACAAATTTTCTGAAGGCAGCAAAAAGCCAGAGGAAATATAGTTTTAAAGATTAGAATCCTTTGATCAAGGTAAAATATATGTCTTCTCATTCTTGTTTTTGTATTTTCATTTAGGCAAGAGAAATGTAATTTTGAACTGCATTTAATATTGGCATCTATTATGATCTATAGCCACTTGAATAAATATCAAAAAGTTTTTATGTCCTTTATTATAGCTTAACAGAGTTGGTAACCCTAACATGCATATTTGTCAGTCATGTCACAATGAAGAATTTGAAATTTATGTTCCTGTGAAGGAGCAGTTAGAAAAAACTATCAACTTTTTTTGAAAACATCATTTCACACTTGAAAGTGGTATGTGAATCTGATTAACAAAGTAATATATATATATATATATATATATATATATATATATATTTTTTTTAAGTTAATAGAAAACAATATTTAAAAAAAATTGGGGATTAGGCAATACACATCTTAATAGGGATCCAGGGGGCAGGGGCACTGGATTGGTAATACATACTTCACCAAGGAGTCTAGGGAGCTTTGGGAAACCTGCAACATACAATAACTGCGGGAAGGGTTTCCGGGGATGGAACAAGAGGGCAAGTAAAGGTTTGGTTTCATTTGATGTATTTAGATTAGAGTAGGATGACAAGTTTCTCTTTTATTTGAGTGAATCTAATGTTCATTTATAGATAATTTGTCTTGCTTTTTTTTTTTTTTTTTTGATTTTTTTTTTTTACTCGAAAACCCTAAATTACCAATATACTCCATAAGACTATTGGGATTGGGGTAGGGGAATACAAATGAACATAAAATTTATTCAAATCAGCAAGAAAATTATCGGGGGAACAAGTGTCTGCAGAACAGAGACTGAAAATAACTAAGATGGTGATAACAGTTATGATATATTCTTTGGTTTGTGATCATGTTAATTAATTTTTTTGTCCTACAGTATGAGTGACTTGTGGCCAATCCAGTGACTTAACAATTATGTGGAAGCTATTAAGTCACCTACAGTAGAGACTTGGGGGCAACATACTGACTGTTTGTTGTAAATGTTAGCACAGTATACTGCTGGTGTTGTTTTCTTGTTGAATTCTGTGTACTCTGTTTATATGATGTGATGGGTAACTTGAATCTGCAACTATTGTTGTTTTTGCCAAAATAAAGACTTAGCAAGATGGATCAGATGTGATTACAGACACACTACATCACTCATCAGGTTAAAGCAAGACATTAAACTTGAATCACTTGAAGCAAGAAGATGAATACACAGACAACAAATGATGTACAAAATAAACAATTTAGTTGACATAAACAAAGAAACTTATACCCAACAAATACATGAATAACTAGAGACAGTCACATCTGTAAAATACCACACATACCAAACAAGACCAACATATTCAACATACATACATATACCAAGGCTTTATCTCACTTACAAGGGAGGTAGCCAAAAAGGAAAAGGCATAAAATCATTCCCACCCATTCCATCCCTCAATACACTCCACACCCCTCCACCCTCCCTCTTATCTTAGCACCTCCTGGATGACAGGTCATCCCTGCACCCTGTCCACTGCCCTGGGTCAGAAGCAGTGTCGCAAGACACAGCACATCCACAGCAAGGCTCATTTTTCCCCTGCAGCATCCAAGAGTGAAGTCATCTCCAATTCCATATAGTTAATAGTCCCACTCTTGATACTTTTAGAAATAGGATCACCCATCACTACCTTCCTCTCCTCAATCCAAATCCCAGTCCTGACCCTAATTTTGATCCCACCCTAAACCCTAACCCAGTGGTTCTTAACCTTTTTTGGCAGCGACCCAAAATTTTGCACAAATCAAGCATCGCGACCCAAGCCTACATAGATATACATTGAAATTTCAAAACACTTCAAATAAATTTTCTGCTTTGGAGTTTTTATTTGATCATGGTCTGCTTAGAATCCTAAAACTAGGCATCATGTATTTTAATTATTACAGTATATAATTATAATATATTTGTAGTGGGAAAATAATTATTTTCTGCAAACCCTTAGCAACCCAATAAAATGGCTTGGCGACCCAAATTTGGGTCGCGACCCAGGGGTTAAGAACCACTGCCCTAACCCCATTACTAGCCCAAATTCTGTCTCCAGATCTTAATTCCCCCGCTCAGCACCCACAAATCATACCACCCGTGAGCGGCCCTCTGTGGGTTCCCACAAAGAAAGAAAGAATATGTTCAGCTCCTAGTGGGTGGCATCATGTGAATATAGTGAATATTGTCGGAAAGTGTTTTAATCTCTTTGCTGTTGAAGGAATCATGCAGTGCCAAAATAAAAGTGTAAGTGCCACCCAGTATGGAAAGGGTTACAAGTGTATGTTTCAGTTGTTTGTGAACTCATCTTTTTAATCTTGTATTTTTTTCAGCTTGGCATTTCTCCACTCATAGCTGTCTCTAAATGAAGACATTTCTTATTTTATGCATATTTCAGTAGAGGTGGCTATAAAAAACCTGTCAATGATGAGGCAGGGAGTGATGTGGGCAGCCATAGTGCTGTTTAGCAATGTATGCTTTGGCATATATGTGCTTGATATCAGAGGTGATCCCGTGGAAATGCACAATCTTGGCGCAGACAACTGGCAGCCAGAACAAATTCATATTGCTTATGGAGGTAAGCAATTGTATGAAGATAAGTTTTATGATATGTTGTGTGCTTGGGTCTTAACTCTTTCTCTGCATTTTACAATTCATATCTTAAATAGACTGTTGGCAGGTGGTTTAATTCAGCCAAGGGAATTTGTTTTTGGTAGCAGAAGGGTTTAATCTATCTTCATTAACTCTTTTGCTGCATTTTACAAGTTACTGTTCAGCCTAAGGAAACCCATTATAGAGTGGTAGGTGAATCCTTGATGGGTGTGTACTTGGTTATTAATTATGGACCAGTGATGAGTACTTGCAAGTGGTCCTGTGACACAGGTGTCAGAGGGAATCATCATTGCTACCCATTTTCAAGACATTATTACCCTTGTCTATGTCTAGAGGGCAAGGATGATAACATCTTGAAAATGATATGTTTCTATTTGGTTTCTAGATGGGGCCCAAGCTATTTTTCTATCATCTTTTACTTTTTCACATACAAAGAGCTGTCATCCAGTAACTGCTCCCCTTCTCTTATAACTTTAAACCAGTGACATAGAGATGGCACCACACTAATACAATACAGGCAATACTCCAACTCATTTTCACCTTCAGATTACAAGTCACTTAAACCCAAGGAAAGAGCTGTTATTATAATTAATTTGATTAACATAACGGGGTTCTATAACATCTTTTTGTTGTGCCGGTAATTTTTATCCCATTTAATTGTTTTTTTCTTGTTTCAGAAACAATTAATGAAATGGTCATTACTTGGAACACACGGAGTGAAGCAGAATCTGTGGTGAAGTATGGCAAGTGGGAAACTTCAGACCAAAATGATATACATTCAAACTGGTTGACTTTTGTTGAAAATGGCACTGCAACCAAGTTTGTTGATGGAGGATTTCTCCACCTTTCTCAGTGGATCCATCGTGTTCATCTGACAGACTTGGAGCCAGACACTCGATATGGTGAGTTAGTTTATTGCAGTTTATCACACTGCACCAATGGCTGTTGGTGTATTCTCTTCTGCCACATAGACATTGCTTGCCTTCACTCAGACATGCTGGGGTATGTTTGGGTGAAGAAGGCTTTAGTGTAAGGCTAGAAGATGTTTGAAGTAAGGTGTTAGACTCGGTTTTTGTACATATTTACTTTATTGTGGGGCCAACGACAGGTACCTGGATGTGGTGGGCATGCTAAGATGGATAGCAAAGCTGCCCATTTTCAAAACATGTCAGCCCCCATCACATCCATCACTGGGTTTCTGGACTGGGCCCAAGATCTCTTTCTATTAATTTCAACTGTATTTCTTTCACCTTTTCACATACGGGGAGCTGACAACTGTTAGCTGCTCTCCTCTTCCTGCCACTTTCAGCCAATGAGGTAGAAACAGTCCCACACTTATATAACACAAACATCAGTTCAAAGTTTCTTCTCAAAGAGATCTATGGAAGAGTCTGAGGACTGTTGCCAGCTATTGTGGTGCTGTGGGTTTTCCATTTAGTGAGGATTAAAGTGTGTGACAGATAGGAGTGGGATGGGTGGGGGTGGGTATCTGCCTTGGTTGTTGTTGTTGTTGTTCCCTAGACTGTCTGTCTGAGCAGTCCCGTCTCCCCAAGGAATGCCATAGCCGAAACTGGGTTTTTCCACAAATCCCTTATAGTGGTTAACTCCCTTATAAAGGAGAAGCCTATTGGTATATAGATAAGCAGAAAGTCCAATATGTTCCAGTTCCCACACAAGTCAACAGTGAGATGCTTTATCTAGTCTTCTTTGAAGGAATACACAGTCCCCCCTAACCCTAACCATCTTGTAGCATATCAGTCATTGTGAAGTAAAAGCATATTAGGTTCAACACACATAACCTTCCTGATTTAAACCTAAACTGACTGTCAGTCAAAATGTATTGGGGAGAATTGTGTCCAACAACTTTTCTAGATATTCATCTTCATTTATTTATCTATTTATATATGTATAATTTTTTTAGGGGGGCATATGCCACAATGAAATCTCTTATATTCAGTCCTTTAGTTCTAATTTTCAAGTGAATTGTTTCAGCCTTCCCTTCACGTATGTTTACCTTCTACCATTATGTTGTGTCTCACATCATCCATCACCTCATTACCCATTTCATCTTGTCTGCCTCTTCTCCAGGTGTATCTGTTATTTCCCAGCTGTAGGATGACATTTTTTCTTTGGAGCTTGGTCTCTGCTCAGCACAAAATATCTGGCTCATTTTACCCCACTCTTTCACACAAGGAGCTCAATCAGCAACTGCATAATTTTTTTTTTTTTTTTTTTTTTTTTTTTTTTTTTTTTTTGGGGGGGGGGCGGGCTACAGAGAGTAGGATGCCTAGTCTTAACCCCATCCTATTTTTGTCACTTTTTTTTTTTTTTTTTTTTTAGGGGGGGGGGGGTGTCTACAGAGAGTAGGATGCCTAGTCTTATCCCCATCCTGTTTTTGTCACCTCCTTTTTTGACTCAAGTGGGAAAACTCGGTGGCAGTGTTCTTCTCCCCTACCACAGGGTTGGTTCAGTGAAAAATTGAAATGAACTTTCAGAGAAGTGGTACAGGACAGTATAAAGAGAGGGGGGGACAGCATAGTGGAGGGATGGTTGCAGTATAATAAAGTATCATCATTTCTCTATGAATAGGTATTTACTCTAACATACAAAATTATGTGTGACTCTGGTCCACAGGGGCACCCCATGTAGAGTCTAAAGTATCAGCTGCATGTTATTGAGCAGCTTTTAACCTCATGATAACATGCAGCCAATACCTCAGATGGGGTATATCAGATGTATTAAAATCACCCCCAATAGAAAATCAACACATAAACCAAAATCCTCCTCAAAGAGCAGCACATGAAAGTGGTAGGCACACAGTTCTATGAAAGAGCCCTTGGTCCCACCCAGTCATCCTATTACAAACAACATCAACTAGGGGAAAAAGTATACTACTCAAGATCAAGACCCTTTCACCTTTACAACGCAACAACCACACAGTTACACATACTAAGATCACAAAGAAAGCACTCCAACACCAACCATTAAACTCCTTACACCACCAATAGAAAATTCCCTCCCACAACAAGCAAGAACCACACTAGGACAACTACACTGAGGGGACCATCCACCTTTAAAGTGATACAACACAGAATAGGGAAGCAAACTACCCCAAATGCAATGGCCACACAGAGGGGCTGAACACCAAATCCTACATTGAATTATTCTAGCTTTACCCAAACAACACAACATCTCTTCCTTGAGTGATTTATAGTCATTCCATTGGCTGTTGCCAGATGTGGGAGCTGTGAGTTTACTGCAAGAGAGACCTGAGGCGATGAATTGATTTATTGAATAACTGAGTGTAGCATCAGCCTTTTTATTGATTCATTTTCTTTTATTTCCTTTTTTATTCCTCTAGTGTATCATGTGGGGAGTGAAGATGGATGGTCAGAGATATTTTTCTTTAAAACTATGAAGGAAGGCACTGACTGGCCGGTGAATGTTGTCATGTATGGAGACATGGGGGCAGCCAATCCTCAATCCCTGGCTCGGTGAGTATTGAATGTACTTTTTGAGAGAATGTAATTCTGTGCTGTCTTAACATGTATTTTAATGTATATTCTGTGAATGATTAGAAATATTTAGGTAAATGATGCTGAGGAGCTTTATCCACTCATAACTCCATATTGTATGAGGGGTATCACATGCTGAAATGAAGTTGTAGATTGTTAGCTAGAAGAAAATATGTTAAGTGGAAGTGAGCACTGTTTGTTTGGTTTGAGATGATTTCAAATCACAACACCAAGGTCTTAATCTTGTTCTACACTTGCCAGTTGTACGCCATGCATAGTGTAGTTGGCTTGGTCGTTACTGTTAAAAGTATGAAGTACTTTACATTTATCTATATTTAAAAACACCTAACCAAATCACATTGTAATTCTTGTTGTTGTGTTATGGATATCGTCTTATTTGCAATTTTGGTATCATCTGCAAATTTGGATAATTTACACTATATTTTCATCCTGGTCATTAATGTATATCTGAAAGAGTACAGGACTTAGTACTGATCCCTGAGGCACTTAATACACAATGCCAGTCTGAGCATTTTCCATTCAGAACAACACGTTGCTTACATTCGGACAGCCATTCAGAAATCCATCCGTGAATATGCCTTACTATACCATTGGCTTCTAGTTTATTTAGTAACCTCCTATGAGGGAGTTCATCAAAAGCTTTTTGGAAGTCAAGATATATAACATCAACTGCCCTCCCTTCTTAGTACATTCAGAGTTTGGGAAGAGTATGCGATTGAAGAAAGTTGAAGGTAAATGTGGGTAAAAGTAAGGTGATGAGATGTACAGGGGGAGAGGATGGCAGTGAGTTGGAAGTAAGTTAAAGGAGAGAGGCTGGAGGATGTAGGGTTTTTTAGGTATTTGGGGTTACATGTGACAGGAATGGGAGGAGTGTGGGTATAGGTAAATTGCAGATTAAGAGAAGAAAGTAAATCCCTTGGAGGATCAAAAGATGTCATGGGAAATGGGCTTTTGGGAATAGATGTAATGAAGAGATTATATAAAGGGTGGGATTGTGCCAACAACACTAAATGGGGTGGAGACTTGGAATTCAAGTGTGTGAGAAGTACGGTAGGAGATACAAGGTTGGATAGAGTGAGAAATGAGGAGGTGAGGAGGAGAGCAGGGGTGGGAAAGATGGCAGATAGGGCTGATGAAATAGTAGGAAATTGCATTTTGCTGATATCCATCAGGCTTGAAATCTTCAATTTGTTTCAATGACCACTGTGTCCACACATCCTGTAGTTCCTTTCTTGTATATCATAATTAGGTGAATGCATTATTGGGCAGAAAGAATTCATTACAATTGAACTTCTATTCAGAGGACATCTTACTAAGTGGAGTTGTCAAACATTGCAAAAATTGAAAGGTGCATTAATGGGTGAAAGGTGTGAATCATTTATTGTTAGTGAATTATTTTATAATGATAAAAAAAATGGTTACAGACTTCAAGAGGAGGCCGAGGAAGGAAAGTATGATGCTGTCATTCATGTAGGCGACTTTGCTTATGATATGCATTCGGTGAGTTCTGGGTATGCATTTTGCTGATAGAAACTATGAATATAAGAAATAACTTTAATATATAATCTGGCAGTAAGTCTTTATTTGATATATTTTATATTTTTCTTCTCTTTTTCATTGGAAATAATATTAGTTGTTTCACATTTCATTAACTGGACACCTGCAGCCTCACAGTGGCTGGCAATGATCCTTGGGTCATCCCTTAGATCTTTCTGGGAAGAAAATTTTGACTGATGTCTGCATTGTATTAGTGTATTATTTGATTATTTGTTTGTTATTATTTGTCTATTTATTTATTATTTACTTGATTTCCATTTATTATTATTTATTATTATTTATTTGTCAGTTTATTATTATTTACTATTTACCTGTTTGTTTATCATTTAACTATGCCTATGTATTATTTATTATTATTTATATTATTATAACTTTTTTTTTTTTTCTATTTTTTTTGTTTAGCATTTATATATATATTTTTTCACATCCGACTTAGTTATGGACCAAAAGGTCTCCTGTCAGCATGCTCCGCCTTTGTAATCCTTTGTGACCTGAATGCATACCTCCCCATATGGCTACAGACTCGAGCAACAGATTAGTCAATCTCTTGCAGGGGACCCTCAGCTTCATGGTAATCAACAACAGCCACCAGATTGGCCCACAAGTCACTTAAGGAAGAACTATTGTATTGTCTGGGTAGGGCAAGAGTGGAGTAGTGTAGGGTGAAGTGTTCTGTGCCAGTGACATAAAAACAGTCCCACATTGATACAACGCAGACGGTAGTCCAAAGTTTCTTACCAGAGATCAATTGGAAGTGCATATATACACCAAGGTTTTTTCCCCCTTGCAAGGGAGGTAGCCAAAAAGGAAAAGGCATAAAATCATTCCCACCCATTCCATCCCTGAATACACTCCACACCCCTCCACCCCTCTTATCTTAGCACCTCCTGGATGATGGGTCATCCCTGCACCTTGTCCACTGCCCTGGGTCAGAAGCAGTGTCGCAAGACATAGCACATCCACAGCAAGGCCGCTTCATTAAATCAGCGACCCCCCCTCTCCATCCTCCCATGCATAAAAGGAGAAGACGGGGAGAGATCCCTTCGGGTTGCGTCAAATTTTGCTCACACATACTACCTCACCCCCCATTCCACCTCATGCATCACAACATCATCCATATACAACCATTCTCCATTCACCCCTGTCTTCTATCCTCTTCCGTCCTTCCTCAACAGACATTCCCCTTTTCCCCAAAGCCCCCTTCACCCCATCCATCCTAGGACGTCCCCTCATGTTCACTCCCTCCACATCTGCCTTCCATACCTCTTTATTCCTAGTCACATTGGGGCTGTGGGTTTTTCACTCAGTGAAACTCAAGGCAACAACTGATTGATTGATTGATTAATTGATTACCACTGAGAAAAGAATATTTATCTTTTTAAACTTCTACAATTCCACTTCTCAAGTTCTGTGCTACATTCCTTAAACTCCCTTTACCATCTTTTTCACTTTATCTCTTCAATGTGATACTTTCCTCAAGGATAGAAATGTTGGTTATCTCTAATGAAATTAATGAGCTCTGCTCAACACAGCCTCTTTGTCTTTTGAGGCTCCGTTTTAATAAATTACTTTTTGGACATTACAGGGTAATGCCATGATTGGTGACGAATTCATGCGTCAAATCCAACCTATTGCAGCCTATGTGCCCTACATGACCTGTCCAGGGAACCATGAATTTTCATAGTAAGTTTTCTTTCTGATGTTGAAGTTGACCCTAAAGACTTCTTGTAGTGGATGGATTGTTGAAATAGGTCTATCAGAAAATTTTGATAATAGATTTTCTGTATACTTGCATACAGATTTAAGTCACTGTATATGTGTGTGTGCACACATATATATGTATATATATATATATATACATATATATATATATATATGTATATATATATATACACACATATATATATACACACACATACATATACCAAAGGCTTTTTCCCCCTTACATGGGGGGTAGCCAAAAAGAAAAAGGCATAGAAATCACTCCCACCCATTTCATTTCCCATATATTCCTCTCCGCCTCCACCCTCCTATCTCAGCACCTCCTGGATGACGAGTCATCCCTGCATCCTGTCCACTGCCCTGGGTCAGAAGCAGTGTGTGTGTGTGTGTATATATATATATATATATATATATATATATATATATATTGATAGGAGAAGGAGAGGATACATTGATGAACTTGTCTGAGTTTATTTCTTCTTTAAGCTCTTAGGAAAGACTTAACCACTTCAATACGGGACTTAAATCTCGCGGGCAGCAGCCAATGCCAGCCGTACGACGTAACGAAATAATATTCGCATCATAAAATATAGTCGCCGCTTATATCGATCGTTCTCTCTTTCACCCGCGAATTTTGAAAACCACAGAGAATGGGATTAAGGGCGCATTTGGGAGAATGTAAAAACACATGGGCGACTACAATAAATATAATCAAGACGCCGATATGGCAGCGTCGCGAATCCACTTGCTCCTCATGACGCCTACGTGTGCGGCACCGTATGGAAGGGGTTAAGTCCAAAATGTTAGATGAAACTCATGCAAGCTGACTACAGGGGTGTATCCAAGAATGTTATTTTTTTTGGGGGGGGGAACTGATAAGCGATAACTGATACTTGAAACACGCTGATATTTCAACCCCAAGAATAATGCTGTTGGCTTGGAGATTGGTCCAGAAACCTAAGTCTGGTTTGCTCGTAATTGTATATAAAATCATATGTAATTCACAATATAATTCAAATCATAAATTCGCACTAAAAAGTGTTTTTCTAAGGAGAATTAAACTCGAGATGAGTGTACCATACTCGGGGCATTGGGGGGGGGGGGGCCCTTTGTATCCACGCCTGGCTGACTACAGTGTTTTCTCTTACCTTGACCAATACTTGTCATCATAGATCACTCATATTTACAATACATAAATATGTACCAGAAGGTCTTTCTCCCCTTCTGCAGAGGTGGCCGAGTTAGAAAATACTCATGCAGTACACTCCTTCATCCATCTGAAACCTATTCATTGCTTCTTATATCTTAATACCTCCTGGTTGAAAGGTTATCACTGTCCCTCATTATACCACTTGAATCAAAAACAATGCAATGAGATAAAAGCACTTGCACAGCAAGGCCTGATAGACAGAGTTGAACTACCCCCACTATATCGCTATATGGCTAAAAAAAAATCCCTCTCATCAACCATAAAAAATCATTAAACAGAAAAGAACAACTTTTCAGGGCACATCATTTCTTTATCCATTTACAACCTTTCAATTCATTCCTAGCTTATGATATTTTCTCGTTACTCAAATTGTGATGAGAGATACAGGCTTTTATTAGAACATGGTCCTGGTAGTGAGAAAAATGAAGAGAAGACTTTTTTTTTATTTATCTAAATGAGTTTTTGGAAGCATATAAATGTGGTGGTGTTGGGGGACATCAGTAACAGGGTAGGAAATGAGCCAATAAATGAATTAATAGGGAAGTGCAGGATATGCTGTACCACTTAACATAACTTACAGAGCAAAAAAAAAAAAAAAAAACTCGCTCACACTGTCACTATCTCTCTCTCTCTCCCTCTCCCTTTCTTCATTTCTCCCCTTCTCCTTCCCTCCACCCACCCTCTCTCCTCCTCATCTCTCTCCCCCTCTGCTCCCTCTTCCTCCCTCCCTGTCTCCCCTCCTCCTTCCCTACCTCTCTCATCATCCTCCCTCTTTCCCCATTCTCCATCCCTTCCTCATTCCCTGCCAGTCTGTCACTTTCAACATCTCACATTGACAATGTTTATCACCCTATCCTAGTTAATGGCAGGATTATAATCCTGGAAAGAAACCAATAGGTTGAGGCCATGTTGATAAATTATTTACCGATAATACTCTTTTTAACCTCTTTTCAAGTATTTGATTTTCTATCTTGATTCAACAGCAACTTCAGCAACTACCGGTCAAGGTTCTCCATGCCCAACTACGAAGACACTGAGAGTCTTTTCTTCTCTTTTGACATGGGTCCTATCCACTTCATATCTGTCAATACAGAAGCTTACTATTTCCTTCAGTATGGACTAAAACCCCTTTCAAGACAGTACCAGTGGCTGATAGAGGACTTGGAGGTTAGTTGTTAAATTTGTTTAATATCTTGAATTTGTCCTTTAACTGAATAGAATCCCCTGGCAACAGGCTGAGATGGGAGGGATGTTAAAGGGGTTTTGATGTGTATGAAGTGGGTGTGTGCTTTGACCTGGCCACTCTCCTTTGAGGAGGAAAGGGCCTTTGGTACACATGTTTTTTATTATTATCATTTATTTATTATTATTACTTCTGACCCAGGGCAGTGGACAAGATGCAGGGATGACCTGTCATCCAGGAGGTGCCAAGATAAGAGGGAGGGGAGTGGAGTGTATTGGGGATGGAATGGGTAGGAATGGTTTTAATGCCGTTGTTTTTTGGCTACCTCCCTTGCAAGGGGGAAAAATCCTTTGGAATATGTATCTATGTATTTATTTATTTATTTTATCTATTTAATTATTTTATTTTTTATTTTATTTTATTATTATTATTATATATATATATATTTTTTTCTTTCTTTCTTTCTTGTACAGGAAGCCACAAAACCTGAGGTTAGAGAAAAGCGCCCCTGGATAATTTTGTTTGGTCACCGGCCCATGTACTGTTCCAACTCTGACCATGATGACTGCACACATGTAGACTGCCTCACTCGGGTTGGCCTCCCAGTCATTAAAATGTGAGTTGCTACTCCAGATAGTATTGCTTCAAGTTTCTCCAACCAGATATTTATGAGCTCAGTCCTGGGGCCCTCTCAGGCTGTTTCACCAGCTAGAATGAGGAGGAGAAAGTAATCTATGATGTTACTATGGATTTTCAGTGTTTATATGGATGTGTTCGTAAGGAAAATTGACACAAAAGTATTAGGCTGTGGTTTGGAATTGGTGAGAGTAAGACATGTGAAGTGAATCTGTTATCATTTGCTGAAAAAAGAAGTTCCTTAGGGTTACATCAGTTTATAATCCATTCACAACCACAGTTCACTCATCTCTAGCCCTCTCCCTTCTTTATTTGACAGGCATTCCTCATGTGCCTTATCATTCACCCCATCCATTCATCCCATTCTTGATCTTCTAATCAAATTCACTTTTTCCACCACTGTCTTCCACACTCTCATTGCTAGTCTTTCCACACTCATTCTTACCATATGCCCAAACCATCTAATTAGTCTTTGATCAAAAGGCATTCCTCATGTGCCTTATCATTCACCCCATCCATTCATCCCATTCTTGATCTTCTAATCAAATTCACTTTTTCCCACCACTGTCTTCCACACTCTCATTGCTAGTCTTTCTGCACT
This sequence comes from Oratosquilla oratoria, assembly GCF_046742065.1. Classification (NCBI taxonomy): domain Eukaryota; kingdom Metazoa; phylum Arthropoda; class Malacostraca; order Stomatopoda; family Squillidae; genus Oratosquilla; species Oratosquilla oratoria. The sequence continues at coordinate 62,361,409 of NC_134785.1, read as the reverse complement.
CATTCTTACCATATGTCCAAACCATCTAATTAGTCTTTGATCAAACCTATCTCCCAGCTCTTTCCATCCCTTGTTGTTTCTCTCTGTGTCCTTCTCATAGCTTTCTTCCTGTATACTATTTACCTATATACCAAAGGCTTCTTTCCCTTATAAGGGAGGTAGTCAAGTCAAAGCAACACCCATTCCTCTCTCATGTATTCCACTCCCACCCACCACCCTAATTTCCCTCTCATCTTTGCTCCTCGTGGGTGAATGGTCATTCCTGTCTTCTACCCACTGCCTAGGTCAGAAGCAATGCAGCAAGACACACACACATGAGAGGACACAGAAAAAAATTGAAAAAGGATAGTTATAGGAAAAACTTGAAAAGGAACAGTTTCCCACACAGAGCAATAAATACATGGAACAAATTAGACAACAAAACAGTATGTGCAAACACTATACAAGATTTTAAGATAAAACTTGATGCGGAGAGATACAAAGACGGGTCACCACGAGCATAGCTCCCCACCCCTATATTACAACTAGGTAAATACACAAGACAGCATGAGGGAATGAAGATTGGGGGGGGGTGCCAATTAAGTGAAGCAGTCTGCACTCTTGCTGTGGATTTTCCTGTATACTACAATTAGGTAAATACAGTTAGGTAAACACACTCCACACATCTTCACATAATTTCTTCAGCAAATGACTTATGGGCTAAACCAATGGCTGTGGCCAGTTTCCTTAGGGGCCATGGGTCTCTTGTAATAGAGAACAGGAAGTGATTTGATTGATTGATTTGACATGTTAGTGGAGGATTATTTATATTTCTTCATTAGGTATGCAATGGAACCACTGCTGGACAAGTATGGTGTGGACTTGGCTGTCTGGGCCCATGAGCATTCGTATGAGCGGTTGTGGCCCATATATAACTATGAGGTACTCAATGGATCATATGAGGAACCATACACCAACCCTAGGTATGTAATTCATTGCATCTTTTTACTGTTGCATGATGACATTTTGTTTATCGATTTTCAGTAACACTATTTACCCCACAAATTAAAAGGAAATGGGAAGATGAAGTTAATTTACTTGCACCATTTTATTGATAGAAGTCCATTTGAAAATAAACTGGGTATAATTACATATATATACCAGTTTTTTTTCCCTTTACAAGAGAGGTAGCCAAAAAACAAAGGCATAAAAACCACTCCCACCCATTCCATTTCTAACATACTCCACTCCCCTTCACTCTCTTCCCTCCCTCATATCTTGGCACCTCCTGGATGATAGGTCATCCCTGCATCTTGCCCACTGGATGTAATTACTCTATCTAAATTATAAAAAGGGGAAAAAGAATTGTTAAGGTTATTTGTGCACCAGTCTAGGCCGTGGAGGTTATTTTTAGGCCAAAAATGGTTTTGTTTGAAATAACTTACTCCAAAGCTGTAATGCTATGTAATTTGTTGAGAGGGGATGGAGAGGGGGGGGTCGCCGAATTTATGAAGCGGCCTTGCTATGGATGTGCTGTATCTTGCAACACTGCTTCTGACCCAGGGCAGTGGACAGGAAGCAGGGATGACCCGTCATCCAGGAGGTGCAAAGATGAGGGAGGGAGGATGGTGGAGGGGAGTGAAATATAAGGGAAATAAAATGGGTGGGAGTGATTTCCATACCTTTTTCTTTTTGGCTACCCCCCCTGTAAGGGGGAAAAAGCCTTTGGTATATGTATGTATGTAAATACCTTGATGCTCATATGATAAATTTTTTTTCCAAAAGGGGCCCAGTTCACATAATTTCGGGTTCAGCTGGTTGTAAGGAGAAACATGACCACTTTATGGAAATTAAACCCGAATGGTCAGCCTTCCGTTCCATTGACTATGGCTACACCAGAGTTTCTGCCGTCAACAAGACACACCTGTACTTTGAGCAGGTCTCAGATGATCAGGTAAATTATTGTTCTTTCTTGAGATGTTGATAATGAAGATAGTGCATGGAATGAGCCTGAGAGGAAGACCAAGAACAAGATGGATGGATGGGGGCTTTGGATGCACAGGAAATGTATATCAATTAGGAAGTGAGGGTACAAAATATAGGACTTCATGGAGAGAGAGTGAATGATTGAAGGGATGATGATGCATGGAGAGATGTTTTCATTTTTTTTGTAAATTATTCCAAGTGGATGGAGAGTAGAGTCGCCAAATGATGACGTAATGAGAAGTAAAGCAGTTCTACCTGTCAGGCCCTGTTATGGAAGAGCTGTGACTCACTGCATTGCCATTGATTCATAGTGTAACCAGGGACAGGGCAATCCTTTATCCCCAAGGGGCCAAAATGATAGGGGGTGGATGAATGGATTTTGTGTATAATGTGAGTGTGTGCTTGAGTGCCATTTCCCTTATAATAGGGAATGATGATTATATGTGTATACTGTATAGTACAATCATTCCCTTGTTCCACATTCTGTTCATATACTTTTTTTTTCATATGAAAACCTCATTTTATATACCAGCATGTTCATGCTTGTGTAATGATTCATTCATTCCTTTTTTCTCAGGATGGAAAAGTAATTGACAGTGGGATATTGATCAGACATACTCATGAATCCTATGCAGCCATCAGGGAACGCGATTCCGAGTCAGAAGAAGATGATTAAGAGAAACCATTATGACCATAATATATTTGTTTTGGAGAGTATACTCTCCAAACATAGTTTTAGACCCTTTATTTCTGGTATCTTATGTATCTTTTCTTTGGACCACCACATCTGCTAGAAAGTGGAGTTCAGATTTCAATTTATGTTCCTTTTCATCAGGTTGCTGACACAATTGTGGTTGACCACATATCAATCTGGCAAGTCTTTATGCAAATATGAACTAAAGAATGGGAGCTAACAATTAAATGAAATGTCAGTTGTGAACCAGAAGTATAAAGAATAGTAACTACCAAGAGTCCTGTCAACCATTATAAATTAGTGTAGGTGTCCCTTTTTCATAGCACATGTTATATTTTCTCTACATTAGTTGTTTTGTAGTAAAAAGGGATCTATGTGGATGAATTTGTCAGTATTATAGAAAATGACAGGACTAGGTGGTAACTGTACTTCATCATGTTTCAGGGAATAAGGTGATCCCTATTCAGTTTAAGGATCACCACTCACAGAAGTCAATTTGTGGACAAAAATAATATTTTCAAGGCGTTGTTTGAGCCAGTGTAGAAACTACAAATCATATGTATATTAATTTCAAAACCAAATTTTAATGGGGTATTTTTAGGTACTCTAGGTGCTTGAAGGAAACTCAAGTTGCAGTTGAGTCTTAGTTATTGATTGGTCAAGTGTTTATATTTTTTTTTAGTTAGCTTCGTGTTCACTGTTATTTATGGCTATAGTGCAAAGCCAGGAGATATCAATATTATTTGTACCTTGCTGTATGTATAAATTTAAAAATGAGGAGTGTTATGGCAAGTAAAATGCAAAGATACAAGAAGAATACTTTATTCTGGTATTTCATCCATGTTGAGACTTCTTCAAAGAATTGTTACAAAAAATTCATTGTGCATTCCAAACTTTATTGGAACCAAAGATAGGCAACCCAAGGCAGTGATGATGAAAGCCTTTAACCATTCTCTGGGGAAGTTTTGATAAAGATGAAACCTTAAGGTAAAGTACTCTTGTGAAATAGTCTTGTGTTTAGTTTGCCCTTATGCTACACAATTATTAATTTTAACAAGCTTGTCAATCATTTCTTGGTCATTTATTTGGCTGGAGACTTTATTGAATGCCTTATCTATGTCTCTTGTCACCATAACTTCTTTCTGGTGATGTTTTCTTATCATGAATTGCTTTTTAAAGAAATTATTGAGATATTGGTTGGAATTCTTTATATATTCACTCATCTCAGGATCAGTTCACAGCATATATTGGAATGGGAAGTGGCAGTAAAGAGTTGCTTGTAGAGGCTTCAGCCTGTGATCATTTTCCTTGTTCCTCTTGCATTTTCCTTATTGCTCTTTTTCATTTTTTTTTTTCTTTTTTTTTTCATCTACAGGCACTGTTGGTGCCCTGCCCTTAAGCAGATAGTATAGTTGCTAAGGCTGTGAATAGGAGATAATGCCTTTTGTTTTGACGCTGAGAGTGAATTATGTTACTCATGTACCAAACCTCAGAGCCTTTTATTTTACCTTTACTCTCTTTTGGTTGGCTTCTTCAGGTGTTATATATATGCCTCAGCACATAATTAAAGCGTCCACTCACGAGCAAGATATTACCTTTTAGGGCTGGTAGTTCTCAGACAAGTTCTACAGCTCCATCCCTGCTAAAGTATGATACCAAAGTTATTCATTTACTTTATCAACATCAACTGTACATTATATTTTACATACATATACCATGGGCTTTTTCTCCCTTACAAGGGAGGTAGCCAAAGTCAAAAGGCATAATTACATTATATTTTGAATGTATAATAATTATCTTTTTGCCAAAAAAATTAAGAGATATGCACTTAGATAAAGGTTTATGAATAATTCTCTGAAAATATTTAATAGACAACTGTCCATTAAAGATTTAATATGTATTTTTACTCTCCAGATTTATTAGTATTACAGAATTATCCCTGGAGTATATAGTCAGGGTCTGATTGAGCTAACCTAGGTATTTTTTCTTACTTCTCCTTGCAAACGTGGGTGTAAGTAGATACTATCCTTGAAGGATGTATAAATTGGTAATAAATGAGAGCAAGAGGCAGACAGGAAAAGGTGATTGGATGGGATGAATGAAGAACTAATAGAGCACATGGTAAGGATGTGAAGCAAAGAAAAATGTACATGTTTGACAGAGATGGAGAAGAATGTATAGGAATGAACTGGCAGTAATACTGGGAAAGCATTAAGTTGCATGGTTTAAGTAAGAAAGTGAAAATGATACATGTGATGGGAGTGAAAGAGGTGAGGATTTTCCCCTCCCATGCTGAGTGATGTCACTATGCGGATGTCAGTTGATAGGATGGGGTGAGAGGGATCTGCAGGGGAATGTTTTATTGAATTAGATATACCAGATTACAACTATACAGTATTTAGTTAGTGGGGACTAATAATGCAATTCTTTTGTGATTGATGCAGTATTTATGCATGGCTAGAACTATAGATATTTAATTTTACATTTTTCCTAGCACTGTGTTCACATTTTCTACAAACTAAACATGTAACAAGTACACATTTATATAGTTGTATCTCACAGGAAGGGGAGCTACACTCGTGGTGTCCCGTCTCTGTATGTCGCAGTATATTGCTCTTAAATTCGAGTATGGTTTTTCCACACACTATCATTTCATTCAGTTGTTCCATATATCCACCACTCTGTGGGGAAAGCTGTTCTTTTTCAGATCTCTTCTATAATCATCCTTTTTGAGTTTCCTTCCATGTCCTCTTTATTTCTCATATCTCAATTTAGTAAGTCCTCTCTATCAAGGACTTGCATACCTCTCATGATTCTATAGATGGCCAACAAGTCTCCTCTTTGTCTTCTTTGTTCCATGGTTGGTAACTATTTAGTAATGAAGACATGTATAGATGTGTACTTGCAGATTACAATAGCACACATTAATATTTTGTTTATTCACTCCTTTCAAGAGTTAGTGGCAATATGGAAATTGTATAATCGAAATTAGTTTTATTCACATATATATTTACCAAATATATAGTATCAAGAAATTTGAGTTTAATTATCCATTCTTCATGTGTGAAAATATTTCCACAAGTGAAATTGACATACAAGTGTCAATACACCCTTTGTATATTACTTTTTATCTTTACATAATGCAATCAAGTTAAGGCTGAGGTCAAGGTGACAGCAGTTCAAACTCTGCTGCCAGCGAGTTGGGCCAAGGGCATGGTTCATTAAATTCCACTACAAAGTTCTCTCCTCATTGGGGGAGTTCATGATGTTAAACCAAATCATCCAAAAATATATATATATATTTTTATATAATTTAGTCAACAGTTATTTGTTTTTTCATTGTACTGAACTACAACTATATATACCAAGGCCTCCCCCTTACATGGGAGGTAACAAAGTCAAAAGACATATACCCACTCCCATCCACCTCCTGTTCCTCCCTCTCAGCTTCTCATGTTCATCCCACTGAACTATATACTGTTACAAAAAGAAATATAGTCAACTGTGATGTACAGCCTCCTTAAAAAAAAAGGTAAATATACATAGCTAAATACTAAAACTGATATATTCATACAGACTTTAATGAGTTGAAATGTAGTGAGGTGTTTCAGATTGCTCTTAAAATTCAATCATATACTTCTGCTGTGGATGTAAACCATCTGCTTAACCTGTTCACTAATAAAGGGGTTCCTTAGATGAAACAAAGTGACAGCACCCAGGGTAAGAGGAAAAGTTCTACTTTAAACAGAGGAGGTTAATCAAGTGAGGCTACCCTCTGCTACAGGAGGAGCACTGTGGTGAAGAATATAATAGTCTAGCAGTTGCCAGAACAAAAGGATGACACCTAAAATGGAAGGAAATAAATCTACTGTACCATTATGATAATGTATACTGGAAATTTATAGGCATTGGAAGAGAACCAGTCTGGACACAGAATTTGGACTGTACCTTCAGGTTGAGATATTCACTTTGTTGAGTTTTACAGGAAAAAGCCAAATTCGTTGCATCTTGCCATTACTTCCTTGAATCTAAAACTTTCCTGGAAAGAAAATGGATTATATATTATTTTCTGGCACACACCAGAAAAATGTAAACAGAAGTTATGGGCATTTTAAGTGTGATAGGTTCTCAGCAATTAGTTATGAAATATTTCTTCCCAGACAACATTAGAAGAAGAGAGGCAGGGGAAAATTGAGGGCAAGTCATGACCTAACTCAGGCTGCCCCACTTCCCTGTTGTATTTTCCCTGGTTGTAGTATACTGGGTTGGAGTTGTACTGTGGTGTTGGTCACTGGCAGAAGTGCCATCCTGGAAGACTTCCAACCACAGTCTTCTCCACCATGCAGATGGAGTCAGTAGCCATCTGGTAGGCTCAAGAGCCTCCCTTCACCATCATTAAAGTGCTGTAACGTGCACAGACATTGCAAGGGGCAGGTGCTTTGGGCTGGAAATTGGGCACTTCACTCTTTTGTATTATTCGTATTTGGCAACTATCCGGTAGGGTGCAACACCATTTTCCACATTATAATTTCTGAATGGTAAGAAAATGGAAAAAGCCTGTGAGAAATCATTTTTCATTTATTTTTTTATATATTTTTGTGAAGGGCACTTTTGGGGCACAGGGCAAAGGGGCAGGTGCTTGGGCACCCCCAGCATCCCCCCTTTGCACAGGCCTGTCATTCACTTCAGGTCGGTCCTTTTGGGAAAACGCCCAGAGCTTCGAATGAAATTGGCAGTTACTGACAAATCTATCGAAATAAACACCACAAGTGAGGACGAAGCCTTTACTAATACAACATTCTACTTGTTATAGCTTTTTCAACTTGAAAAAGATAACAAGTGAGACAACGTACTGTTAAGGCTCCGTTCTTACATGGTGTTTATTTTGATAGGTCAGGGCCTCCAAAAGGTATAGGCCTGGATGTTTATATGATGATTTCATACGAGCAGGTGGCCTGAATCTGCAGGTCACCCTCTGCTCCCTCTCAAAGCCTAGCATTAATCAACTAGAAGTATATGCTTCCCTTTACGTATATTTCTTTTAAATTGTCAGTATTCAAGGCCGATAGAAGACATCTATGAGCTTATATTCAATGATTAGTAGTAAGAATGATTTAATTAATAATAGGTAAAGTTTAATTAAAGGTACTTGTACACTATGATAAGTATGCAAATGAAACACTTCGTTAACACGTATGCAATGGAGTTAACTTCCTTACTACTTATACTAGTTAACTTCTCTACTACTTATACACAGTATTGTACTTTATGAGGAATACAACTGCAGCATTTACATTTACATCAGTGTTTCTTAACTTTTTCCAATGTATGCACACCTTATAAACTCATTAACTTTTCACACTCCTTAACGCTGCACAATCTCAATATACTGTAAGTGCAGTGCTTCCACACCAAAAAATTTCGTTACCCCACACAGTTGTGTCAATTACCCTAAATAACCCTAAATCATAACTTTATTTAATATATATATATATATATATATATATATATATATATATATATATCACATTTTTTGCTGGCAAATGGCAAATAATAGAACTGCATAAGAACAGTATTATGTAAGTCAAAGTCACCTTTATGTAAAGATTTAGGTATTTCTATAAAAATAACAAGTACAATTCTGAACGTAATCCAAAAAATAAAGACCGAACTCCTGCCTCCAAATATGTGCAACATGCTATTTTATGGAGACCGTAATCCAGAAAATAAAGACAGAACTCCTGGTTCCAAATAGGTGCGACATGCTATTTTATGAAGTACTGGAGCTAGGTTCTCCCCCTAGAGCAGCAGATTCTTTGCAAGTAGTACTGCTTTTCACATTTCTAACAGTTTTAACTAAACTTTCGTCAACAATTAAGGTATTTGCTTTTGCATTGTTGTTCTTCATGTGGTAAATTGCGCGCATGAGCCTACAGATCGTTTCATTTTTCAGACTATTCCTCTGGGATGTTTTGGTTAAATTTAGTTTGCTAAACAACCTTTCAACAGATGCATTTGAAAAGGGCAGCGACAGTAAGCTACTGATCACAGTTTTTAGATTGGGAAAGCATATAATTCCAGCTGCATTTCTTTTGTTGAAAACCATGTTAAAAGGCCAAGGAGCTACTGGACAGAATATTATCATACCTGTCCATCATATATATTCGTTATTTATCAATGTCGAAAAAAAATTCTAAATTGGTTTTGTTCTAAAGGAATGTGAATGTGTCTGATTGCCCTAGATTCTCTATTTGTACCCCAAAATTTGCCCAATTACCCTAAAAAAACATTACCCTAAACTCTACCCCAGCATAGGCTTGATTACCCTAAAATAGGATAATTACCCTAAAAGTGGAAGCACTGTGTAAGTGTGATCATATAAACATCCAGGCCTATACTTTTCGGAAGTCCCAGCAAGGCTTTTGTGTACGGCTCAACTGAATCCCCAATCACGTGGGTCTGCAAAGGAAGGAGAAAGCCGATATGACGGCCCAAGCAACAACATCCACGTCTGTAGTAACCAGCGACGTCCTCCTCAAACTGTAGCAAGATAAGGCCCAGGTTAAGGATAATACAAAGCGCATCGTAAATCACCACCGCGAGAGATAACCTCGAAGCAGGCACCACTGTGCGTCGCTGCCAGCAAATACAAGTCACCGTATAGTGGCCACCTGTTGCCCAGAGTCAACCAGAACCTGCCTCAAAGACTACGGGCTGATATAAATGACCAGGCCACCGAGCTTGTTGGCCCAAAGACTAGTCTTTGTTGTTGGCCATTGGAATACTACTTACTGCCCAACCCCAACATGGCGCAACTAAGACATGCGTAGTGTTCCGTCGTTATATAGACACCGGGGCAAAGGCCCTAGTAGTGCGCCTTCATATTGTACATACTTAATAAGATTAAATTTATGTATTTGTCTGAAGATGTAATGCATGAAACATCTAACCGTCACAACTTTGCCTATATTATATATACATACATACACACACTATATATATACATATTCATACGGTATCAATAAAAAAAATTCGTCTTTACTGACGGTAATTACACGAGTCATCATCCTAACAGTAGAGCAATACACAAAGTCAGTTATAAGAATCCAATCGATCTTGCATGTACATGCACCTCCCATGTCATGTAAACATTATTGAAGATAAGCACCACACACAATAGGTGTGCTATCTCCCATGTATCAAAGTTAACTTGTAAATATATGTCGGAAACATTCACGTGCCAACATATGTTTTTGAGGAGTGGTTGTCACTGGAGATTGTGAACCTCAGAGGGAGCATTTCAGATGCTGTCGTGGGTCATTTGATGTTGGAATATTTTTACGTCACCCCTGCTTTCCCGCGTTTTCAATTCCTGCCGCCGCAGTTAGTACGGGTTTTACTCGTAGTTCACTGAAAACATGAATGTACAATGAGAATAAATGAATCGACAAATTTCAGTGAACTTTATGTAAAATTACACACAACACACTGTAAATGATACAAAAAGAGATTAGGTAACTTTGCCGGTCGTCAGCTACAATTTTGTTAATATTTTACTTAATAGAATATCCGTGTATGATTGGTTTTTACAAAGAATCTGCTATTCAAGTACATACTGATACTATACTTGATAGTGAATTACATGGTCATTAATTAAAGTCACCATTTACGAGGTGAAATAACATTTTTCTTGGCCGCACATACACATAAGAGCACACACTCGCAGATAGTGTAAATATATGCATATGCGGCCAATTTAAAGTATCTTGATATGATATCCCTATACCATTAACCATACATACAACCAACAGCTTTCTCCATCTTACAAAGGAAGTAGCCAAAAAATAAACCCATAAAATCCACTCCCACCCATTCCGTCCCCACTCCCATTCACCCCCTCCCTCCCTCTTACGCTCATTAGACATATATATATATATATATATATATATATATATATATATATATATATATATATACATATATATATATATACATATATATATATATATATATATATATATATATATATATATATATATATATATATATATATATATATTAGACCTTGATTCAACATGAAGTCCTCTCACCCTAAAGAAGCCTCCTGGTGAGGCGAAAAAAAGTAAGTTTTCGGTGTATTTGTTCAACAATTACACACTTACATTTTCAAAAATAACTATTGTCGGCACATCAGCGCGTTTCTTTTTCTTAATACTGTGGATGATTTCGTTCATAATCTGAACCATGGAGAAAAGGAATCCTTTTATAAACCGAAGAACCTTCATTTGTAGTCAAATCTATCAGGGCAGTTGACTTCAACCAATATATATATATATATATATATATATATATATATATATATATATATATATATATATATATATATATATATATATGTATATATATACATACATGTATATATATATATACATGTATATATATATATATATATATATATATATATATATATATATATATATATATATATATATATATATATATTGTCTATCCCCCTGCAAAAATTATTTCATTTTGCCCCCGCCCCTTACAAAAATCTCTGCGGACGCCCCTGACTTATAGTGTCTGGTCATGACACGGAGGGTCATGAAGATCCCTCTAGGTCGGCGGAGGAAGGGTTGGTTAATCAGCAAAGTTTGGGAACTACTCTTATCACCATTCTTGTGCATAGGCAATATCCGGACAGAGACCGCACGTGCTCAAGATGCAAAGTGTATGTTTTGTCATAATTAACCAGTGTTGCTATCCTTGGGGGCACTATCGCTACCGATTGCTGAAAATCAAAACGTATATACAGTATATACACGAACCACCGGCTGCAGGCGTCTTCGGCAGGAATCCACCAGATCAACACGACTCCAATAGATTTACCGGACTCCATCGGATATACCGGACTCTATCGGATATACCGGACTCCACCGGATCTACCGGAGTCCATCGGATCTACAGAACAACACCGAATCTACAGGACTTCACTAGATGTACAGGACTCCACCACTCTACTGACAAAATGTCACAATTTGCTCATTTTTCAATTGTCGTTGGAGAATAGTTAGGTCAATTTTCATATTTCTTTAATGTGGCCTCCATAGTACAACGGTAACATCATTGCCTTGAAATAAGTAGTCCATAGCCAGCGGTTTGAGTTCCAGTGGCAGAGCTTGTTAATGAATAAACATGTATATATATATATACATACATACAGATAGAGAGAAAGGAGAATTGGTGAGAGAAATGGAATGAAAGGTGTGTAGATACATTATTTATACAAGACGACGACACCCAGACACACTTTAACAACGAAAATAAATAAAATCAAAACTGTGTCCAACCACCTGGTCTTTCCCAGACCTTGGGGCTGTCTGAGATTTACTCATGACAAGATTCCCACAGGAACAGGTACAATAACTCATCCTGAGACCTATGCAGGTCTGGCCACTGATAAGTAGATAAACAGTGTCTTCCTGGATGCTTTCAAGGCAAAGGCTCTGGGAGAAGGTCGGATGTTATGTGATACCTGGCACACGTTTCGTGTCGTGGTGGTAGGAACACATTTGGAATGAACCAATGTCAGCGTTCATCTCTGATGTTAACCACGTATTAATGCTTAAACTCTTTGTCCACTGGGGGTTTGCTACTGTCGTTGTATAAGATCGGCTGTCGGCAGATAGAATAAAGGTTTCTAGCACCCTACGCTGATGAGAGAACAGTGGTATTATTGATACAATCTGGTCAGGTTAAAGAGTGACGATTTTATTTAGCCGAGGGTGGGCTGTAATGATATCGCTCACTTTTAAAGTTTACGAAATCCGCCACGTGAGACATGCGAGAACTATCTTCCCATCACTCTGTCTTGTCATGGACTCAAATCTTATCGCGTTTTCAGACTTGGCTGGAAATAATATCTGCAGTTTTGTAAAAAATACTTCCTACTTCTGCCATCACAGCATCGTCTTCCTCCTTCTGTTTCTTTTCCTCTTCATCATTTTTAATTTTTCTTCCTCCACCTCCACTCTTTTTTCTCGATCTCTTGCTCCTCCATTCTTTCTTGTTCTCCTGCCTCTTCCAGCTTTTGTCCTCCTCGCTCTCCTGCATCTCCTCCACCTTTCGTCCACCTGTTCCACCCCTCCTCCACCCGCCCTCGAAGTAGCCGGTATAAAACGTAGGTGGACAAATTTCCTTGACTACAACGCATCCACCACTCTAAGTCGCCATCAACCCAAAATGGTCCGACCAACGCCTCGGACGTCGACGTCAATGGTGCCGCTTCTCCTGCTGGGGATCCTGGTGGGGACGGCGAGGGGATTCGCGCCCCGAGGGGCCAGGGTAAAGGACTGGCAGCCCCAGCAAGTTCACTTGGCACTGGGAGGTGAGAGGCACTCAGGGTAGGGGTCGCATCAGAGGCCATGACACTCAAGGTAAAACTGTACACAAAAGCATCTGTATTCATAACAGTGACCCCTCGGAGTCTATTTTGCCGTATTTCGTCGCCGGCAATTAACCAGAGTTAGGGTCAATATCACGCTGTTAACGAGAACTATTTTGGGCTCATGGAGTTAGATGGGAGGTCTGGATCAACTCATGGGGTGCTGGTGCATGAGTGTGGTATTCCTAACCTGCGGGAACGCTAGTGCGTCACGTCAGTTGTGCATAGAATGAAGTGGTCATAGAAAGATCATATCCAAGAAAAATGTGAGGAGAGAAATTTGGGGTATTGGTGTTCATTATCCTAAAATGAGATATAATGAAATTGTTGTTTGGGAAGGGAGGTTAGAAAGTAGGGGTTGTTGTGAGGGACTGAGTAGGTAGGTCGTTCAACTAAAATGCGTAATGTAGTGAGGGATCCACCATAAGGGCAGATGGCGGCCTGTCATTAGTCATGGTATAGGCTTGGGTGAAATGAGAATATCTTGTTAATTACATCAGTGCTGTCTTAAAGTGTTAGTTATATTAGTAGGAAGAAGGCCTTGGGAGTGCATGAAGTTTGATAGTCTTCATATGATGTTGGGTGTTCCTCCCAGTATTTGTGCCACAAGTTTTGTAGTCTGGATTAGAGAGTTGTTGTTATTGCTTCCTAGACTGTCTGGCTGAGCAGTCTCATCTCCTTGAGGAACGCCATGGCTGGAATGGGGTTTTCCCACAAATCCCTTACAGTGTATACTATTGTGCTTGATTGATTTATGGAATTTTTGGCATGAACGCCAAGCGCCGGAGCTGGTAGACCATTCAGTGCTGTATATTATTGTTGGCATGCATGATTGTGTACAACACAGTCTTCCATAATGCATTGTATAGTATGGAGTAAAATACATCCCGGACAGTTATGTGATGTCATCCAGCCTCTACTGGTAACTTAGAAGGGCAAGATGGTAGTCACACTATGGCCTGGCCAAGTGGACCCTGTCCTCTTGGAGGAGAGGATTCAGAGGGATGGATATCAGGGGGTCTGGCATGCAGCAATGTGCTGTCTTTCGGTTTATTGATGGAGTAGTGAGCAATGTGATTATGGATTAAAGAGTAGGGTAGAAGTCTGTTCCAGGCAGATGCTTCACCTGGAGTGATCCTGTCAGCCCATTTGTTGTAAGGGATGCCAACCAAAGATGGTATCCAGGTAAAAGATATGGATTAGAAATGGAAGGAAATGCATATGAATCATGAGCTGATTCTGTAGATCAGTGGGAAGTTGGAATGAAAGGTGAAAAGAGCCTACTGAGTGGTGCATGAGTCAGATGATTATGTAGGGTGAAGGGGGAGGTGAAAATAAGTCATTAGGCAAAAAGAACACAAAAGATTTGAGGCAAGATTGAAGCAATGGAGAAAAGTATTGAGATTGTGTGTCTGTCAGGGATACTGCTGCATAACCCATTCTGTGGTCAGAATGGCAGACATCTGTTTAAATGTTTAAGGTCGGGGAATGAGACAATAAGTGGGAAAGACTCATCTCATGATGTTGCACGGCATTTCATCTACAACTGCAGAGCAATGGTGAAGCAGGGACACGTGAAGTAACCAGAGAGCCTAGGTAGGTGATGCAACTGGAAGAACAATGTCAGGTATTGCTCACCCATATCTTTCAGTTTTGCTTTATTCAGTGCTAACACATTCATCTTTCTTTTCATAAACATATTACCAAACTTCCCCTTTGCTCCTGTCTGCACTACATCCATGTACACATAATCACTAGGGTTTTGGTAGAAATCCTTCTAAGCCCTCTTATACCTTAATCTTTATACTAGAGAAAAAAAAAACCAGAACTGGGATCCTTAGTTCCCTCTCTCCATCCTACTTCACAAGTTGTGACGTTCCTTCCCACCACCTCAACCACAGGGAGCTAAGAAAAGGAAGAGATTCATAGAAAAAGTAAACAATAGGTTCAAGGGGACAGCACAGGAGTGATAGCAGTACAAAGCATCTCGACAATAAAAATAAGAATGATGGTCATAGTAATCACCCAAGCAATTCACTACCCCTAGTCTCTCTTGCAGAAGACCTGTGGCTTTTAAGTAACCAGCAGCAGCCTTTGGGCAGGAACATAAGTAATTTGGGGAAGATATATTGTAGTTGACTAGGGATTATTAGTGTAGGGTGTTGTAGTATGAAGTGTTTCATGTCCTTTGTGTAGTGGGTGCATCTAAGGCAGCTTGAATCTGTTGCCAGGCCCATTCTATGTTGGTACCATTTTATTACTTATGGTTACAGTAACAACAGTAATAACAATATTGACAGTAATAATTGGTAAACAAACATTTCTTTTTTCCAGAAACTATCGATGAAATAGTTGTCACATGGGTGACTCCGGATTTGCCGTCAGAGGCCGTTATGGTCGAATATGGACGACTTGACCTTGACTTGATTGCCTATGGGAATTCAACTATGTTCAAGGATGGGGGCAGCCTGGGTAGGACCTTTTGGATCCACCGTGTCCACCTTCGGGGCCTTCATCAGGACACAAGATACTGTGAGTGTTGTTACCAATTCCTTCCTCCACCCAAATATATAAATAGAAAATGGAAAAATTAATGAATATATAAATAATAATATTAATTGTTGCCTTGAGTTTCATGGAATGGAAAACCTGCAGCCTCACAGTAGTTGTTGTTATTCCTTAGACTGGCCGAACAGTCCTGTCTCCCTCAGGAATGTCATGACTGTAACTGGGTTTTTCCATAAATCCTTTACATTTTGTTGTTGGTGTGTGCAATTGTGTACAGTGCAATCTTCCATAATGTGTTGTATAGTATGGGGTGAAATGTTGCATCCTGGACAGTTATTTGCCATACAGTCATCCAGCCTCTTCTGGTAGCTTTGTAGGGCTGGATGGTGGCTGCACTGTAGTCTAGTCAGGTGGACTCTGTCCTTTCAGTGGAGAAAGAATGCAGAGGGATGGATATCAGGGGATCATGCAGCAATGTATCGGCTTTCAGTTTGTCCATGGAGCACTGAGTGATATGATTATGGATATATTTCTGGTTGTGGAGGAAGAAATGAGAATATTTGTGTGTGATAGTTATTTGGGTGTTGATTTGATGTTTCTTGGTGTGTATGTGGCTCTTCTGCTATGTAGTCCAGTGGGTGTGCTGTGTTTGTGGAGGCTGTGATACACCATGGTCTTGGATCATGTGTTGGACTTGTGATTGACAGCTATTTCCCTCCTGGAAGAGAACTCGAGCTCATATATGACCAATCTATGGGCAATGTCGTAACCTTACACACAAGTGTTTGTGTACCTCTAATGTTAAGGTGATCCTTGACTTTGGGGACTTTTGTTGCATGGTGTAAATGGTCTGTAGCTGTTGTATTTGTGCAGTCTATTATTATCTTTAAGGATTTGTTTTATATGGTCTGTAGGATGTTGTGGCGTGTCTTTGTGAGATTTGGGGCCCATACGGGGCTCACATAATTCATCACTGAGCATATGCATTGTTTGTATATTGTAGTAATAATTTCTTTGTTTTGTCCAAATATTGTTCCTGCAATTGATTTAGGTGTTTTAAGTCTAACTATACATTTGTCCTTATGTTTGTGATGTGTTGGTTGGATTACATGGATATATATGTTACATCAAGAATCTTGGGGGGGGTATGAATGTTGTTGATTAAAAAATGCAGTATGTATCCGAGTTCTGGTGTCTAATTGGTGAGAAGTGTAGCAGTTCACTGTTTGAATATTCATTTGAATAAACACCTAAGCAATATGCTGCAATATTTACAAATTGTTTATTTGTTTACTTGCTTACTTCTGTGTTCATTTTTTCTGCATCTGATCATGTTATAGGATAACAAGTCTCTTGTTGATATGCTTTGACTTTGTTACATACTTGACTTTGTTATTCATTGTAATTGCAGTCTACCATGCAGGAAGTGAGTTCGGATGGTCACCGCTCTATACCTTCAAGACCCAGGAGGAAGGCAATGATCACCCAGTAAGACTTGCAATCTTTGGAGACCTTGGAGCAGTCAACCCACAGTCTCTTTCAAGGTATATAATTACTAACTTTAATCACTTCATTAAGGTGACCTGTCAAAGAGAATAATGGAGTTCTAGTGTAATTCTAAACCTTTTGCTTGACTAAGCAAGTGCTTTCTACCAATTGAAGGTAGAATTTTACATGAATTTCTACTTAACCTTTTGAATACAATGACGCCTATGTATGCACCAACAGCTGTGAGTGGAGTATAGGAGGATGCTGGCGTCAGCTTCCTGATTATATTTTGTAGTTGTAACTGAGTGACCCCATATTCTGTGAACAAGCTTGATCACATTTTCTATGACGTTATATTTATTTAGGATGAAAGAGAATGAGTATAACAGTAGTAACTTTATATTTTGTAATGTGTATATTGTGATGTGTCATTGCACATCAGGCAACCTGACGTGCTTGCGAATATTTGACTTGTATTAAAGAGGTTAAGTTTATCTGGCTTACTGGTGTATTTATATATTTATCAATAATTTTCAGAAACATAGATAATGAAATTAGTAAAAGATTTGCAATCAAGCAAGTCAGTTATGAATAAGATAAAAAAATAACAGATGGAAGAGAACTCTGTGGGATACCAGAAGAAATAGGCATAGGAAAAGAGCATTGACCATCAGCTACTGGAGACTTCATTTTATCAGAAGGGGAGGGAGGGCAAGAAACTATTGGAAACACCATTTACACTTTCCTCAATTTCAGCCATAAGTTTTAGCTCCATATGTCCTGAATTATTCTGGGGTTCTGAGTTATGACTGCAGTTATCTACTTTTCAATATCAACAAATCCTGGCGAGGATGGATATGGCCTCTATTGTCTCAAAATATCCAGTGATTAAATGGTCAGAGGTACAAGTTACAACAAATAAAAGCTGAATAATACATTTATTATCAACTTACAAAAGTGGAGACAGTCTTGCCTCTGCTGCAAAATTAATATACATCACCATATATTCCTGGATTGGGTTTGGTGACAAACACGTTATTGGTGGTCCTGCAAAATGGATGCCAGAGAAAAAAAAAAATCCCAATGACCTTCTTTAAAATATATCACTACCCTCACCATCTGAAGGTGTAGACCTACATACCTAATGCCCAATCCCTGGATCAGGAGCAAGATCTATTAACTTGCTCTCCAAATTGTTCTCCATTTTTGTTTCAATTCAGTGCCTAGCCAAAACAAAGAATGGCAAATTATGACTCCATGTTGATGGAGCTAATTGAAAGTAAACCCGGGAGAAGTCCATAGTGAGCCTAGCCTAATAGAACTACAGCTTAAATACAAAGCTGGGCACGTTCCTAGATGTGTTCCACTTTAGTTTGGCCATGGTTAGTGCTCCCAAACTATTAAAGCAATATAGGTGCTGGTATAGTATGTGGCCTATGAAATTTTTCTTTGGTATAGTATGTGGCCTACCAAACTTTTATTTTGGTATTAACCTGTCTCTTAACCTCTAATAGTTTGGAAGCGCTAACCACAGCTGAACTAAAGTGGAATGCACCGAGGAATGAGCCCAGTTCTGCTTAAATATAGTACTAAGACTTCAACTTCAATCCACAGATCTTGACCTGCACATTCTAGGTATTGATCTACCATTTTTTCTGGAAGTTCAAACAAACACAAAGGCCTATCTAGATAATGATTTTGATAGTCAAATAAACCACTTGGACACAAAGGAGAAAGAAAGCCTGTTTGGTGGCTCTTACTGAACCATTTAGGGAGTAGTTAGATGCCTTTTAGGCAGAAAAAGTATGTCTGCTATACAAAATCTCAGCAGCTCAGATGAACAAATTAATTAGTCAGTATGAGCATTTTTTGGGACATATCAGCAATTACCTCAATGTTTAGAAGCTCAATGAAGAAAATATCTATATAATCATCTGAGAGACGAGGTAAAACCCATACAAGAGATGGGAAAGCAACATAAATTTATCAAACATCTTGAGAAGCTGAAGTGTTCTTGGGCATCTTCAAAACATTCCAGTCTCCTTCCAACTTGTTCTAACGATAAAGAAAACTTGTATCGTCAATCAGATGCTTTCAAGGCTGTCATGTCCTCCGCATCCCTGAAACCAGGAAACAAACTACAAAGATTGTGATAGCCGAGAGCTTCTAATTCATAAAAGCAGACCTGTGAAGTAAAATTTAAGTGATCATATTTCATCTACCACCTGCATATTTTGAAGACTGGAGTAGTTAGATGGATAGCAGAGAAACGTTTCCCTGTTGCCCAATTTCAAAACCTATCAATTCCCACACCTCCTAGAGGTGCAGCCCTGACAGGCTGACACTCGGTCTTCAGACAGGCGCAAAAATCTCTCTTAGCTTCAATTGTATTTCTTCCACCATTTCACAACTGTCACTAACAACCAGTGACAGTTCCCCTTTTCCTGTTACTTTCAGTTAGACAAAGAAAGTCCCACAATAATACATCACAGACAAGTCCAAAGTATGTTCCCAGAAATTTATGGGAGGGCCCAAACACTGATGGTAACCTGTGTGTGCCCATGGGTTAAAAAAAAAAAAAAAAAAAAAAAAAAAAAAAAATTATGACACTGAAGCACCTATCAACAAAGTATGTATGTATTTATTTGATGCTGTGTGGATGATAGGTGGCAATGGGCATGGAACTGCCTAGTGTAGGCCTTATGGTCTCTTGCAGTCTCCTTCATTCTTATGCTTTGTAGTTTCAGACAAAAGAGAATGCATTTACCACCTACACCCACTGCTGTATTTCAGTCTTCTTTTGATTTGTAGCTTGCAGTGTTTAAAAGGGGGCACATTTAACTCATTTAATAAAAAAAATAATTATTTTGAATACAGATTACAAGAGGAAACACAAAGAGGAATGTACGATGCCATTCTGCATGTTGGGGACTTGGCTTATAACCTGGACACAGTAAGTTGGACAATCTTGAAAACATCTGTAGTTTGCTGTACACATTTTCTAAACCCAATGCAAATGCTAAGCTCTTCTCCCCTGACAACGACTTATTCATACCTAGGTATCACTTTCCATTTTTTTGTTATAATTAATATCTGACAATTTAATTGAAGACAAATAGCCCTGATGCTAAATAGGTTTTGTGTAGACTCGAAAATGCATTACCATTTAGTCATTGACTCAAAAATTGCTTTTGTTAATACCTAGTAACTTTATGAGATACACTGGTTTTCTTGTCATTTAATCCATTGGCATCTATACCCTACTGTTTAAATCTATGTTGGCTGATGCAAGACAATTTGAATCAGTAAAGAATAAATCTTTTGCCCTAAATCTCTCCTTCAGGAGACCCAAGACCACCAGAATGACCCATAAGTCACTCAAGGAAAAGATACTATGGTGCTGTCTGGGTAGAGATAGAATAGGATGGTATAGGACAAGATGTTCTCTAACTTCTGTGTACTGATTGCATGCATACATACACCAAAAGGCCCTTTCTCCCTTATAAAGGTGATGATCAAGCCAATGCATACATCCACTCCTCACCCATTTGTTTTCCTTTCTATCTTTGCTCCTTTTGGATGAAAGGTCATCCCTGTTCCCCAACCACTGCTTGGATCAGAAGCAATGCAGCAAGACACAGCACCTACACAGCTGGGCATTCTCTTTGTACCTAAGGCCACTGTAATCCCATCCATCCATTCCACTCTTAGTCACTCCATCACATCTGCCTTCCACTCTTATCTATCTAGACTTTCTTCACATATTTTCTAAATGCCCAAACCATCCCAGTATTCCTTGATCAAGCCTACCAGGCAGCTCTTTACCTCACCTCAAAATTTCCCACCTTATATGTACTCATCTATGTATGCTTAATACCAAGGAGGAAGGTGAGAGGGAGGGAGGGGTGGTAAATGGGAGTGGAATGGATAGGTATCAAATAGGTGGGAGTGGAATTATGCCTTTGACTCCTGGCTACCTCCCTTGTGAGGAGGAAAAAGCCCTTGGTATATGTATGCTTGCTTAATATTTTAGGGACTTTACTGATACTCCTACAGACCAGTCATGAATCAATCTTATATGATTAAGAAATAATATATTCAGAGAAGATTGCTAACCACTTAATTTCTCTTATCTTTCCTTTCTGCTGCCATCCTTAAATTCCTCTTTACCATCTTTATGCCTATCTCTTCAGCACAACACGGTTTCCAACATACTACTAATACTGAAAATGTGAATGTGCTATACAATAACACAAGCTATATGATGCATGAAATATTTCAAAATTTATGTCAACAAAATCACTTTGATTTCATTTCCATCTAGTGGTTTAAATTAACTCTCTGGGAAAGACGATAATTAACATTTTTTATTTTTGAAGAATTATTTTACACTAGTGCATAAAATATAATGTGTAACTATATATATCTTGTATTACATCCTAATAGGACAATGCAGAAGTTGGAGACATCTTTATGCGTCAAATTGAGCCAGTGTCAGCCTATCTGCCGTACATGACCTGTCCAGGCAACCATGAGAATGCATAGTAAGTGTCACGTTTTCTCACATGAATATCATAAACTCAGATTATGACACCAGAACAAAGACACTCCTAATCTGAAGTTAAATTCGGTAGTGTTTGAATCTGGTTAATAACAGAGCCCAGAGTGTTACAGCTGGACAGGTAGTGCATTACTAACGCAGTAATGCAAATGCCCAGCTCTAATTATTTCATGTTTTAAAATAGGAAATATCAATGTTGTAGTTTAGGTATTATTTTATTGAGAATATTCATACATGCATATACCAAAGGCTTTTTCCCCCTTACAAGGGAGGTAGCCAAAAAACTAAGGCATAAAAACCATTCCCACCCATTCCATCCCTAATACACTCCACTCCCCTCCACCCTCTACCCCCTCTTATCTTGGCACCTCCTGGATCATAAGAAGTAAATACTTCCCCATTTAATTTTTTTCCCATCAAATCATCCAACAGGAAATTAATATTGGTAACGCATTGACAGTAATGTACTGCCTGTCTGGTGGTAACATGCCCATCTCTGGTTAATATCAAGATCTGGGTTAGTCTTGGATACCTTTTAAGCAAAATTCACTGCATGTGCTGGTGACCCAAGTTCATATCCCTGGAGCAGATGCAAAAATGGGTTCTAGTAGAAAGACTTCATACATAATTTTGTATTCATTTATACTATTGGTGTAATCAGAAGCATGATGGTCTTGCATTCACTTAGCTGACAGTTTCAATCCCATACTTCTCTCCAATTCCCAGTTACCTGGCCCAACATTCCAAGCAAGGCAAAGGTGATGGCTTTGGCTTGCACTAAGCACCCTCCTGGCATTTACTACTCACCAACTTGCCTCATTAGGTTCAATGGATACCTAACACAGACAATACACACACACACGCACACAAATCCAGTCCAACACTTTCCTACAGAAGCAAACTCTACCCTTAAATGAAAGTTTTGTATATCCATCTAGACATGCCAGATGAGGGGAGGCCATGCCTATGTGGCAGAAGAGCACAAACCCTGGATTCTAGGGTTACCTTGAGGTTTCCTTCAGAGGCAGGGGCTGTCCACAGTAGTGTGACAGGCTACAACTATCCTAGATGGGTGATCTGGCAATACCATTCTCCATATACGGTACATATACACAAAACTGATAAAAAGTCTTTCTATCTATAAACTGAGGGCTTCTTTGCCTCTTATAAGGAAGGTAGCCAAATCAAGAGCATGCACTCACTCCCATCCATCACCCTTGTTTCTCTCATCTTAGCTCCTCATGGATGAAGGGTCATCCCTGTCTCCTACCCACAGCCTGGGTCAGAGGCAATGCAGCAAGACAGAGCACAATTA
The DNA here is from genome assembly GCF_046742065.1 of Oratosquilla oratoria. NCBI lineage: Eukaryota > Metazoa > Arthropoda > Malacostraca > Stomatopoda > Squillidae > Oratosquilla > Oratosquilla oratoria. The sequence goes on along the minus strand of NC_134785.1, from coordinate 62,338,434 downwards.
CAGCAGGGCCACATCACTTACATGGCAACCCTCCTCCTTGTTGCCTCATGCAGAAAATAGAGAAGACAGAGAAAAATCCCTTCTGATTGTATCAAAATATAATCTATACACAACCATCCTCCACTCACCCCTATCCCCTGCCTTCTCTCTTCCTTGCTCAACAGACATTCCCCTCTTGCTCAAAGTTCCTTTCACCACATCCATCCCTCTCATTGCCAGTTGTCCCCTCACGTCCACTCCATCCACCCCTGCTTTCCACACCTATTTTGTAATCTTTCTTCACTCATTCTTGCCATGTGCCCAAAAAATGTATACAAAACAATATTATATAATCATACTTTCTAATCCTTGCTTCCTACAGCAATTTCAGCAACTACCGAGCCAGGTTCAGTATGCCCAACTATCGTGATACTGAAAGCTATTTCTACAGCTTCAACATGGGACCTGTGCACTTCATTGCTATAAGTACAGAGTCTTACTACTTTACCAATTATGGATATGTTCCTCTTCAGAGGCAATACGAGTGGCTCGTAAAGGATCTAGAGGTAAGCCAAGACCATTTCAACAGTACTTCATTAACCCATCCAAGTCAATGTCCTCTTCCTGGCAAAAATCTCTCAATTTTATTCAGCTGAAAGAAGTAATAACTTTTCTATCTATCAAAGGCTTTTTTCCCCTTTATAAGGGAGGTAGTAAAGTCAAAGGGCATGTAGACACTACCATTGAGAGAGAGAGAGGAGAGAGGAGAGAGAGAGAGAGAGAGAGAGAGAGATCCTAATTTTTTCCCTAGCTGCTGAGAGATGATCTTATTCACCTAAAGAACCACTTATCAGATTAACCTCTTCAATACTCTGAATGTATTTATAACTACAGAAAATAAAATTGCAAGCCAGTTCACAGAATATGGGGGTCTTTCAGCTACAACTACAAAATAAATATAATCAAGACGCCAACACCGCCATCCTCGTCTATACGCTCGCGCCTCATGATGCCTACGTTGGTGCCTTTGTAGGGACGAGGTTAAGGTGTTCTGTCTAACTTTAAGGCTACTGCCAAGCAATCTTATTTAGGCTGATGGAGTTAACCCCTCCCAAAGCTTCTACAGATAAAATACAACCTCTTCACACACATTCAAAAAAGGAGAGCAAAAGAGAGAGAGAAACTTCATATTTTGGTGATGCTGTGTATAGGACCAATGACATGTATCTGCTTGTGGTAGTCCTGTAAGATGGACAACAGAGCTACCATTTTCAAAATCCACCTATATTTCTGACACCTTTTCACAAATGGAAAGCTGACAAACCGGCATGTACTTCCCTCCTCTTACCACTTTCAGCTGATGACAAAGAAACAGTCCCACACTAACACAACCCAGATAACAGTCCAGTTTCTTCCCAGAAAGAACTGTAGGAGAGCCCAAGGACCATTGCCAGCCACCTTGAGCTTGCATTTCTTCTACTTAATGAAGTTTGAGGAAACTATTAATATTATTATACCTCCCACCTTTCCTCTCAACAGCAATCATTAACTCTTAGCATATGATGATGCTGATATCGGCATCACGAGGTGAGAGTGAGTATACGAGGATGCCAGGATCGGTGTCCTGATTATATCTATTTTGTAGTTGTAGCAGAGTGACCCCTATCCTGTGAACAGGCTTTATCCCATTTTCTGTGATTATCAACATTCAGGGTGAAAGAGAATTAGTATTACATCTGTAACTTTGTATTTTATAATGCGTGTATTGTGATGCATCACTGAATCATCATACATCAGGCAACCTACAATGCATGTGAGTATTTGACTTATACTGAAGAGGTAAAAGCTAAGTCTACACTAGCTCCAAGTAAGACTTTTTCAGTATCAGATTTAGAAACCCTTACCATGTTCCATCTCCTATAGGTCTTCCTCAGGTGTTAAGAAAGGTCGTCGTAAACCCCACAAAGCAAGGTTACCGACACTCGTCATTCTTCCAGTACAACGACTTATGTCCATGGCCAAATTCTCCCATGATCTCCAGTTTATCTTTGAAAATTCAAGCGTTTTGTCAACTTCCTGAAATGTCAAGTAAATTCATAAAGGAACATGAATACCCCCTTTTCCAGTGATGAATTTTACCACTCTTGTTCTACTATCAAACATTCCCATTTAGCTAAGGGATGGAAAGATTAGTGTAGGAAATATTCCCAAGCCGATTAAATTCCAGCATTTGCCTGAATAGTGATAAATGGGTATATGTGAAATTCACAATTTTTCATAACTGCACTAATACCTCACTTAAAAGAGTCACTTGCCTCTTTATGAATTATGTAGTGATGTAGTTGCCACTTCTGCAGAATATTTTTGAAAAATTCTGGACATATTGTATTTCCAAATTTACCATGGCGAGACATAAAGGCAAGAACGCAGCTGTTTTCTGTCAGGTTTGAAGATGAATTGAGTGCAGTATAAAGTGTATCAAGCTGGAAAACACTGAAATAAATAAATAAAATGATAAATACTAACAAGTATGTATATAACAGTGGCTTCTCTCTTCTGTAAGCATAGGTGGCCAGATCAAAGAATACTTTGATTTCCTTTAGGGAGAATAATACTAAAAAGGGGGATTCTTAGGCACCTTGCTCTGCCCCATTTTGCACTTGATGACATGAATGGAAGCACACTGGTGACACACTTACCCTGATGAGATTCCCTATCATGAGCTTCCTTTATCTCTCTCTTTTTCTTTTCTTTTTTTAATGGAGAACTGGACACATGGAAAGAATAAGTGATGAAAGATAAGTAAAAGAGGTATAGAAGCCAAAGGTGGATGGAGTGAACTTCAGGGGATGACCAACAATGAGATTGGTTGGATGGAGTGAAAGGGGCTTTTGCGCAGAGACGGAATGTCTGTTGAGCAAGGAAGGGAGAAGGCAGGAGATAGGGGTGAGTGGTGAATGGCCATGTACAAATGATACTTTGGTGCAAGGAAAAGAGGGGTTGAGGGGCTGGGAGTGATTGTGTGGCTGATATTCTGATGCAGTTTGAAGGGATTTCTCCCTGTCTTCTCTATTTTATGCATGAAGGTGTGTGTGTGTGTGTACTGTATATGTGTATATATATATATATATATATATATATATATATAGAGAGAGAGAGAGAGAGAGAGAGAGAGAGAGAGAGAGAGAGAGAGAGCAAGGAGTGGATGGGAGACAGAGATGACCCGTCATCCATGAGTAGCTAAGATGAGAGGGAGGCAAGGGTAGTGGATGAGAGTGGAATGGGTGGTTATGGGTGCATGCCTCTGACTTGGCTACTGCCCTTATAAGGGGCAAAAAAGCCCTTGGTATATAGATAGATAGAACTTACACCCAGCAATTACTTCCCTCATCTCTTTCCTACCAGCTGCTGACAAAAACAGATCCACACTAGTATAACATAGATAATAGTCTAATATTTCTTCCTGAAGAGAGGTATGGGAGGGCCAGAGGACTGTTGTTGTCCATTGTGTGGCTGCAGGTTTCCAATTAGTAAAATTCAAGGCAACAAGTATCATCTTCATCATCCTGGGACCTGAGGCTATGTGATGCAATGTAATATATGTATGGATTTGAGGGCTCTTGCAATGAAATGTGCTATCCATTTTCATGTGATGCTTTTTGGGGAGGATTTTCATTTAGATAGACTATTGGGGATTGCTTTAGTGCAGCTTATTATCCTTAAAATCTCTATTTTGTACTATCAGTAAATCTTCTATGTAGGGAAACAAGCTATGGAAGTACAGATTAGTGTGGTTCTCACGAGTTCTTTGCCTAAATCCTGTGCTTGCTATAGTTCTGAGTATGTTTAGTTTCTTTATTTGCTTTCCTTATCAGGTTTCTTGTGTGGGGAATGAAGAATGTTTACACGTCAATGTTAGACCTAGTGCTGGAAGATTTTTGTTCAATGGCTGGATTTGCCCATTCACCAAGATGGTTGGGTGCTTTTTGGGTTCATAAATGTCAGATGTGAGCAACGTTGCTGAATACATTGTACAGGACATTGACACCTGGTTTTGTGTCAGGCAATTTTCTATTTCTCAGTTATGTTTATATATTTTTGGCAGCTATCTTGAATGGACAAATCACCAATCCTATTCTGGCTAACACCAGCTAATTTTGTTTAGCTGTGGGGATATCATCCTCAGAACCAAGGGTAGATACCTCCTAGTAGTGGTTCTACACAATGGATGCCAGAAAATAATGTCCTTGCTGCCTATCTTGAAAACCCATCAAACCCCTTACATTGATATGAAGGAGAAGATCAAAGTGGTTGGCACTTGATCTCTGGATTCGGCTCAAGATCTATCAACTTTAATTGTATATGGATGGAGTGAACTTGAGATGACAACCGAGGAAGAGATGGATGGGGTGAATGGGGCTTTGAGCAAGAGGGGAATATCTGTTGAGAGGGAAGGGAGAAGGCAGATGATAGGGGCAAGTGGGGAATGGTTGTGTATGGACGATATTTTGATGCAGTCTGAAGGGATTTCTCCTGCCTTCTCTATTTTCCACATGGGGGAGGGGAGGGGATGAAGAGGATGTAAGTGAAGAAGCCCTGCTGTGGATGTACTGTGTCTTGCTGCACTGCTTCTGACCCAGGCAGTGGGGCAGGAGATGGATGACCCTTCATCCACAAGGAGCAAAGATGAGAATCCCATCTCCCTGAAGAATGCCGTGGCTGGAACAGGAATTTCCCATATACCTTATAGAGTGTATGTTGTGTTGTCGGTGTGCATAATTGTATACAATGCAGTCTTCCATAATGTGCTGAATAGTATGGGGTGAAATGCTACATCCTGGATAGATATCAGCGATATATTCATAAATCTGCCTCTAGTAACTTAAAAGGACTGGATGGTGTCCACACAGCAACCTGGCCAGGTGGACTGTGCTTTACAGGAAGAGGCAATTAGGAATGGATGTTAGGAGGTCTGGCATGCAGTAGTGTGTTGTTTTTCAGTCTGTTGATGGAGCAGTGAGCAATATGATTGTGGATAAGCTTCTGGAAGTGGTTGTAGAGGAAGAGAAGAATCTATGTGTGATATAGGTATCTAGGCATTATTTTGATGTTTTCTGGCATATGTGGGTGTTCTGCCATGTGGTGTAATAGGTGGGCTGTATTTGTGGAAGCTGCAGCAAGTGTTTGTGTTTCTCTCATGTAAATCATCCTTGACTTTGAGAACTTGTTTCATGGTGTAGATGGTCTGTAAGTATTGTATGCGTGCAGCCTGTAATTATCCATAGCGCTTTGTTCTGTATAGTCTGCATGGGAAGGAGGTACAGTACTACCTTTCATTAATGGACTAAAAGGTGGGTAACGGTGTCCGTTGATTTGGAGTGGTTTTTGGGTGGCATAGTGATTGCACGCACTAAACAGCACCAAAAACACAGCGAAAACACTGCAAACATGGCTAATTAACGTCCATTAATGAGAGGTAGTACTGTATGTAGATTAATAGATAGAATTTCCCACACCTTTTCATAAAAAAGGACCTGACAATTAGCAACTGATCCTACTACTTTCAACCAGTGACATTCAAACAGTCCCACACTAATATAACACGGACAACAGTCCAAATTGTCATTCCAGAGATGTATGAGGGAGCATAAGGACCAAAGCCAGCCATTGTGGGGCTGCAAATTTTCAGTCAATGACTTTTGAGGCAACAACAATTATTATAATAATATCATCCCCTCCTCAAAGAAATCAAGACTATCATGCTCTATCCTATCACTATATTGGCACATTTTCATTATTTATTTTCACTAAAACCAGATACTAAGGGGTTAGATGACCTTTTCCTAAAATCAAATCTTTGTATAAACTCTAGATAACATCAAAACCCTTGTACTGACCTTCGAGGTGAATCAAGTTCAACAGCAGCTACCAAGAAGGCTGCTCTTCTTAGCTGCTTTGCTGTGATAGTGTCTCCTAGGTGAAAGCTGCAAGAATAGGACAAGATGTCACATTCAATGGCCACAAGTTTATCCTTATTATGAAATGAAACAAGAAAACTCTAACTCCACAGCACATAGCAAAGATTCTTTGTATCAGTCAATCAATCTCCTGCCACAGGAAACCCTCAAGCTTATAAATAACCAGCAACAGCACTTGATTGGCCCTTAAATCAGCAAAATATTTTGTTGTCTGGGTATGGCTTGGGTGAAGCAGTGGGAGTTTATTTGGCATAGCTACTTTGCGACACTCTTACCCCTATGATATTTCTTTATATATATTTTGCATATGGAGCCATGCCTTATGGCTTGGGTGAGGCAGTGGGAGTTTATTTGGCATAGCTACTTTGTGACACTCTTACCCCTATGATATTTCTTTATATATATTTTGCATATGGAGCCATGCCTTATGGCTTGGGTGAAGCAGTGGGAGTTTATTTGGCATAGCTACTTTGCGACACTCTTACCCCTATGATATTTCTTTATATATATTTTGCATATGGAGCCATGCCTACTTTCTCCTAGTACTGTCTTAAAACGGGATGATGAACTAAATGCAAATATGGTTCTTTCTTTTCCTGGAAAGGACTTTCCAGTGGGGCTCATGTGTGAGGTGAAGTTTGATGGTTGGTTTTGAAGGGCTTGTTTTGTTACACCATTTGCTTAATTTATCTAATTGTAGTATACGGGAAAAGAGCAATGCTCATTAGGTCCCTCTCCTACTCTCTCAGATTCATGTATGGTTCCAATTTATTCTATATCCTTGATTTCCAATTACAGGGATTTCTCAATTTATGCAAAGAATACATTCCTGAAGGGATTGCATAATGTAAAAATTGCATCAAGTGAACAGTAAAGTTTGATTATTGCTTACTTGATTTTTTACATTGTGTTATTCTAAATAATCCTTGTAATATGAAAAATTGACTAGGTTTTTTTCACCTCATGTTATTCCAAAATCGCATATTCTAAACACACATATATGGAGAAATACCTGTATATTCAGATTTGAATTCATACATTATTCCAGCTTGGGCTGTATCACCTAAGCTATTCCAAGTATTTACGCATCTATAGTATTAGGAAAACTGTATCTCTTTACATTCTTGAGACATGTCTTCCTTATTTTGTTCTCATGACCTCATAAAGCCACCCTATCTTTGATCAAGTGATGTCTTTTGTCAATGTAATCTATGTCCTTCAACCTGAATAATGTAATCATATCGCCTCTTTCTCTTCAATTTTTCAAAGTTGGCAGACCCAGTGCTTTTAGTCTTCTCCTTGTATGGTTTCTCTGCCACACTGGGGACCAGTTTGGTTGCTGTTCTCTGTATTCTCTTGATTTTGCTTTCATCTCTCTCTGTGTGGGGGACCATACCACTGATGTATATTCCAGTCATGGGCAGATCAATGTATCGATAAATGAGAATGAGAGTTTGTGTAGATGTACTGTGTGGTACAAGTGGTAACATGCTGTTGGTGTAATTCTTCCTGCAATCTGTTAGTTATGCTTGTGTGATGTAATGAGATGTAACGAGTGGAGCTGAGGTCGATTGCAAAGTACCGTGTATCTATTATTTTCATGTGGTGTTCCATGTGGAGTTTAGTGTGTGTGCAGATGTTCATTTGGAGTTTTTTTGGTGTATCCTGTTATTCTCAATGCTTTATTGTGTACAGTCTGTGCTTGTTTTCCCGATTGTTGGGAACCAAGCTGTGGAACCAGTCAAAAGACACTTTTAAGAGCCGTTTGTAGACTGATTTGAGTTTCCTTCTGTTGTCCAAAGCCTATGATTGCCATTGATTTTAGGATATTTCTTGTAGCAAACTAAGAACGACTTTAAGCAGCTGTTGGACAAACCTATTTTGACTAGACTTTTAATCAATTCAAGCCAGGATCAGCCCCTTGTTTAAAGTCTTCCAGAATCTGTCAGTCAGTACAGAACAATACAAAATAGTAGGAGTTAGCAAAAACATTTTAGTACTCACTTTACTGCAACTTTGATGTCCCTCAGCTGTGTACTCAATCTTTCCTCAATAATATTTCTGACTTCAGCATCACCAACTACCTGATGGAGAAAGATAAGGAAAAAGGATTAATGGGCATAGAATGGGTGAAAGGGTCTCTAGGTGTATATATATATATATATATAAAGAATTTTCTGAGGACTTTGGTAAGATTAGACTAGATTAGGTAAGGATTAGTACTGCTATATACTGGTTAGGATATCCAAAATACTGTGCTACTGACAGCAATACTGACTGACTACACGTTGTTTCTTAGTGATGGTCATGCAGTGATATTAATCTTAATCTAACATTTCTTTTAAGTACCACAATTTCATTCTTGATAACTCCAGACAAGGTTATTCAGTACTACTATAACACCATAGTCTTATGAAACTATATTTAAGAAAAATACATAGGCTTCCTACTTTTGGTAAATTCTTCCTATTTTTCTTTTTGAAACCTATCTGCATTCCATTCTGACACCTCTCAAGCACTTTCATTCTGCCTGTCCTATCAAATTCTTGGCATTTTGCTATGACAACTGGGGCTAATATAAATAAATAATTTTGGCAGTTTCATACTGACTGTTTTCATTAAGAACATAGATATATACATCTTCAGAGTAATAAAAAAAATCAAATCTTTGTGTATGGGAAATCATGCACAGATATCCAACATGAAATTTAAGTTGTCCAATAGCTCCTAACCTATTATAATCTAACCTAATCTAGCATATCTATTCCGCAGAAAAAATAATCTCTCAAATGCAAAAAAAAAAGTTAAAAATGTGTGTGTGTGATACTGGAATAGAACTGAAAATAATACTATTATTCAACTAAGAGAAACCCCCGCTTCTCAAAAGTTTAGTTCTATATAAACATGGACATACTTCTTACCATAACTGTAGGCCTCTCTCCATCGCCATTTAAATTTGTATCATAATTCCTTATTACATTGCGGAATCTCATCCTCTTGTTATCCTTCATGGGAACGACTTGAAAGTCATGAGCTGGTTTACTTTCTTTTAATCTGGTATAACAGGGACCAAAATTTGTATTTGTAAGGTATGGTGGCAATCCAGTTGTGATGTTTATAAAACTTTTCTCGCCATAAATATTAGATTTATTTTTCTCCGCTTCTCTACTTTTCTCTCTAGGTGCATCTTCGTCTGTGCTCTTCCACATTGACCGCATACTGGTCTCTAAGTTCTTAAATTGTTCTCGCATATCTTTCGGCTGAATAAAATGTTGTTTGCCAGTTGGACTTTGACCAGGTATATTCTCAGTGCCACCAATTGATAGGCGTACACTCTTATTTGAGCGGGTGTCCACTGACCCTTGACGTTTAAGTATAGATTTGGAGTCCATGGTTTCTTTTCTGAATTCGTATCACGCTGGTTTACTAGAAAAGAGAAAGACAAGTCTACATAAAGTTAGTTACAAAGTAGAACCAGTCCAGTGTTAGTGTCACACTAACACTGGACTGGTTCTACTTTGTAACTTAACTTTAACAATTTTAGTTGGACAGAATTTGTTACACACTAAGTGTGTAACAAATTCTGTCCAACTAAAATTGTTCATATTGTTTTTCTCTGTAATATTTTCAATGGAAATACATATGATATTAATGATAAATATCTAACTAACACAGGTATCTATTGAAGGGAATAATTATTGGTGAACGTGTCACAGTACTTGATGATCTGAAATGTCATATTCTGTTGCCCTTGGTCAGCAGGCCGCGCCTCTTGTTTTGAACAGCTGTTGTGTTTGTTGGTTCTTTCTCAGACTTGAATATTTGACATATATTATAATTATAAAAATGTCTTTCGACTGGTATTGATGATACAAATAGATTAAGTATATTTAGTTACGTATGCTGGTATGCATTTTACTAGTGTACAACAAAGGATGTTACAATGCAAACTAACGACATTCAATCGAAAATATTTTAAGTAACCAATTAGCTGAAACTGGGCACTACGGACGTGCAATGTGCAAACTAGAAGGCATGTCTCACCGTTTGTCATTTATATCAATTGATTGAGATTATGCGCGCGCCTTGGGAACCAATGTGCTTTGAAGTGAATAAAATCGGCCTTGTTGGTGTCTTGGTCCCATTTTCGCTATATTGTTTTCTATATCATATTCACTCCCACTATTTCATTTTAGATCATAGCTTCTCTCAGTATTTTCTCTTTACTTCTCTGAAATGTGGCAAGTCAGCTGGGAGCAGGGTAAGCCTAAATATTTTGTGGCACAATTCTCGAGGATTCTATCAACTATCATTCACACTCGATGTGTATCCTATACATTTCTCACTTTGACGTTTGACAAAGGGTCCAGAGAAAAGGCATGAAGATATCTACAAGAAAGGATGTATTTTCACTGTTAGGGCAAAATGGAGGGTGAGGAGATCAGACAATTAAATGAAATCGACAAAGAGAAGGAAACTTCTTACGGATGAAGCAAGTTACAGTTGATCAGAATAGCCTGAAAGTAACCAAAACAGCCTTAACTACCAGATGATATCCCCATATAAGAATTTATATTTGTTCTGATTAATGTGAATTTATTTTAATCGGCTTAAGGTAACACTAGTTACCGGATGGGTTGGATTCCGAACTTAGGGATGGATTTCGTCCAACGCTGGGGGATTTGGGATGGAATCCAAGCCTAGGGACGCCTAACGCAATACCGTTTAGTCCACACATCGGAAGAGATCCGAATTAAAGAATTTGAAGATATATGTTAAATTCATATTTACGACATATCTAAAAAACACATATACAACTTATTCAGTAATAAGATATAAATTATTTGATAGTGTAAAATTATCTTGAAATAAAAAATATATATATGGCAATAATCAAATAGTCGAATATTGCTGTATGTAAACAGCGGTAATTTTTCTTACAAGCGAAAAATCTTATCACCATTTGCTTGATATCTAAACTTTTCGCCATGATGGAGTGGGATACTGAAGTTGTCCACGCTGTCTAATAGAAAATATACGACCACAAGAGGCACTTTGGGATGTGAGGCATCCAACTATAAGAAATGATGATAATATAATCTCTCTCACTCACTGAGCCAGCCCTCCAAATATGCATTTTAAGTAGATCGCGAGTCGTTTAAATTTATTTGGGATAAATATTTGAGAAAGTGGCATAGGCATTGGCTCTGCCAATGAGAGTTCCTCATTCTGGATAGAGGGTGGGGCTTGCTGTAGCTCCTTTTACGTGATTGGTGGGAATTTCTCTACACGGTAAGGCTGGACTTACGTGTAACCACTTATTATAGGATGAACGAATGCAAAAGTTGGACTGCAAGCTTTTCGTCGACTAGTGTAACCCTACCTTTACAAAACACCCCACTAGGTCCTCCATGAGATCGCTTGTTGTTAGCCAGATAATCCCGAATTATTACTATTCTTTTGGACAAGTTTGATTCTGATGGGAAAGGGAACCAAGGGACATTAGTAATTATTAAATTTCCTGACGTTGATTCTTTGATAAAATCTGTTCGTTGTATACTCTGTTGCAGCACATTTAAGAAAAATCACTCGTTTCATGGCAACAGCATTAGTTGATTGAAGGTGTTGCCATGCAACGAACCTTTTTTTTAAGATCCAGTGAAATGTATATAAAGTATTGTTTTGCCTTTTATGTCTGGGTTGAACTGTTGTGAATTCTTCTCTACTGTCACCCCCAGGAGGCGACCCGACCCGAAGTACGAGCAGAACGCCCCTGGATCCTTCTCTTTGGACATCGACCCATGTACTGCTCGAATCGAGACTCGGACGACTGCACACGGGTGAACTGCAAGACTCGAGTGGGACTCGACGCCAATGGGACGTAAGTACAGATAGCTCCATCTATTGGATAATTTCTAAAATTCAGAATTGCTCCATACGTGGAAGGTTACAATATTCAGGACGAAAATATTAAAATCCAGAAACGACCGCTCAGTAAAACAAAATTTTAATATTCCAGTATACATTTTGAAGATATTTCATTTCGTCACTGATAACCAGCGTTTCTGGCCTTGGGGATTATATCGAATCGAAGTGGAATCATAGAGATGACAAAGGAAATATTTAATGAGGATTGCAAATTGTTGGGACAATGAATATTAAAAGTCATGAGTATTCTTTTCCCAGTAAGGGCTATGATTTGTAGGGATGTCACCGGAGCACATATATTTTAGAAATTAAATACAAAATCCAATGAAACAAAACATATTTTCCCAAACCGAAATATGCCAAAGACGAATATCGTGATCATCTTTTAAACTAGAATACATTACACGAATCGTTATACAATATTCAATTGTATATATAACAAACAATAAAAACACATTTCTAACTAAAAGTGAAATACACGTAAAATTCAATCACAATGTTATTTTCTTTCGCAGATTCGGCATGGAGCCCTTACTGGATCACTACGGAGTCGACTTGGCGATCTGGGCTCATGAGCATTCTTACGAGAGGCTCTGGCCTGTTTACAACAACACCATCCTAAACGGGTCTATGACAGAGCCCTACACTAACCCAAGGTGACTTTAATTGACCTAAAATTATGCTAACCAGACATAGATGGCACTAACCCGAAACAACACTAACTAAACCGGGGTTACATTAATTAACTCGAAACTGTACTAACAACTAGACCGAGGTCACCCAAGCCGGCTGTCATTCATTAGAATGGTAGCAGTGGGGACGTTCATCACTTGACGCATAGACTTATGTTTCTCTGTTACTCGTCTTTCCCAGGGGCCCCGTGCACGTCACGACAGGATCTGCAGGATGCCAGGAATTCCTGGACCCATTTGTCAAAGACCCGCCCAAGTGGTCAGCCGTTCGTGCCAGCGACTATGGCTACATGAGAATGACCGTCTTCAACCACACCCATCTCTATTTCGAGCAGGTTTCCGACGACCAGGTAGGTCCTGTCCACAAGGTGTCTGTGTCCACAGGTGTGGCTTGCTGATTTCGATCTCGATTTGGTACCGCGTGGGCCTCGGGGTCAGATCCATTTGTTACATGTGAACACCAACTACCCTGATAGTTCAAATACGTAAGACAAAAGTAACTGATTCGGTGGCAGTTATCAGGATTGAACTTGAGTTTACTTAGAAAGTGAACGTCGTTGACCTCCTCTGACAGTGCATTCTACTTACCTATTGCTTTATTTGAAAAAAAAAATCAGTTATATTTCTAAGTTTTGTTTCATATGTTTTTCTCGCTCTTTCATGGCCATTTTTGACTGGAATCGCTTCCCTTTGTGCATTTGTACAAAGTGTTAAAACTTCCCTTTTCTATTCTTTCTTTCAAAGATGGAATTCCAAGTGTCTAGAGGCTTACTCTGTCTGAAAGATTTGTACAATACCTCACAATCAATGCATAACAGTTTGCAATTTTCCACGAATATCGTAATTACTACTGACCAACACAGAATTTCTCCAACCTTCACAGTATCCCAATAGAATAACAAAATCCTCTTCGGATTACCATAAACTCCTTTCCAGTTCACAGAAATATTTCCAATATCTCAGAATTACATTCGGTTTAACATAGATATCTTCCCGAAGCAGACAGCATATGCGATCATTATGAAATTCTTGGAAACATTTCGAAAGTTTTTCAATGTTCACGCAGAATCCTCCCTTCTGTTCCTAAATAATTCACATCAACTCTCACACTATTCGTCCTATCACATAGTCCCTCACGAGCCTAATCCCTCCATCTTGAATAACTGAAATACAAGAGCCCTATTGATTACCATTCACCCCATCACCCACACAACTACTCAAGCCGACCCCATATGCAAAGAACTATGTGTGATATCCTCAGTTTGACCATCTGAATGTGGCTCCACCCCCTTTCTTTGTCTTGGACTCTGAATGGCCATCCAACAATGGTAGATCGACTCAAAATTACTTCTTCTGAAGAATGTAATTTGATCTAGTCAGAAAGCATGTTAGCCTGATTATTGAGTTTATTAACAGTTATGGTAAACTTTTTGTGAATAGATTATATTATAGTTCCCCGGTATATTATTATCAGTGGTTAATTTATCTTGTTTCGTCCTCAGGGTGGAAAGATCGTGGACAGTGTACTAATCCGAAGGGACACACATGAACCCTACGCTGCCATCAGGGCAAAAACATCGAAGAAATAGAGTCCTAGAAAGCAGCCTCAGACTCATCGTCATGAACCCCTTATAATACTTTTAATTATTATGAAAACACTTGAATATAGCTTATACATCCTGTACCCTTCAAAATGCTACATACATGTAGATGGTGGGTTAAGAAAAAAATTGGGCCGTGGCACGTCCCACAATGCACTAAGTACAAACAAAAGCTCAACTGCAGTCATTTAGATTGCCTATTAACTAATGTAAGTATATTATATCTGTCCAATAAATGGTGCAAAAACAGGCAATCTGATGTATGAAAAATTAAATGTACATGCATTTACCTAAATGTAATTAGATTGTAAAACAATAAAATCCTTATAAACATGTTGCAAGATTCACGTAACTGCTTCCCTCGATATAGGTGTTTTGGAGACCCTCAATTACAAAATAAGGTTATTTGAAAATGTCATCTGCAACTGTTTCAGAAAGCAAAAATCTGAGTGTTAGGAAGATTGTCTTCATTCCTCCCTTCCTCACCTCTTCTACTGGTCCGTCCCACGACCTTGCTGATCCGCAAAAAAGCTCCCATGGGGACATACTTGCGCCACCCGGCTGCGTCGGATCAACCAAAGCTTTCTTGAGGCCCACGGCTGTGACAAATCCTCTTTGAGGAAACTCACGCGCAGTACCAGCATTGGTCCCAGCGGTGACTAACCTGCACCTCGGCCAGCAATGTGATGATGCACAATGTATTTGTTGAGGAACGCGCAACCATGCGTGGTGACTCAGCAGTTTAAGAACGTTTTGCGTCCGACTTCCCAGGAATCGACTTTGACCTCACGCCAGTTAGGAGCACGGGTCATGACCTGATCCGTGTATATAGAGACCAGGCTGAACGTCGAGGATTCAGATCACCTTGGAGGATCACACTGTGAGCCTGGCTCGCTGCCTCCTTGTTTTCTCACCTCCTTCCCCCGCAACCAGACAAGTTTGGGACACGACTTGAAATGCACAGTCGTCACGTCCCTTGCCGTCTCTTCTTCCCTTTTTCTCGCAGTTAGAGCGAGCCCTATCATATTATTGGCACCCAACATTCATTTCTGAATAAACAAATTTTCTCCATCAGTTTGCCTTCAAAAACAGCCTAACAGAAAATAATGAAAATAAATATGACTTAACATGCGTACTATAAAAAATATTAAAAAGGGGAACGACAAAGATTCGGAAGCCAATAGGCCCGTCTCTTTGTGTCGTCCCTGTTCTTCTGGCAGTATGTTGTATTTTGCCTCAACGCTGTTTCTGACCCAAGCAGTTCTGAATTAACAATTAAGCAAAATAAACACGTGTTTCAATTCTCAAGGGAAGGTGGACCTCACAGAGCTTTTTCCAGTGCTGGATTTACAATGGATCATGGTGTAAACGTTGCAGTCGATCCAGATACCACAAAGGGGGGGGGGCTCTGCAATAGATAAAATTATATAAAAATATTAATGGTAATTGCATATTAGTAATTTTATCGTAGTATTGAGTCTCATGTGTTGATTAATATAATTACCAAACCAAAAGTGGTAATAAATACAGGAAACATGTCACGTATAACCAAGACACCAAGAGGATAAAATATGATCCCTGTTACTTGTATCAATTTTTTAGGACCCCGCTCCACGACTGACGCAGCGCTCTGCAGGTCTTCACCTTATCGATTGTAACAATTGTAGTTGTTTCTAATGCACTTTTTCGTTTAAGTCGTAGCATTCCATAAACCCACGGGTGATATATGAGGGTTAACTGAGATCAGTCTTCAACTAGTCCATTGCTCTGTTTCTCTCTTGTAGGAGATCTGTGACTACTGAGAAACCGCCTACGACAGCTGGTTCAGCCCATAAGTCACTCAGTGAGGAACATTTGTATTGTTGTTTGGAAGGTCGCGAGTGTAAGGCAATGCACTACGAGTCTTCAGTGTCGGTTGCATTTGGAACACCTGGTGTGACTTGCTAGGTTGATTGTGTATATATATATATTATCTTGATGTAGGGTGGTGACCTGAACGTAGACATGCCAGTGCAATTCTTACCATTCCTAAAACATACATAAGTCTTTCTATAGTAATTCACAATCCTTCTCATACTTAACACTTTTAACGATCTTGGCATCATTAGCAAATAAGTTTGGATAGTTACCTTTTCCATTTATATCACTAATATATACTATAAACATTAATGGTGTCAATACTGAATCCTGTGGTACCTCACTACTCACCTCCAATCCGACATTTTATCGTTCACTGTTATTAGCATAACCCACTTCATCATCAGTAGTGTGTCGGTTTTGATTATGATTGCGGTGTATGAGTTACTTTTTTCTCTCTCTCATTGGCAATCTCTACTGTGGGTCATTGCTTTTGAACGGCAGAAAGGTCCACATAGACTGCACTGAAACTGTGTCGTTGTTGGTAATGTGTGACGAGTTTTTTTTTTCTTGGGGTAGGACTCGCAACGTCTCTGCTTCACAGCTGTCCTGTTTTCGTTGACATTTTGTCGCCACTTCTTGTCCTCGGCGTCCTTCTCCTACGCGTTGTGGTCAATCTGGCTGGTCTTCATGTGGTGTTTCAGAACGACTTTGTAGCGAAGCTTCTGTCCTTGGTTTCATGCTCCCTTTACGAGCTTTCCATAGAACACCATATTGGGCATGAGTGAATCTGGCATCCGTCTGTTATGCCGCCCTATCTACTTGAATTGTGAGGCTGTTACGATCGCTTTGCATTGATGGCGTTGACTCGCTTCAGAACACCTACATCTGGGACTTTGTTCTACCATATAGATATTAATGCTTAATGTGTCGCATACATATAGCATTCAAGAAACCTTTTATCAATTTCAGTGTGTTCCCTTTAAGATCTACGTTTACCAAATCCCATATGAATGTATCCTTGGTATGTTTAAGTTCTTAATTTCATTTAGTGTGATGTTCTGAATGTGGGGGTGAAGGTTATGTTGTTTACCCATACTGTGGGCTATCTACATAAGACCACCTGCTTTCGCAGGATTGGATTTTGTGGGTTGTGGATAACGGTCTGTTAGAAAATGAAGGATTGCATATTCTACGAAGATTTTAGATTTTGCTAATCTCAGCAATTTTGTCCTATTCTAAGAACTAGCGATTGAAACCAAAACATTGATAAACAAACAGTAGTGTCAAATAAGAGAGAATCGGGTGTGAGTCACAGGAAAAATGGTTTGATATATGTGATTATTTGCTATAACCCACCAGAAACATTTGCACTATAAAGTGTTCGATGACTATTTTATAACCCCTTAACATGTCTATATGTAGAGATCACTGATGGACTAGTAAATAAGAATTCATCGCTTGGAATTGAATTAGGAGTGAAAACGTCTGTTTATTTACATTTTTAATTTTATGCACTCCTAGAATATTGTGATACCGTCTGGTAACATGATTTACTTCCCCACCCCTCCAGTACTATCCACAATAAAATACCAGCCAATTCTTATATTACTAAATGTTCAAATGACCATAGTATGATAGTTCGAATAGCATATGCTAGAGCCTAGACTAGACGAGGCATGATTATTCCAGTAACACACAAACACATTTTTCCACTGCTTTCGTTTTTGTATTTCAAAGATTATTTTTCTATGAAATGGTTATGTTAGGTTAGTGTAAATTAAGTTAGGAGCTAGAGAACAGTAGAAATTTCATGTTAAATATCCTTGTTTAAGCGATTCTGGAATTATTTAGGATAGGAGCAATTGGACAACCTAAATTTCATGTTAGATAATAAAATATCTGTACTTGAGTAGTTCTGGAATTTTACTGCTAAGGATTGTTATTATAATATATATAACATATGAAGAGAGGGATACTTAAATACATGTGAAAGAGTTGAATTGAAAATGGAATACTATAACAGCAATGTAGAAATTGTGTACAATATTGATTTTGCCAAGGATTGGCTTATATATACAAAGTTCAATGGAAAAGCCTGAAAGTTAAATTAATGAATAAGTATGTGTATGTTGAAAATAAAAACCAGAATTGAAAATGGAAAACTAGAACACCAGTGTAAAAATTGTGTACAGTATTGATTTTGCCAAGGATTGACTAGATACTAAGTTCAATGGAAAAGTCTGAAAGTTAGATTTATGAATTAGTATGTGTGTGTGCAACAAAAGTTTGAAAAGTGATAAGTAGTTTAGTACAATAGTTAACAAGTTGTTGAGGCTATTGGTAAAATTCAAGAATTATGCAAGCATGGATATTTAATAGGAAACTTACATTGTCTAGTAGCTTTTAACCTAACCTAACATGGCGATTCCATAGAAAAAATATATATTTCAAATACTAAGTTAAGGAAAAGTGAAAAATGTGTTTGCATGATATTGCAATAGAAACAGGCTATTCCCCAAGGTGTATATTCTAGATTATAATTTGTATTTTTGGTATCGTTTTATAGACGTACAGGTATTCTGATCTTCTTTAATTTTTTTGTTTATGTAATATCTGTTTCTTTTCCATAAAATTTATTCTCGACACATAATTGCCACAGTCATATAATAATAAACCTAATAGTTCAGGCATAGTATAAGTCACAATTTATTAAGGAACTGCAATGGTACTACTTGATACCTTTTTTTGGTATGCATGAAGCTGTTGGAGTTTGCTAAGTACATCTGCTTCAGTCTTTGCAAAGCCGCCATAGATTTTATTCTCTGCTAAATTCAGGGAAAGTTATTACCAAAAATTGAGGTCAGCAGAGAATAATTTACTTTATATTTTTGTGGCACCTTTTCAGTTGGCTGATGTAGGTACACATGATGCAGTGTTGTGCGACAGATTGTGTAGCTGTTTTATATTTTGCATAGTGGTCTCAATCTTTTGCTCCCTTGGTCACTGTTGCAGAAGACCCAAGGTTCCCAAGTAACTGGATTAGCCTATAATTTACCCTAATAAGAGGTGTTGTGTTGTCTTGGTAAGGCAGCATTAGGGTATATTTGGAAAGATGGTTGAGTTTTGTGGTCTTAGGTTTATTGGTCTGTCTATCCTAGTGGACAGTCATATGTCACCATTATCCTACATTTTATGTAGGATACTTGGGTGTGTATTACGGTATCTCTGCTGCTACCAACACTTTCAGTTCCCTTCTGTGATATTGTAATTCTTCATTCACTTACAACCTTCTTCACTTTCTTTTTATCATTGTAGTATTGTAAGTGGGGAAAGGGAGTAGTGGAAGTAGAGGTAGAATGTAGATTGAGAGAAGCAAGTAAATGCCTTGGGGGATTAAAAATTGTAATGAGGAATAGACATTTGGGAATTGATGCTAAGAGGAGATTGTATGAAGGGGTGATTGTGCCAACAACACTGTATGGGGCAGAAACATGGAACATAAGAGAGGAAGAGTTTAAATGTGTTTGAGATGAAATCCCTGAGAAGTATGGTAGGGGTTACTAGGTTAGATATAGTGAGAAATGAGGGGATGAGGAGGAGAGTGGGGGTAGAAAGGGATTTGGGAGATAGGGTTGGTGAAATAGCATTGGGATGGCTTGGACACATGGAAAGAATGAGTGAAGAAAGATTAGTAAAAGAGTTGCAAAAGGCAGAAGTCGGGGGAGTGAACATAAGGGAGTGATCAAGGATGAGATGGATGGATACTCAAAGAATTGGTATAAGACAGTATTAAGAGGGGAACAGTGTAATGGAGGGACAGTCATAGTTCAATAAAGTTGCATCATTTCTCAATGAGTAGAGATTTCCTCTAAAATAGACAAAATAATGTGTGGCTCTGGTCTGTAGGGGTGTCCCTAAAGCTTGCCTGCATGTTACTAAATGGGAAGACAGAGGCAGGAGACAGGGATGACCCTTCATCCACAAGGAGCTAAAATGAGGGAGAAAAAAGGACGATGGATGGGAGTGGAATGGGTGGAAGTGGGTGCATGTCTTTTGATTTGGCTACCTCCCATATAAGGGGGAAAAGTCTTTGGTATATAGATATGTAGTACTGTAAAGGTAGCTTCACATTGGCAGATGGGAGGGGTATTTCCTATCTTGAGGTGGTCAGGTGTGAAGTGAGAATATCCTGTTCTTAGGTGTGCTTGTGTTGTTTCATAATGTTGATTACAGTGATGTGAGGACAGCTGTGGATATATATAGAGCTTGATTATTTTTAGATGTTTTTTGAGTGTTGTTCCCAGTGCCTTTGCTACATGAGAAGTAGTCTATTACTGGTTTGACAGTATAGTGGAAGGGTCAAAAGAGGATGCTGCTGCATCTCAAATTGTTAGTTCATTAGTTGTCAGAAGAAAAAGTTAGCTTTGAAAGAGATGGAGATTTGGGTGATCCACGAATGGATTTTGTGGACCAGTGGGTAGCAGGACTTAAGGTTGGAAAATTGTAATATATATTGCAGATTTTCTAAGTAATGATTTGTGCTGTCTTGTTGCAGGCCAACAAAATGTTATCTTCAATGATCAAAGAGCATCAGGCCAAACAGCAGGCTAGGAAGGAAGAACAAGGTAGTTGCTTGTTGCTAGTTAATAATTTTAGTTAACTAAATGTAAGATGTTTACGGACTACAGTGAGTCCTCGTTATTTGGTACATATACATTCCTGAAAACCTTACCTCAAATTGAAATTACCGTATACCGAACCCAAGTTTCGACTTATGGGAGACGTATCTTCTCCCTGCTCTTTCCTCTTCAAAATATCTGATAATTTTACCTCCAAAACACGAGCGGATACCATATCGGTGAATTTTTCTTACCATAAATAGAATTGAGGGTAGTAATTACCAAATAACTGTGAATTTACTGGATAGAGAATTACCGTATAAGGAGGACTCACTGTACAGGTTTTTAGCAAGAGAAACTCAAGGCAGTAATTGACTGATTGAGACATTTAAGAGACTACTGTTTGAGTGGATAAGATTTTGATCAATGAAGCTTGGAATTGAGGTCTTCATAGTTCAGATCCCACTATCTGCTCATTGGATATATTGGAGAGTCATGTTTCCTTTCTCAGTTTTCAGAACCTTGAAATAATGTGGCTGTGTAGTAGTTTAGTATACCTTCAGGATTTGTACATTTGTATGAAATTATAAACATGATTCAGTCCAGTGTTAAGGATTCAGAGCTGAATATTTTACTTTTTAAATTCACATGGATTAAATAGATGTCCATGATCTCTGATGGAATTACTTAAATAAACTATTTTGCATATATATATACATACAAATCTAAATATGATTATTAGAAATCAATGATATACAGTAGATTAATTTGGAACTGTACATGAATTTGAGACTAGGTATGTTAAATTGGAGAGTAGAAGATGGGACACAGTGAGCATTGCTCTTTTTTCTGTATAGTACAATTAGATAAATACACACATACAGACATGCATGCATACATATACTAAAGACTGCTCTGCCTTCCAAATACAAAGGTTTCACATCTCCCCCACTTCCACAAGGAGGTGCAACCCTGACATGCAAGTATTTGGTCTGTGGAGCAGGCCCAGAAATTTGTTAATTCCTTTGTCACCTCCCACCAATCTATCTCCCCTTAGTAAGATGAACTGAAAGATGTAACCATGTGCTATTTTAAGGAGAGATGTATTAACAACTAAAGATTACTTAAAGCTGCAGATTCATTCAAGTAAGTTTTGTAATGTGTTTTGTTGTATTCCAGAGCGCCGAAGGAAGGATGCCATTCAGGCAGCAAATGACTTGACACAGGCTCTGGTTGATCATCTCAATGTTGGGTAAGCAACTTATATGCATAAGTAGGGTTTCAGAAGACTTTATATTTTATGGTTTTATCATCTTCTGTGTACTGGCATCTGGTTAGCTTGTGGTAGAAAGTTGTGTAAATGGTTAACATAAACAGTTGATTTTCAATATAGTTACTAACATTATCACTAGGGACCACTTATGAGTACAGTATTTGCAATTGGTAGTCCCACAGAATGGACATCAGAGGGAATTTTTTCCTTGCTGCTTATCTTCAAATTTGTCAACACTCACTACTTCATCCACAAGGACCTAAGATACAAAGGGAAACAAATGGGTGTTAGATGGGTGAAGGGTGGGTGCTGCCTTGGCTTGCCACCTCCTTTATAAGGGGAAAAGGTCTTTGTGTGTACGTGTGTATACATGGTTAGACATTCATGCTCCTCAAGTCTCAGACATAAATACAAACCTGCTGCATTGATAATTATTTTTGTATGTCAACAGTGTTGCCCAGGCCTACCTGAACCAGAAGAGGCTAGATACTGAAGCAAGTCAGCTGGAACATAATGCAACCAACTTCCAGAGGCAGACTTCTCAGTGGATGGGTCTTGTGGCCTCCTTTGCAGATGCCCTCAAGGAAGTGGGTCATGTCCACAACTGGGCCTCTACTATTGAAGGAGACATGAGAGTAGTTTCTTCAGCTTTAGAGTATGCATATAAAGGTAAAAAATTAAGATGTCTTAGTTTTTTTTTAATCTGGTTAAAAAAAAAAAAAATTGTGAGTGACTTGGGGTTAATTTTGTCCATCTTCTTTCTCCCTAGTTGAGCAGCAGAACAGCAGTAGCCTGGCTGGAAATACAACGGAGAGTTCCAGTCCCACCTGAATTTTATATGCTCTGTAGCTGCTTTTTTTACTTTGTGTAAATACATTTTTCCCTCCAGTTCTAACCAAACTGTTCTCTGATTGTAAATGTTGCCACATTCTGCTAAATATTATAATTATCTCTCAAAGTGAATGAAGTACAGTATATGGGGGATATATGATTACATTTGCATCTGTACAGAAATCGACTAATGGTAGATAAGAATGATTGTTTTTATTTCAGAGATTTGTATTCATTTTTTGACAAACTTCCTGTGAAATAAGTAGGTGTTTTGATATTGAAAGATTTGTTATATTCACATTAGTGAATAATGAGGGAAGTATACATGATGTACTATTTATTATTGTAAAAAGTAGAGAAGAAAAACTAGGAAATCATTGATATTTTCTTTTTTTTTATTGCTTTATGTATTTTCGTTTGGCCCTGGGTTCAAAATGGAAAGATCTGAATTAGTGAAAAATGAGAATCCTGTGTATTGTGGTACATTGTATTTAAAAAAAATTAATGATCTAAATCAGTATAAGCAGCATAATCATGGTGCCTTGATGTTTCCTGGGATCAGTGATGGGGTACCTGCAAGTGGTAGATCTGCAAGATAAACATCATTGAGAGTCCTCTTCTTGCTACTCATCTTCAAAGCCCTTCAACACCCGCACCTGTCAGCTTCAGCTGTTTTTCCTCAGTCTTTTCACTTGAGGAAAGCTGATAACCAGTAACTGCTACCCTCCTTCTACTACTATAAGCTGGTGACATAGAGACAATCCCACATTGATACAGAAAACAACAGTCTGAAAGTTCCTCTGAGATTTATGGGAGACCCTGAGGACAATTTTCAATCGCTGAGGGGCTGTAGGTCTCCAGTCATTGATTGAGGCGACAATTGTTATTAATGTTTCCTTTTTTTTTAAAGATGTGGAATCCTAAGTAGAGGGAAAGATGGTTTGAGACTAAGAGTTTCAGAGTCAACTAGAGGAAGGGGTAAAAAAAGGATGGATATATGAGCAATATATAGATATTACCATATATATTGTTGGCATGGGTCAGTGGCAGAGTATAGGCTTTGTATTGTAGGGTTGATTCAGCTGTGAATGAGTGTTGGCATCTCCTGGGAAGTCAAGGCAGTGCAAAAAAGAAAGGGCCACTGTACTCCATTATCAAGATAACTACAATATCTAACATGGAACTGACACGGACTTTGACCATACACTTTGTATGGGTGTATACTAAAATAAGAAATGTATCTTTTTTCATGCACATTATTGTAGATATGAAAAAATATAAATATATACATACCTTTTATTATTAACACTTGTATTATGGGCTTTTAGCTTGAACGGGGATCAATGATAGGTACCTGTAAATGGTGCTGTAAGATGAAAGTCATTGAGAACTGTCTACTGATCCTCTCAAATCTTTCAACACCATTGCCTGCACCTAGAGGTGCAGACCCAAGGGGCTGACATTTGGTCTCTGGACTGGGCTTAAGATTTCTATAAATTTCAAATGTATTTCCTCCACCTTTTGACAATTGGCAACAGCTGTCCTCTCACTACTACAAGGACCATTGCCAGCTGCTGAGATAGTAGGTTTCCAATTAGTAGAGCTTGAGGCAATAGTTATTATTATTAGCTCAAGTATTGCATTTGTAATGTAAACTAGATTAAGCTGAATCACATTGCATTTGTAAAGATTATTTTTATTATTTGCAGAGAGAAACCTGTTTTGGTATTTTATAGTTTTGTAAGATTTGTCACCAATCCCCCTTTTAGGTTTGGGTTATAATATTTAAGTTCAACAAGACCTTGTATGGTCATGATCTTCCTCATATTGTGATCTGATAACTCAGGCTTTGCCCAAGCTGTGCTTCATTAATTGCAGGGAATGGATTTTTTTTCCTTTATTTGGAATCTTCTCATTGATATGTGGGTTACATTTATTGAAAGATATGTGTATTTTTGGGGGGAGCTTTTAACAGACAAATTGCACCTTTATATCTTAGAAAAGTTCTGGTAATAAAAAAATAAAAGAAGGTAAAGTGATACTATCTAATCATTCAGTCACAGTTTGGCCCTGGGTCTCTCTTGTAGGAGACCCATGACCCCCCCAGGCAAATGGCAAGACCCCAGTTTGGCCCACATGTCACTCATGCACTGAATGGCCTATCGGCTCCAGCACTTGGGCTTCAAGCCAAAAATTCCATAAATCAATCAACATGTCACTCATGAAAGATATTGTGGTGATTGCATCTTGAGCTATTTCAGTCTGACATGGTCAGTTATATGGGCTTTGTCTAGTGTTTTTTTTCGTGGAATGGAATGGGTGGGAATGATTTTATGCCTTTTTCTTTTTGGCTACCTCCCTTGTAAGGGGGAAAAAGCCTTGGTATATGTATGTATGTATGTCTAGTGGTAGAAGTTGGCCATTCATTTTGACTATTGTGTGGCTATAGCTTGTTACTTGGGAGCCATAGGTCTCCTGTGAGAAAGACTTGGGCCATAGATTGATTAATTGATCTTTGATTCATGGTTGTTTGGGTTAGGCAGTGTCAATAATGATTTCAGAGGTGAAATTGCCATTGTGTTTTGAGTCGGCCACAATTCCAGTGTATCAAGGTATTTTTGGCTATTCTGAAGTTGCTGTGCTGAGTTATGATGGTTAGGTTATCTGCAAAAGTGAGAGGTTTGATGATGTTTTCTGGGTTTGGGGTAGGAAGGTGGCTCATGAATATGTTGAACAACACGAATAATTGTATACCTCCTTGTGGGATTCCATTGTAAAATCATTTAGTCCCCAATAAAGTCATTCTACATTCTCAATTAGACAGAAAGATTGTCATCTACATCTTGTTATTGTGGATATCTGTCATAATGATTTTTTTTTTTGACAGGTTATGTCTAGGGACTGTGTCAAAGGCTTTGTTTATGTTTATACCATAACTACTGTTCTATCTGGCGATATTGTCTTATTGAAACCTTCTAGCTCTTATGTGGTGGGTAGTATAGTCTTGCTTCTTTCTAATATGAGTCTTGACATCATTTTGAATGTTGTCAAAGGGAAGATAATGGGTCTAATGATCCTGGGTCCACAGGTGGTTTGTTTGGTTTTAGGATGAGAATTATATGTCCTCTCATCCAGATCATTGGGATTTTGTTGTGTACCCAGGAGAGTTTGAAGATAACTGTCGGTGTTTATACTGCAGTTGGGTCAAGGTCTTTTATTTGATAGGTTGATGTCTTGTCTGGGGGATCTTGATATGCAATTTATTTTTAATTTTTATTTTTATTTTTTGTACCTTTTTGTAAATTTTATTGGAGAAGGCTGGATTACCTTCTGGGTCTGTTTTTAATTTGTATATTTCTTTTATCATCTTTCAGTTTTCTGGGGTTGTGGGTTTGAAGTTTGTTTCAGAGCACTGTCCAATTAAAGGGTAAATGGAGATGGGTTAAACTATATAATGAATTAAGACCACATTGACAGCTAAGTGAAATTGTCTGACAGCAAACAGAAAAATGGTTAATGTGACACTGCTTGAATCCATTGGCATATAATTTTATTTAACATGGGGAGATGCAGGACAAGATGGGGTTGTAATCAATTGACACCTCATTTTATTTTAGGTTTGTTCCTTGACTGAATAAGGTCATTGGTATTAGCCAGATGATCTGTAATGTACAACTTAAGGTTTGATGGGATTATATTGGGTTCAGCCTATTCAAATTGCATATGAATTACTTTGTAGTTCACCACTTTCCTCAGTTCAAGTCCATCTGGCTACAATAGATCAAAGTCATCCAAATTAATGATGTTTGACCTGCCAAAGTGTCTAAATATATATATATGTATATATATATATATATATATTTAGTTTTCAAGAATTGTGTGAATAATAGTGTCCGGAGGTGAGAACCTAGAGGTAGACAGTTTGAATCTGCTAGAGTTGGTGTATGGCAGCAATAAAGACATATAATCATAAATTCCAAACTCTGATGAGACTTGTGCCTAACCATCTAGCAATGCAGGTAACTGCTGAAATTTTTGAGAAAAGATTATGAATAATAGTAATAATTTTTACCTTAAGATTTGCCAAGTGGAAATGTACAGTTCCACAGTAGTTATCAACAGTTCTTAGGATCTTCTATAGATCCCTGTGGGGACAAACTCTGGACTGTTTTCTGTGTTGTGTTAGTGTGGATCAGCTTTTGTCTCATTAGCCAGCAAAAGGAGGAGTGGAGTAGTTACTGATTTTCATTTTCTTTTATGTGAAATGGAAAGGAGAAGCAGATTGTTGAAGTTGATCATAAAATATTTTGGGCCTTGTCCATAGTACTGTACCTCCAAAGGAAGATAAAAGGTGCTGTCTATCTTGCGGATGCATTACTAACAGGTACCAGTATGGGGAGAAAGTTTAGTAACCTAAACCTAAGAGAATGATTAAATTTTTACAACTTAACTCAGAGAAAATTGGTCACGGTTTTGATCAGAAGTAACTTGATAATCGATAAGTGTTTGAAGAAATGTAAGATTTTGATGATTTAACTTAATAAAAAAAACATGAAGGTTTGACCCACATAAACATTGGGAAAAATTAATATAGTAAATATTATGGAAAAGGATATTTAAATCTAGTAATTATCAGTTATGAGAAGTTTTTAATTTTGATAGGCTTAATGGGAAATTTTTTACTAAAATTGTCTTTTGATTATCAGGTGTAACTCACCCATTGTATAAGTTGTTAAGTATTGATGCTTTTGTTAGAGTTCAGGGATTTAAGATTTTATGTCCATATTCACATCCATCAAGTTTTTTTTTATCTGCACATGCTGATTCTCTAGTCTGCACAGTCACCATACTCTTCTGGAATTCATCTCCTGTATTACATGTTGTTGTGATTGTTACATATTTTCATTTACACTGGAACATACCTATGATAAAGATTGATTTGTAATTTTGCATTTATGATTAAGTTTTCTGCATTGTCAAGTTGTTTGTTATGATGGAAAAGGAATAAAATTTATATGCTTATCACATGATTACTTTTCTTTCATCTCTCATATTACAAGATGAAATTTTTCATGGCTTTGGAGTATTTGTGTAAAAAGAAAATGGAAACTGAACTGGCCATAGGTCACTCAGGCAAGGAATATTACATTGTTGTCTGGGGATAATGTAGAGGGGATCTTAAAATGTCATCATCTGTATAGTGTATAATGATAACTAGGGATCAATTATGGGTACCTGCTTGTGGTGACCATTGGAGAAGGACATCAGAGAAAATAATTTTTCTACTATGTCTTTAAATTTCATGGACACTGGAGAGCATAGGTAAACTTCTAAGGGATTGTCTACCTTTTTGATTTTCTTTTTGAGATCCTGTAACCTTCACCTCAGCCCCCCCCCAAAAAAAAGATGACAAGGTCTCAAGATAAGACTCAGGAACAGGACGTCTGGAAGAGAGACAAATGATTGCTTCATCTAATACAGAGCATAATATAAAAGCTCTCACTTATGCATATGACCTAATAATAATAGCTCAGCACAGCAACTACAAAATGGTTGTGAATGCCCAAATATACCTAAACAACAAAAGTGGCTGAGACTCAACAAAATAGTCTCTCAAGAATCTGACATTGTTCCACACATTTTGTGAATCTGCACAGATTATGGATACTGTATTCATGAAATGTACAACACCAATAATGAATTCATATTTGGACACACAAATAATGAATCCATTAGACATGCACACATGAAGATTCATAGAATGTTGGGTTAAGTTCTTCCACACCTTGGTATAACTCTGTCAAAGTTCAGATTTTTCCACCTTCATCTGGCACTTCAGTAATGTGTGCTTGTCTAAAGGAATCATTATCTGTGCGCCCAATTATGATTTCATTATTAGTGTTGTATGTTTTATGAATATTCATAATCTGTGCTGATTCACGAAATGTGTGTGACAATACCATTCACACCAAACGACCACGAGTCAAAGAAAGATCCAAGAGTAGAATTGAATGATCAACTTATTCCATTGGAGAAGAGCCTTAAAATACAAGATTGGACTATTTTTCTCACTTATAGACCCCATCTAAGGGCGAAGAAATTGATAGAGAGAATGCAAAGAAAGTTCACTTGAAATATTGAAATTTTGAAAGACTAAAGTTATTCTGAAAGTCTACAATCCTAAAACTTTGTTTACTTGAAAGGAGAAATACGTTGTGATTTATTTATGGAAAATATTGGAAAATCTAGTGCCAAATTTAACAAATCTAATTGAAGTAACAATTTCTAACCACATATCCCTGCACTGAATCACCTTTCAACCGGGCTCACCCAAAAGCCCGTGGGAATTATATTCCCGAATTTCAAAAGAAAATTCTATCCACAGAGGTCGCTGTAGTGTCATAAAACAAGTGTCAATAGGAAAAACGAGAAGTCTGTGCAATAGTTTCTGATTTAAAGTTGTTCGACTTATCAACTGTTTACCAATAGAAGCTAGAAATACACCAGAATGCTCAGTGAATAGTTTCAATTGTGTACTTGACAAGTTAATCAAGATTGGGGACCGAGACTGACCAGGCATTACTTAGTTAAAACTCCTTTGTGAACGCAGTGAAGGCAGGGAGGCGGACACGAAGTGTTGGTCTTGCAGAATAAAGACAGAACTGTTAAACTTCACCAATAAACCAGGTAAGTAATCCTAGGTCTCACTTTTGATATCCACATGTCCTTCACAAAGGGCCTAACAGCGAAAATCAACACGAAAATAAACATACGAAGATCCCCACTAGTCATTATTAAGTAGCAACCACAGGTTTTGACAACGGAAAGAAACACTAATCACAGCGCATAAGAATAATACTTAACCATAACTCTACAGTATGTTTCCCTACAATCAAGAAAATAATGACAGGTTACAGTTTACACAAAGCCGAATAACAACTGGATGCACCAAAACCACCCTATTTGTTTGTTTCTAAGAGCGGCATAAACTCCACTCCTTTTAGAATCTACTGAAACTTCATACAAATTAAAATCGGTTACGGATACCAAGACTATTCCTCTGCCTCATACCATGCACACCTCCTAATGTGACACCTCACCATACCTGCAGTCTGTTGGAGGCATATCACGATCCTACATGCACCCGCACCCAACAAGCCAACCCAGACCCTCAAACGCCATAAACCCGCGATATTGACCTTAAGGATGGAAACACCGGTGAACATTTGTCGTTGAAACACAAGGCGATATAACAGGGGTTGGATGAGAATAATCGCTAGTTGTTAGTTCTTGGGTGAAAAGGCGGAAGATCGAGTGTCAACTTTAGGGCTGCACCTCTCTACAGATGTGAGGATGTTGGCGGATTCTGAAGACAGGCGGAAGGAAAACGATTATCTAAGACGTCTGCCTCATAAGAACACCAGGTACCCGTCGCTGGTCCCTATCCTGTATAAACAAGATAGCTTGAACAGGTTCCTGTTTTGATTATGTTTTATCTGATTTTATTATACATATCTGCCCAGTAGGCCTTTTGTCCCATTGTATTAGACACTCGTTTTCAAACTTGGATTCTTGTGGGGGTCGTTGGGGTTATCTGAAGTTGGAAAAAATTATCTGGCACCGCTACTTTCTTGCGTTTTCACTCCTGCCGCCGCAATAACCACGCGCTATGTTTACTCGTATTTCTCGTGCATACATTTGAATATAAAACTAATTTGACCTAGAATTGCATATAACATATTGTAAATTATATATGTATATAAAAGGGGGTAATGGAAAGAACTCTAGGTCGGTGAAAATATATAAATAAAGAAAATTCGAGGAAAAACTCGTTTTCAACTTATTCATGTTTCCCATGGCAACAGACTTTAGGCCAAGCAAGGTCAACATTTTTGAAGGAAAATGTGCTCAGTATGGAGACAATTGGGTATAAAATCACTCAAAGTCTGTGTATTTTTATCATTCGAATCTCCATGCTTTCTGGACGACGAGTATCATTTGTCCATGTACTAACTTGTTTACATCCTGGTCGCACAATTCTATTGTGCAATGTTTGTTTTGGTTGTTATGAGGTTCTACCTAGATTCTCCGTTCATAAAAATTAGTACTTTGATTAATGAGTGTATATACCGAACCTACACAACCTTTTGAGAAAATGTATATATAACCTAACCTAATAACTGTAGTCTTGAATGTTAAACCCTTTAAAAATGAACTCTAGTTATTTTGCTCTAGTTAAGATATGACTAATTTAATCAGCTGAGGGAGAGGCTTGGGATAAGATTGAGTCTTGATCACTAGTCTGCTCCTGAATTGAACAAAACTGCCTGGCACCGCCCAGAACAAAATATGCAGAATACACCTCCACACTTAAGTAGTTAATTCTGAAACTTTGTGACGATTATAAGACTTATTTCTCGTTAGCATAAGGGTGTTGATTGTATCGAATTGCCATAGGGAAACATGTTGACAAAAGACTTGTTGGTCACATATTATTCAAATAAGGACATTGTTATTTTTTTTTATCTGGAGCATAACGAAGGGGTGCTAATGAGATGAATGAAATATCCTGGCGGTAACTAATGATGATAAATGTTAATTTGGGTCTTGCTGACCAGAGACCTGCATCCCCACAATAGCGGCAACGGTCTCCGGGCTCTGCATAGATTTCTCTGGGAAGAAACGTTGGACTATTGTCTATGTTTTATTAATGTGGGACTGTTTCTATGTCACCAGTTTATGACCGTAGGAGTGGCGTTATCAATTCTCAAAAGAAAATGGAGGGAATATATTTGAAGCTGATTGGTTCAGGTTAACAAGTTTAGGTTGATGGAAGTTAATTGATTCAGGTTAATAAGTTCATGTTAATAGAAGTTAATGGATTCAGGTTAATAGAATTTGATATATTTAGGTTAATAGGTTCAGGTTAATAGAAATTAATAGATTCAGGTTAGTAGAAGTTAATAGATTCAGGTTAATAGAAGTTAATAGACTCAGGTTAATAGAAATTAATAGATTTAGGTTAATAGGTTTAGGTTAACAGAATTTAATAGATTCAGGTGAACAGGTTCAGGTTAATAGAAGTTAACAGATTCAAGTTACGGCCTAGATGGTAGTGAGAGAGTTAAATGGTATAAAAATGGCATGTAGGGAGATGATTCTCTTTTATGTCCATCTCACAAGGCCAATAATTGCATGTACATGTCGTTGGTTCCCTATGACTAAAATATATATATAAAAAAAAAAAAAAAAAAAAAAAAATATATATATATATATATATATATATATATATATATATGTATATATATATGTTGCTTCAGTAACGAGGGCAGGCGGGGTGCTACAAGTATAGACATGAATGGAATAGCTTTGGGACAGGAAGAATTAAAGAGAAAGTACAACTCGGTATGGAAGAGGTCAAAGGAGGTTAATGAACCAACCATCTACCCCTAAAAAAAAAAAAAAAAAAAAAAGAAGAGGGAATGAGGGTGAGACTTGTTTCCCGTGACCGCCATAAAAAAGGGACAAAAATAAAACACAGGGATAGTCTTTCCTCGTCTCACTCCTCCCTCTCTTCCCACATCCTCTCCCTTGGGAAATCCCATTCCACATAATACCTCATTCCCTCTCCTACATCCTCTTATCCCCTTCGTCCCCTGGTCCTCCCCCTCCTTCCTCCTCCTCCTTTTCTTCTCTTCCTCCTCCTCTGTCTTCTGAACTAATCTCTTCCATTCACCCGTCATGTATCATCACGTTTGCTTTCACAGATTTGATTTTCTTTTTCTTTTTGAAACACACGCTCATACACGTCTGTTTGGATTTCCTCCTCTTCTCTTTCCTTCTATACTTGGCTCAGACTCTTTTGATTAATATGTTCATTCTCATCCTACTCAGTTAAGAAACATATATACAAGTGTTTATATGCATACTCATGCACACACATAAAAAGAAGAAGAAAAATATATATATATATATATATATATATATATATATATATATATATATATATATATATATATATATTATATATATATATATATATATATATATATATATATATTATATATATATACTGTATTTATCCAATTTACTTGATACTGGTTACCACCAGGCTGATTTTCTTTGTGGCACCTCTTTCGGTAACAGATAAAAATAAACAAATAAAAGAAATAATAATGAATAATAAATAAATAAAATAAAATTAATTAATTAATAAATAAGAAATACCCTGGAGACAAGTGTTGTTCCCTATTTTCAGGGTACAACATAAAACCTATGTCTTGTTTTAACTCTTGGAGTCAAATAAGCAAATAACCTGGAGATGTTTATGCGTTGATTGGCTGTCGTTAGAAAAGATACATGGATGTGCATTTTATTGCAATGCAATAAATAAGTGGAGAAGTATGCAGCATAAACCAAAAAGGAAATTTTATGTAGATAATATACTCCCTTTTCTATCGAAGGGTTGCCACAGAGATGAATGGAATTGTCTGGTAAAGATAAACATGTCGGCCGACACGAAAGGGGGTTTTCAAGATAAGCTAAGATTTCTTTGTAACAGAGGTAAATAAAAAAACAAAAAACAAAACTGACAGCAATCGGAGTAATTGAAAAAAAAAAAAAAATGCCAACCGATATGTAAGGGGTCGATTGGAGTGTGACATAACTGGGTAACTGTAAAATATCCATGTGGAGATATTTGCATGTATAGATGGCTGTTTATAGCGTGTTTACTTTACCTTAGCGGGAGTTTATTAGATATAGAAATTATAGCAGCCCTTGGAGTAATAATCTTGGCCGAAGTTTGCATATAAAAAAGACCAGGAAATGATAGAAAATATTTCTTTAAAGAAACATGAAAATGACAAGTCATTCTTACAAAGGATTACAAAGGCGGAGCATGCCGACAGGAGACCTTTTGGTCCATATCTAGGTCGGATGCAAAAAAATAATTATAAATGAATAAATACATTATAAATAAATAAATAAAAACTATAATAATGTAAATAAAATACACAAATGCATAGGTATAGTGAAATAATAAACAAACATGTAAATAGTAAATAATGATAAATTGACATATAACTAATAATAAATAAGAATCAAACAGACAAATGATTACAAAACAAAAACAAATAAAATAAAATAAATTATAATCATTATAGCATCTTGCTTAGGTGTTTAAATGATTCTTAAAGCTTCGAACTGAACTACATTGCACTGCCTCTGCAGGAAGTTTATTCCATTCATTAACTACACGGTTGGCGAAGTTGTTTCTACCCACTTCCAAAGTAAATCTATTTCCGGACAGTTTGAAAACATTATTTCTTGTCTGATTCTCATTCAGTGTGAAAATGTTGTCACTTTTGATGTTGTCAATTCCCTTTAGAATCTTAAGACCTGTATCAAGTCACCTCTGAGTCTACGCTTCTTTAGGGAAAATAGATTCATTTGTTTTAGTCGATTTTCGTATAATTTATTTTTGATATTTGGAATCAGTTTTGTGGCTCGCCGTTGTACTTTTTCTAATCTGTCAATGTCTTTGAGATCCGGTGACCATACGGAAACAGCATATTCCAAATGTGGACAAACTAACGATTTATATAACTTGTGAGAGATGGTCTTTTGAAGTCAGAAGATTCGCGCAATCGGTCCTAGAATCTTATTTGCTTTCTCAGAGGCTGAAATACACTGCACAGATGATTTGAGATTGTTACTGATAATTACGCCGAGATCTTTTTCACTATCCACTTTTGTTAACGAATTTCCAAATAACTTGTAATCGTACTTTCTGTTATTTCTATCTATGTGCATAACTTTGCATTTACTCGTGTAAAATTTCATTGGCCACTTTTCAGACCATTGAGTGTGTGTGTGTGTGTGTGTGTGTGTGTGTGTGTGTGTGTGTGTGTGTGTGTGTGTGTATCATCAGCGCGCGCGCGCGCGTGTGTTTTAATACATGTGTGTGTGTGTGTTGTGTGTGTGTGTGTGTGTGTGTGTGTGGGTGTGAACTCCACTTTTAACATTTTTTCCATCTAGAAGTTTTCCCAATTAAAATCACGTATTGGACTCGTGATCGACAGCTATTTCCCTCCCGGAAAATAGCTCAGAGCTCGTATATGACCGATCTATGGGTAATGCTGTGACCTTACACGCGCACACAGCCCCAACTCCTCGCCCACGAGAATTGGTGTAACAACCCGCAGCGCAGCGATACTGAAATTATTTCAGCCCTGGGCGGGGGAGTCGAACCCGGACCGCCGTAGTGACAGCCGGGAACTCTACCAACTCCGCCACGAGTTGTGTGCGTGTGTGTGTGTGTGTGTGTGTGTGTGTGTGTGTGTGTGTGTGTGTGTGTGTGTGTGTGTGTGTGTGTGTACGTGCGTGTGTGTGTGTGGCCTTGTGCGTTTGTGTAACAAACAGAAATAGAATAGAGGATTCCCCTGGTTCGGGATCAGCTGCATTGCCCTCCCAGCAACAGAAAACAGGTTTTGAAGGGCCTACTGCAACCCCTCCACCCCACCCCCAACCCCTGACCTCCCAAGACGTCCAGCCCGGTTGCACCATTTGCGCCATCAACGACGCTCCGTTCGTCTGAATATGGTAATGATGCTCTATACTAATATTGAAACCAAATAACTATAGGCCTATAAGTTTGACTCAAACCGTAGGGAAAATAATGGAAACTATCATCAGAGGTGCTATCGAACATCATTTGGAAAGTAACAGTTTGATCAATGATAGCCAGCATGGTTTCAGACGGAAACGTTCTTGCGTGATTAACTTACTCGAATTCTACAACACAGTTATCTCGAATTATGACAAAAGAAAAAATATAGATTTAATATATCTAGACTTTGCAAAAGCTTTTGATACCGTCCCCCGCGAAAGACTACTTACTAAATTAGCTTCACACGGAATAAGTGGTAGCCTATTAAGTTGGACTAGTAATTGGTTGAATTTTCGAAAACAGAGAGTTGTTTTAAATGGGAAAACTTCTAGATGTAAAATGTTATAAGTGGAGTTCCTCAGGGTTCCGTTCTTGGGCCACTTCTATTCATAGTATATATAAATGATATAGACCATGGACTAAAATCTATTATCTCCAAATTTACTGATGATACAAAACTATGCGGAATGGCAAATGATCAGTTAAATCAATTAGATATTCAAGAAGATTTAGATAAATTACAGCAATGGTCTGAAAAGTGGCCAATGAAATTCAACACAAGTAAATGCAAGGTAATGCACATAGGTAAAAATAACAGTAAGTACGATTACAAGTTATTTGGAAATGCGTTAACAAAAGTGAATAGTGAAAAAGATCTCGGCGTAATTATTAGTAATGAACTCCAATTATCCAAGCAGTGTATTTCAGCCTCTGAGAAAGCAAATAAGATTCTAGGACTGATTGCGCGATCTTTTGACTTCAAAAGACCATCACTCATAAACAAGCTATATAAACCGTTAGTTCGTCCACATTTGGAATATGCTGTTTCCGTATGGTCACCGAATCTCAAAGACATTGACAGATTGGAAAAAGTACAACGGCGAGCCACAAAACTGATTCCAAATATCAAAAATAAATCATACGAAAATCGACTAAAACATATGAATCTGTTTTCCCTAAAAAAGCGTAGACTCAGAGGTGACTTGATATAGGTCTTTAAAATTCTAAAGGGAATTGACACTTTGGAAGTGGGTAGAAACAACTTCGCCAACCGTGTAGTTAATGAATGGAATAAACTTCCTGTAGAGGCAGTGCAATGTAGTTCAGTTCGAAGCTTTAAGAATCATTTAGATAAATACCTAAGCAAGATGCTGTAATGCCTGCCATTTATTCTATGTTATTTGTTTATTTGTTTGTTATCATTTGTCTGTTTATTATTAATTGCTTGGTTATCATTTATCATTAGTTATTTGTCAATTCATTATTATTCACTATTTACCGCGTATCATAAATCTACAGCGAAACCAATTACATCTACCACAGGGAGTCTGAAAGGTGCCAGCCACCGGGGTACGCTTAAAAGTAGTCGATTGTACGAAGAACAAAGAGTCCAGAGATCAACGTTCTTCAAAGAACAGAAGGAAATCTGGCAAATCGGACTCGAGGTCTTGAAGAGAGAGAGAGAGAGAGAGAGAGAGAGAGAGAGAGAGAGAGAGAGAGAGGAAGATGAAAGAAGTAACAGAAGAAGTGATGGAGAGAGATGGTTAAATATGTAGAGAGGTAAAGAGAATCAGACATAAATGAGTATAGAGGTAATGAGGGAGACGATTAAGGTGAAGTGAAATAAATATGATAGAGAGAGAAATAGAGTGCCGGACAGAAAGAGAGAGAGAGAGAGAAAGAGAGAGAGAGACGGACAGAAAGAGAGAGAGAGAGACGGACAGAGAGCGAAAAAGATAGATAGATTTATTTTTCATTTTATTGATTTATTACGCCAAGGCGTCAGTCAGTACATGGATATACAAGCACAAAATGTTAATATAATGCATCAGATGGATACACAATCAATAGTAGTACAATGCATATGAAGATAGATAGATAGAGAGAGAGAGAAAGAGACGGGCAGAGAAGGAGAGATACGGACAGACATACAAAAAGAGAGAAGAGAGAGAGAGAGAGAGACTCGACACTCCCGTTGCTCAGTCGGGCAAGCGGGCGGGAATCCCAGCAGCAGACGAGAAGTGTGGCGGGGCTGGACAGGTCGAGCTGGGGCGGGGCGGAGCGTTCGTGTGGTACAGGTCCTTGTTGCCGGCATATTTCCCAGAGCCTTCAGCGGGTCCTTAGTACAGGACAAAGGTATGGTCTTCCATCAAGGTTCGTTACACAAAGGTGTGGGAAGGGCATCAGTCGATCATGGGTTGTCACGATCGAGTTTATGATCTATTTTTGGTTTCATTTGACGTCGGCTGTTTTCGTTCGAGAAGCTGTCCCTTTCAGAGCAAAAATTCGTTCACAGTTTTATTAAGAATGTCGGTTTTCGCGTGTTTGTTGATTTATTATTTCTTCGTTCTCTTGTTTATTTAGTGATTAATCAATCATGTGATTAATCATTCGGCTACTTTCTTGTTTATCTATTTATGAATATATCTGTTAGTTTATTCATTATTTGTTTATCTAATCGCTCATTTGTTCGGATTAATGATTAAATTATTCATTTGTTTACTTGCTTGTTCACTTTTTATACACACACACACACACACACACACACACACACACACACACACACACACACACACACACACACACACACACACACACACACACACACACACACACACACACACACACACACATATATATATATATATATATATAACACACACATATAATATATATATGTATATATATATATATATATATATATATGTATGTATATATATATATATTTATATATATATATATATATATTGATTTATTTTCTATACATCTATTTCCTTTTTGCATTCTGCTTCGTCATGGAGCAAAAAAAAAAAAAAGATTGATCGACATATTTACTCCTCGCAATCTCAGGTATTTGTAAAATATATCTCCTGACTTGAAAGAAAGAAAAGAAAAAAATTATGAATAGTTTTCCCGCTGCCACATGTCGACCCCGCCCTGAAAGTTCAAAGAATTTTGTTTGATTTCAAAATACTTAAAGTAATTGGCAACTGCCTGTCCTTTCACATAAGGCAAAGGTAAGCTTTCGGTCTACAAGGAAGTACGAAAGAATAAACAAAGAAACAGGTACGAATTGAATAGATGTGTCAACGATTAGATATATAAGTGGCTAAATGCTTAAATTATTGAATACAAGGGCATTTGATAAATATGAAAAGATATATGAATAAAGTAATGAATAAAAACGTATTCTATATAGCTATGTC
The DNA here is from genome assembly GCF_046742065.1 of Oratosquilla oratoria. Taxonomy (NCBI): domain Eukaryota; kingdom Metazoa; phylum Arthropoda; class Malacostraca; order Stomatopoda; family Squillidae; genus Oratosquilla; species Oratosquilla oratoria. The sequence continues at coordinate 62,299,797 of NC_134785.1, read as the reverse complement.
AGTGACTGAATGCATAAATGGCTGAAGCTTAGATTATTGAATACAAAGGCATTTGATAAATATGAAAAGATATATAAATAAAGTAATGAATAAAAACGTATTTTATATAGCTATGTCAGTGACTGAATGCATAAATGGCTAAAGCTTAGATTATTGAATACAAAAGCATTTGATAAATATGAAAAGATATATGAATAAAGTAATTAATAAAAAGTATTATATATAGCTATGTCAGTGACTGAATGCATAAATGGATAAATACTTAGATTAATGAATGAAAAGGCATTAGATAAATATGAAAAGATATATGAATAAAGTAATTAATAAAAAAAATTATATATAGCTGTCAGTGACTGAATGCATAAATGGATAAATACTTAGATTAATGAATAAAGAGGTATTAAATAAATATGAAAAGATATATGAATAATGTAATGAATAAAAAGGTATTATATATAGATTCAAAACCAATTCAATCCATATATAGATGAAAGAATATGTATATAGATAGGTGATTAAGTAGAGGACTAAATAAATCTATTAAGAAAGGAATGAACAGATAAGCACAAATAAGTAAATGAGTAATAAGATAAATAATTTAACGAATTAGCGAATAAATGTATAACTAAGTAGGTAGATAAATTAATAAATAGATAATCAAAGAATGAAGGAATTAATTTATGCAGTAATGCATGACAAGATAAACATTTAGAATAAAAAAATGAGTTCAATAAGTAGAATTTTGTATTATATCTTATTGCTTATTTGACTGTTTGTCTAGATTTGAAAGATTAGGATTTTCTTCATATTTAGATTTCTTTCACTGACTACACGATAGATGATACTCTTTCTATCTTTCCCGTGGTTGAATCTGTGATCTGATATTCTAGAAAATATACATAATCAATTCTCCTACTCTGCGATCGTCTCCAGCCCTCACCTAGTTTTATTTGAGTTTCTAGTGTTTAAACTTTGTTACTAAGGCGGCTAAGCTTAGATGAAGACCGACAGTTTGATTGATTGGTATGGGGAAATGTACACAGGGATTGGAGAAAGTACACATGCGTGTACACAAACGCACCTACCTCCACACGCATACACACACACACACACACACACACACACACACACACACACACACACACACACACACACACACACACACACACACACACACACACACACACACACACACACACACACACACACACACACACACACACACACACACACACACACACACACACACACACACACACACACATACATACACACACACACTCGACTCGGTGGCGCGGTTGGTAGAGTCCCAAACTGTCACTACGGCGGTCCAGGTTCGAATCCTGCCCAGGGCTGAAAATAATTTCAATATCGCTGCGCTTCGTGTCGTTACTCCAACTCTCGTGGGCGGGGAGTTGGGTGTGTGTGTGCGTATAAGGTCAAAGCATTACCCATAGATCGGTCATACGAGCTCTGATCTCTCTTCCGGGAGGGAAATAGCTGTCGATCACGAGTCCAACACATGATCCAAAAGACCAAGGTGAATCACACACACATACACACACACACACACACACACACACACACACACACACACACACACACACACACACACACACACACACACACACACACACACACACATACACACTCGACTCGGTGGCGCGGTTGGTAGAGTCCCCGACTGTCACTACCGCAGTCCAAGTTCGAATCCTGCCCAGGACTGAAATAGTTTCAATATCACTGCGCTTCGTGTCGTTACTCCAACTCCCGTGGGCGGGGAGTTGGAGTGTGTGTGCGTGTAAGGTCACAGCATTAACCATAGATCGGTCATACGAGCTCTGATCTCTCTTCCGGGAGGGAAATAGCTGTCGGTCACGAGTTCAACACGTGATCCAAAGACTAAGGTGAATCACACACACACACACACGCACACACACACACACACACACACACACACACACACACACACACACACACACACACACACACACACACACACACACACACACACACACACACACACATGAAAAGAAAATAGTACAATAAAAGAAAAAAATTAAAGCCGAGTTTGATTGGTGGCAACAATGAAACGGGGCTCCACGATCACAACCCATTTCCTGTACATTGCAACTGGGTAAATATACACACACACACACACACAAATGGCGTCCAGCCGGAGTATGTAAGATTACGGGATTAATAAAGATAGATATGTGATAAAGGAAGGTTAAGGAATATCATCAGCATAATAATTTATACCACAACTCGGGAGAAACTAGGTCATCATACGTATATGGAAAAATAAGAAGATATAGAGAAAGAGAGAGAGAGAGAGAGAGAGAGAGAGAGAGAGAGAGAGAGAGAGAAGAGGCATCTCCAGTCATGCAGATCGTCACCAGATAAAATCGTCTATGTGATCTGTCTAGCAGATTTGTTCTCTGAATTTCTCTCTCCCTCCTTCCCTTCCTCCCTCCCTCCCTCCCTCCCCCTCTCTCTCTCTCTCTCTCTCTCTCTCTCTCTCTCTCTCTCTCTCTCTCTCTCTCTCTCTCTCTCTCTCTCTCTCTCTCTCTCTCTCTCTATTGTTAGAAGTGCTTGACCCCTCAGTCGTAGAACAGCACATCACATGAATAAAATGCTTCGACGATCATAAGACCAATATACGCCATGTTACGAATATTGATTGGGATTTTTTTTTTTTTTGCATATTTTCAATCCCTTACAGAATAAAATACCGATTCCGCCATACTTAAATACTTTGTTTAGGTTAACACAAGACAATTTTAGTCGTCTGTGAAGAATCTAAACTTAACACGGGGCTTTCCTGAAGATGAATAAAATGTGCAAAACTTAGATTGTCTAAGGAAAGTTAGAGAAGAAGATTGTGACACTGTGACACGCATTGGGGACAGATGATTATATAAACATGGGAACTCTCTCTCTCTCTCTCTCTCTCTCTCTCTCTCTCTCTCTCTCTCTCTCTCTCTCTCTCTCTCTCTCTCTCTCTCTCTCTTTCTCCGTATAAGGTATTGACTGCCAAAGACTTTATAAAGTCTATGATTTACTGACTTTTAGAGACAGCCCTACATACCAGAACCACGCAGGATTCTTTTACGAATGGGGAATGATTTTTATTCAGAAAAGAATGTCGATAATTTTTAACATCTATCCATTTGTCTTGCTAGTGTACTTAAATTCCTTACATATATATATACGCATACACGCATGCATGTGTACACACCTATATCCATATAGAGGTATACATGTACACACAGAGGGACAATTTTGCGTCGTTTTGACTGATTTGGTCAAATTGAACCCCGCACCGCAAGGCGGTCCTGTGCGGAAGTGTTTGAGCCCTTAAGACCTACAGAAAACATCGTGACGGCCTTAGTTTTAACTAGTAAATAACACTTTAGGCCTTATAAACTGAAGGATTTGTCAGTGAACTCGTAAAATTGTTGCCCTTAACTGATCGTATTATTTTAACAAAATATATTTAGGATATTTTTTTCGTATTTTTTCGATTATCGGCCTCCTTTGTCTCTAGCCAAAAAATTCATGTTTTGTATTCATTGGAACATGTAAGACAGATATATTCCAGAGCTGAAGAATCATCTCTTATTATTATCAAAGTCAAAAGAGGCTTTAGGCTATTCATACTACAGTGAAATAAAACATAAAATTCGAACTTTTATAGAGTAGAGGCCCCGTTATCAATTTTCTAATTGGGCCTCGCAATTCCTAGCAATGGCCTTGTATATAAATGTACAGGTATACATGTATCCACGTATATTCGTATACACGTATACGCATTTCCACGGATACATGTATGATGTACGCTAAACGTATAAATTTATATTCGCATACACATATACTCGTGTACAAGTATAGTTATATCTGTATATACGTATACATGTATATACATGTACAAATATGCACATATGAAAATACACACGCATACGCTGTAGGTACACACACACACACACACACACACACACACACACACACACACATATATATATATATAATATTATATAAATGTATATATATGTATATACTGTATATATATATATATATATTTATATAATATATATGTATGTATATATGTACATATGTATACATACTGTATATATATGTATATATATATATATATATATATATATATATATATATATATATATATATATAAAATTGAAGGTGAAAGAAGCACGTGTACACACCTATACCCATATAGGTGTGTACAATTTTATTTGTCATAATATAGTCCATATATATATATATATGTATACATACTGTATATATATATATATATATATATATCTATATATATATATACGGACGTGTGTTTATAGGTGGGTGCTTTGGTTTACGGATATATCTTTATCTGGGGAGATGTTTGTTCACTATCACGAAATGATCCTCTCCCATGTCGTTCTTCCAAAGTGCTGCAGAGTGCCGCCGATATGAGCTCCTGGGACGACCACCTAGTTCGAGCTCTCCTTCTCTGCAGCCGGTCACGATCAGCGTCCTTCTCGTGGAAGGGTGAGGACCGTTTTCGATGGAGACATGCTCCGGGGTCCTCGTTCTCTTGAGCCAGCCGCTGGCGACAAGGAACATCGTCCTGTTGCGGGCGAAGGACCCCGGTAGTGTGGGCCTTTGAAGTTCTCGGGGCCCTCACGAAGAAGAGGAAGCCGCTGAGCTAGCGGGCGGCTAGTGTACGGTATGGGAAGATACAGAAGCCTTCCCTGCGCGTCATTGCGACACCTGCCGGGTCTGTGGACAGGAGTAGGACCACCATTGCCTAATCTTCGGCATATGTGTCGGCGGTCGCAATTTACTGGGTTCGTTGCCCTGTGGCTCTTTGCTACACCTTCCGGTAGCCTGCGTCACTGCCCCACACTTGGACTTTTCCGATGATGACCTTGGAGGCTGTGGAGCCATGTGGTAGCTCTTCTCCTCACTTTTGTTCCAGGAGGACCCATCGTCCTCGTGGAGGTCATTGATGTCGTCCGTTTCTTCAGACGCCTCAGGCGAGCCCTAATGGGGCCGCTTGGAAAAGAAAAGTGTTGACAGTTCTTTGAACTTTTCACAAAATTTCTTCCCGTGGCAACACTATAGACCATCGACGTAGAAGGACCTCAAGGGACGGAAAAAAAATAAGTCAACCCTGAAGTGTCTGAAACCGCGACGATGTCAGAAACCATCGTGGACTTGAAGAACCTCCTTTGAAATATAAGTGACAGGAACCACCTCCCTCGCCTTTGTCAAGGAGCCTGCTACGGCCCATAGGACGAAAGGTTTTTGCATTTTGTCGGAGAGAACAGAAAATGTGAGGAATTCTGAATCCATCTCATCTTTCTATCACTTCAAGGTCGCAGCAATTCTGAAGGACATTTTTAGTCTTGGAAAAAAGAAAAGAAAATAGAATATCAGGGCCTACCAACTAAAAGAAGTAAGTTGCAATATCCATAAGTGAGGGACACAAGGGCAATTACAGCGGTGATAGTAGGTTACACAGAGATTGTAAGAAGCTGGTAGAAAAAAGGGTAGAAAGAATAGAAGACGGGTTCTTAAAGTTAAAGTTGAAGATCACTGGACTAAGGAAATCACTACGTCACTCCAAAGCTCACGTCGGATCTTGCATATGTGCTCTCTTGGGATTTCGTGATAGACTCTTGGAACATGCTGTATAAGAATTAATGAAAGAAAGACGCAGAGGAAAACTACTTCGATATAATTCTCCTAGACAGAAGATTATAACTAAAAGAAATGAATCACCATATCCATAAATGTGGGCCACAAGGCCGATTACAGGACTAAGAGTAGCGACAAGAGATTACAGTAGTAAGAGGTAACAGGGCCCACTGGTATCTCTCAGTTGCCACACTGTCAATTCTCTGTCACTGTAAATCCTGTCACCTCTCTTGCCACTGTAATCTCTTGTCGCAACTGTTAGTCCTGTAATCGCTCTTGTGGTACTCACTAATGGATTTGGCGACTCACTTCCTTTAGTTATAATCCTCTGTCTAGGAAAATGATATTGAAGTAGTTTTCTTCTATGTCTTTCTTCCATTAATTCTTATACAGCCTAATCCAAGAGTCTATCACGGAATCCCCCGAGAGCACGTATGCAAGATCCTACGTGAGCTTTGTAGTGACATTGTGATTTCTTTAGTCCAATGGTCTTTAACTTTATATTTAAGACCCCTCCTTCTACCATCTTTTCTACCAGCCGCTTACACAAGGAAAGCCAAGATATTACAGAAAATGCTTCATCTGCCACCGCCCATGGTGTATTGCTCTCCGAGTGGGTACAAAATGCCAAGAATTTTATTGCTTAAGAATTTAATTGGAAGCCATCAGAATGGAAATACCAGGAAATGTCAGGAATGCGCTCTCTACTCGTAACTGTCTAACTTTTGGCTAATTAAGAATTGACATCATGACTTTGCCAAGTCACTTTTTTTTAATGTACACTTGGGGGATCTCTTTATCCAACCATTGTCAAGCGCCACTTGCACTGACGTTTGGGCCCAGGACATAAACCCAATTCAGGACTTGGCCCAGGAGGACATAAAACACCACACATTCCCGAAGTGTGTTGATGTCCTGGGCCCAAACGTCCCCACAAGTGGTGGTTGGCGAGTGTTGCATTAAGAGATTTAGGTGTAATTATAAGTTGCTTCTCGGAATTCCTTCATTGCCATGAACATCTTTTACGTCTATTGTGGCTCCAAGCCATTTCATTCATTCGAAGGGAGTTCTCTGTACATAGAAGGGGTTAGGCCAATCTCCCACTATCGATGAGGTGCCACAGAGATGAATAAAATAGCCTGACGGCAACCAGAATACAAAGAAAAGTACCACCCGCACACAAGCGACTGATGAAAAGATTGGTGAGGTTTCAAGTTGTCCAACAGTTCTATCGATTGTCATAGGCTGTTGAGCTTCAATATCGCCTCGTGAATGAATAGGCCTGGATTCGACCCCAAACAGCTACAGATGACTTCCGCCTGACCTGGCTGTCTTTGACCGAAGCTAAGCGTTTCCTAGAGTCAGCTTTCCACCTCAGTAATTGGCCAACGAGAATTGGTTGGATATGCTTCGAATATTAGAGATTAGTATTCTAGCAGTTATATGGAAAGATAAGAAGAGACAGAGAGAAAGAGAGAGAGAGAGAGAGAGAGAGAGAAATAAGCATCTCCAGTCATGCAGATCGTCACTAGATAAAATCGTCTATGTGATCTGTCTTTCAGATTTGATCTCTGAAATCTCTCTCTCTCTCTCTCTCTCTCTCTCTCTCTCTCTCTCTCTCTCTCTCTCTCTCTCTCTCTCTCTCTCTCTCTTTCTCTCCGTCTCCCTTTCTCTCTCTTTCTCTTCTTGACCCAGACTGTTCGAGGTTCCTGACCCCTCAGTACTAGAAGAGCACACCACGCGAATAAAATCATTTGGAGACCAGAAGAACAATGTACGTCATGTTACGAATATTGATTGAGAGATTTTTTTTGCATATTTTCAATCCATCATAGAATGAAATTCCGATTCCGCCATACTTAAAGGCTTTGTTCAGGTTAACACCAGACAATTTTAGTCATCTATGAAGAATATAAACTTAACACGGGGCTCTCCTGCAGTTGAATAAAATGTGCAGAACTTAGATTGTCTAAGGAAAGTTAGAGAAGAAGGTTGTGACACTGACACGCATTGGGGACAGATGATTATATAAACTTGGAAACTCTCTCTCTCTCTCTCTCTCTCTCTCTCTCTCTCTCTCTCTCTCTCTCTCTCTCTCTCTCTCTCTCTCTCTCTCTCTCTCTCTCTCTCTCTCTCTCTCTCTCTCTCTCTCTCTCTCTCTCTCTCTCTCTCTCTCTCTTTGTCTCTCTATCCATCTCTCTCTCTCTCCCCCTCCCTCCCTCCCCGTATTAAGTATTGACTGCCTAAGTTTTATTTGGTCAATGAATTACTGACTTTTAGAGACATCCCTACATACCAGAGCCACGCAGGATTCCTTTACGAATGGAGAATGATTTTTATTCAGAAAAGAATGTCGATCATTTTTAACCTATACTATCCATTTGTTTTGCTAACGTACTTAAATACTTCATGTGTATACGCATACACGCTGCAGGTATACACATCTACACCCATATAAAGGTATACATGTACACACATGTATACGCGTATACACATGACCTTGCACAGGGACAATTTGACGTCTATTTGACCGATTTGGTCAAATTGAGACCAGCGCCTCTAGGCGGTCCTATGCGGAAGTGTCTCAGCCCGGAAGACCTTAAACAGAGAACATTGTGACATTCTTCGTCTAAACCTGTAATCAAATGATACTGTAGGCCTTATAATCTGAAGGATTTGGCAGTGAACTTGTGAGATTGTTGCCCTTAACTGATCGTATTATCTCAGCTAAATATATTAAGGAGATGTCTATTTTTTTCGATTAGACTATTGGCTATCAGCACCCTTTTGTACCTCTAGCCAAAAAAAATCACGTTTCGTATTCATTAGACCGAGTAAGATAGATATATTTCAGAGGTTAAGAATCATCTCTTATTATTATCAAGACCAAAACAGGCTATAGGCTATTCATACTACTCGAAAATAAAATACAAATTTCGAAGTTTTATGGAGTACAGGTCCCGTTATCAGTTTTCTGATTGGTCCCCGCAGTTCCTAGCAATTGCCCTGTACATGACTATATATATACAAGAATACATGTATTCACGTATATTCCTATACACGTATACGCATTTCCACGGATTCACCCTATGCATGTATACAATGAACATGTATACTGTGTATTAAACGTATAAACTTATGTTCTCATACACATACACGCGTATACAAGAATACAATCACATCTGTATACACACATAAACATGTAAACACGTGCACAAATATGTACATATGAAAATATACACGCATATACTGTAGGTATACACACACACACACACACACACACACACACACACACACACACACACACACAGTGCACACAAACACACACGCATGGTAGCACATACACATACACACACACACACACACACACACACACACACACACACACATGTATATATATATATATATATATACATATATATGTATATATAATATATATAATTATATATATGTATATATATAAAGTATATACATATATATATATGTATATATATATATATATATATATATACTATATATATATATACATATATATGTATATATATTGCTATAGTTGGGCAGCAGATCCTCTTTAAGGCAAATGTCATTAAAATTTGCAGCAGCTTCTGCATTCACGAGTTTTTTGCTGACATTCTCAACTTTTCTAATGCTGGCGCGCTGAATCGTGCTAAGTTCTTTAATTACCTGACCAAATAGCATTGGAGGTATAAGTAAAGGCATCGGAATTATCTTCTCTAATTTTATGCAGAGCTTTCGCCTAACTGTTAGGCATCTTCAGTGCTAATGAGTACAGTGTGTGGGAAATGATCTTATATACACAATACACAGATCACAGACACATGCGTGCTGATCCGGTTGACCAATCAGGAGGCAGGAACACCAAGCTCCTCCCCCAGGCCTAGCGGCTGATCCTTAAGGTGACCTCGATGTCTTTGGATGTGGGAATAATAAATGGATCCGGAGTCTGTCTATATATTTATATATATATATTATATATATATATATATATATATATATATATATATATATATATATATATATATATACACACATATTATTAGGTGGGTGTTATGGTTATGGATATAACTTAATCTGGAACGATGTTTGTTTGCAATCACAATGATCCTCTCCCATGTCGCTCTTCCAAAGTGCTGCAGAGTACCACTGAAATGAACTCCTGGGACGACCACCTAGTTCGAGCTCTCCTTCTCTGCAGTTGGTCACCATTAGCGTCCTCCTCGTGGCAGGGTGAGGACCGTTTTCGATGGAGACATGCCCCGGGTCCTGGTTCTCTTGAGCCAGCCGCTGGCGACATGGAACATCGTCCTGTTGAGGGCGAAGGACCCCGGCAGATGGCCTTTGGAGGTCTCAAGGCCCTCACGAAGAAGAGGAAGCCGCTGAGCTAGCGGACGGCTTGTGTACGGTATGGGAAGATACAGAAGCCTATCGTGCGCGTCATTGCGACACCTGCCGGGTCTGTGGACTGGAATAGGACCACCATTGCCTAATCTTCGGCATATGTGTCGGGGGTCGCAATTTACTGGGTTCGTTGCCCTGTGGCTCCTTGCTACACTTTCCGGTAGCCTGCGTCACTGCCCCACACTTGGACTTTTCGGATGATGGCCTTGGAGGCTGTGGAGCCATGTGGTAGCTTTTCTCCTCACTTTTGTTCCAGGAGGACCCATCGTCCTCGTGGAGGTTATTGATGTCGTCCGTTTCTTCAGACGCCTGAGGCAAGCCCTGATGGGGTCGCTTGGAAAAGAAGTGTTGACAGTTCTTTGAACTTTTTACAAATTTTCTTCCCGTGGCAATACTTTAGACCATCGACGTAGAAGGACATCACGGGACGAAAAAATAAATAAAACAAAACAAAAAAGAAAAGAAAAAAAATCAGGTCAACCCTGAAGTATCTGAAACCGCGACGATGTCAGAAACCATCGTGGACTGAAAAACCTCCTTCAGGAAATTTCCCCTGGACTGAAGTGCCAGAAACCACCTCCCTCACCTTCGTCAAGGAGCCTGGGAGAGCCCTGAAGACGAAAGGTTCTTGTCTGTCGTCGGGGAGAACAGAAAATGTAAGTAATTCTGAATCCATCTCTTCTTTCCATCACTTCAAGCTCGCAGCAGTTCTGAAGGACATTTTTAGTCTTGGAAAAAAAGAAAAAGAAAATAGAATATCAGGGCCTACCAACTAAAAGAAGTGAGTTGCAATATCCATAAGTGAGGACCACAAGGGCAATTACAGCGGTGATAGTGGGTTACATAGAGATTGTAAGAAGCTGGTAGAAAAGAGGGTAGAAAGAGGAATAGAAGACGGGTCCTAAATGTAAAGTTGAAGATCACTGGACTAAGGAAATCACTACTTCACTCCAAAGCTCACGTAGGATCTTGCATACATGCGCTTGGGGGATTTCGTGATAGACTCTTGGAACACGCAGTATAAGGAATAATGGAAGAAAGACACAGAAGAAAATTACTTCAATTTCATTTTCCTAGACAGAAGATTATAACTAAGAGAAGTGAACCGCCATATCCATAAGTGAGGACCACAAGGGCAATTACAGGATAAACAGTAGCGACAAGAGATTACTGTAGCAAGATAGGTGACAGGGCCCACTGGTATCTCTCAGTTGCCACACTGTCAATTCTCTGTCACTGTAAGTCCTGTCACCTCTCTTGCCACTGTAATCTATTGCCACCGCTGGTAGTCCTGTAATCGCCCTTGTGGTCTTCACTCATGGATATGGCGACTCACTTCTTTTAGTTATGATCCTCTGTCTAGGAAAATGAAATTGAAGTAGTTTTCTTCTGTCTTTCTTCCATTAATTCTTATACAGCGTGCTTCCAAGAGTCTATCACAGAATCACCCGAGAGTACGCATGCAAAATCCTATATGAGATTTGGAGTGACGTAGTGATTTCTTTAGTCCAATGGTCTTTATATTTAAGACCTCTCTTTCTACCATCTTTTCTACCAACGTCTTACACAAGGAAAGCCAAGATATTACTAAAAATACTTCATCTTTCACTGCACAAGGTGTATTGCTCTCCGAGTGGGTACAAAATGCCAAGAATATAATGTTTTAATTATTTAATTGGAAACCATCATAATGGAAATACATGGAAATATCAGGAATACGCTTTCTACTCGTAACTGTCCAACCTTTGGCCAATTTAAAAGTAGTAACATG
>NC_134785.1:62247910-62267910 GCF_046742065.1 Oratosquilla oratoria | reverse complement strand
GACGGCAGCGAGGACAAAATAAAAGTTAAAAGGCTCAATTTCTCTCTGTGGCGATGGAAATACATAGTTACCTGTATTGAGAATTTCTGAAGCGTGAAAATCTTACTTATTTAGATTTTTCTTTTATATCTAGTAAGCTTCGTAAACCAGAAACGATTATTTAATCTTGTTAGTTTTTTAATTCGTTTTCGTTCCTGGTATTGGGGATTTTAGAACTTGAGAGATATTCTCAATGAAAGAGAAATTGTTTGTGGTCCTGTTGTCGTCTACTACCTTCAATTTGGTGACGTGGCTTATAGATACTTGTAATATGAGCGTCACCGCATTGAAAATATTTGTCCCGTGTTGATGTAATTAAATTCATTTTGGATTATTTAAGACTTTCAAAATCTTTTGAGCCCTGAAGGAACGCTTTTTATCATTACAAAATAGAGTTCGAATCTGGTTTTCTAATTAGGCCTATCTAATTTATTAGCTTATTTAAACAATTCACCAATGATTTCCATACGTGTATTCGATGTATTTAGCATAATTCTAATTTTCATTTTGTATGGAAGATTAGATTTTTGTATTTACCTTGATTTTATACATCTAATTATCTATTTATCAATTCATTTATTCATCTATTCATTTGTTTGTTTATATGTTTACCTAATTATACATTTCATTTACTTATGTCTGTATATTAATTCATTATGCACTTACTTAATGTTTATATTTGTTTAATAAATCTGTCATTCTAGTCTTTATTTATTTATTTATTTATTTTGCTTTCATTATTTTATATGACCTTGCGCCTTCCCTTTTACAAATGTCGACAATTTGTTCCCAGTCCACCTGTTGACCTTCATGATATTTCTCACAAGTATAGATACTCTGGTAAACTCTCGAATAAAACAGCATCTTTTTATACAACATTCTCAGAGCAGGTGTTAGTTTCTAACTTTTCTATAATGATAGCCACTTTATAGTCCTTTGTACTCTGTTTCTATAGTGCATTGTCCTTTGTAGTTTGTTGCTCTAGTGCATAGTCCTTTGTAGTCTGTTGCGATAATGCATAGTCCTTTATAGTCCGTTGCTATAGTGCATAGTCCTTTGTAGTCAGTTGCTATAATGCATAATCCTTTGTGGTTATCATCAATTTATTGGATCACGTGGTTTTGTGATCTTTTTGCATGTATATACATATATATATATATACATACATATATATATACATATGTAATATATATATGTATATATATATACAGTATATATATGTACGTATGTATGTATGTATATATATTTATGCATCTTTTTCTACACTGAGGGAAGGATTAAGAAAAGATAATATATTTCATTTGATTATTTATTCGATATGAAATCTGGACCAATTCGTTGACCACCGGTCCAGCAAGAGGGCAGCAGCCTTTCCAGGACAGTGGCACACTGTACAGCTTAATTTGTGACAAGCGTAGGGCGATTCAACCAAAAGTCAGACACAAGCCTCAGCAGGATCAAGAATCTAGACCCTAGATCTGTTCAGACTCCATCCATGGTGGATAGTCTGTCCCCAAGATTTTTTTTAAATAAAATTTATCAGATTCTTTTTCATCTGCAAAAAAAAAAAAAAAAAAAAAAAAAAAAAATTGAAGCTTCGTTTAAGCTGGAATAGATCTTCCAGATGCATGGAATCGTCTGCCGCTAGCCATAATAGAATATGTAGTGTGTTTCATGGAACTGGAAAGGTGCTGATAGGTTGCATATATCGGTTATCACAGGTTATCTGGATGCATGCTTTGTTCATTGTACAGTAGGTGGCAGAATACTGGGTGTAGAGATAACGAAGCATCTTTGTATGATTTCTAAAAATCATACACGCACACCCACACAAACACACACACACACACACACACACACACACACACACACACACACACACACACACACACACACACACACACACACACACACACACACAAATACACGGACACACAGTTAAAAATAGATAATAGGTAATGCTCTAATTAGGTTTTAACCTGTTTAAACATCAACAACCCCAGTTCGATAATATAGATATATAGACAATATATAGCAAGAACGTTATATTATTCAGAATATCTTTCTGATTATTGTGATTCGGAAAACTGTGTTTCTGTGACATTTCGCTGATTCGAACCATGAGTAATCAAATTCTGTTGCGTCGGAGTCAAGTTGTCGAACGTGTTTGACATAAAAAAAAAAAAGAGGAACAAGCACGATTGAGCAATAGTACAGCCATCTGGTGCCAAGATTAGAAACTAACTTCACACATTGACCACAAATGATCAAGGTTAGTTAGATTGGTCAAGGGATACCTTGGCAGTGTTATAAACGGCGATGATTGTGATTTGTTTACGTACATTTGCTGCAGAGGCAAGGCCATGTCCTTGCTGTTGGATTGTTGTTTAATATGGCGTTGAAATCTCCAGCGCTTGACTTGTTTTGATTCGTGATCTGCTTGGCGACGCTGATGAAGGCAATTACTTAGATGCCGTTACGTGGACTTACAATAATTTTTCAATCAATAACACGGTAGAACAATAATAATGATTATTGATAATAGCTTTGGGAATTGTCTGACATTTTCCCAGCCTTTTCATATATATGTATATATATATATATATATATATATATATATATATATATATATATATATATATATATATAAAATTAACGACTATAAGCCTGTATCGCAAGGTCTTCATTCTTCATATTCATCATGTTTAGATTTACAAGAATGACTTGTCCTTTCCAACGCGATCGGGAGACGTGGTCAAAAGCCTTCCGTGGTTCAAAAGATCTTATTGGCTAAGATTTGGTGGACTGTCTTTGGGATTCAAAGGTGCAGCAGTAACATAGATCAGTTAATGTTTGTATACTTTTTTATGTTGACAGTCTTGATCAAATGCCTCTCCCACAAGAAGGTTAATATTTCTATTTTTGTCAATGTCTCAAATAAATGCAAGAAGTAAAGATTATAATTGTTTTTAATGTTGAGATTCTTGACCATTTGCTGAAACAATCAAATTCTGATATTTTTATCGATGTTAACAACTTTAGTTAACTACAAAAGTATCAAAAAGTGTAAATCAAAATTATAAGACATATAAAGATATAAAGTAGTTAAATTATCAAAATTGACTGATGATTTTTTTTTAAATAATCTTTATATATATATATATATATATATATATATATATATATATATATATATATATATATATATATATATATATATATATAACAAATGCTTATCATCACGTTGAACTCACAATTTATGGATTTTATTTTTCTAGCCGCGGTGCACTAGGAATTTGATACATATCATATAAAAACAATTAAATTAAATAATTTCAAAAGCTAGAGTTACCGCTTAACCATATCCATGCTCTGAGACTTCCAACATATTAGGAAAGAATAATATTTCTCTTTTTTTCTCCCTCATGACTAATCAATTACAGTGTTGAAGGACGGAAAATATGAATTATCGATCAGTGGGTTGTTGACGGCTTTAGAGAGGTTTCTTCCGAGTAGAATAAATGTAAAACTGACATTTTAATGCCATCATATCGTTACATTTGGTAAATCTACATTAATGCCCTTATTCCCAATGCCCTCAGCTGATAGGTACCGCTGAATACTGTTTCTATATATATATACGCATGCACATAAAAGGTGCATATGCACACACATACACACACACACACACACACACACACACACACACACACACACACACACACACACACACACACACATACACACACACACGCACACACACATTATAGTCAATGAAAATCTCTTGCTTGACCTTGCATCACATGTTCTCAAGAGAAATGAGAAATCATTTCTCATATACAATTTAGCGTCAGACTGATGCTAAACACCACAATGACGTTACCTACTCTTCAATTACATAACGCTTCGATAATGATCACAATTATGTACGTGTACAAGTGTACTTAAGTACATATGTACACATCTTCTGTTACATACTATACAGTGACGTTAAACTAATAGTTGAAAGAAATTGCTCAATACGAGCATGTACGAAATGAGAATTGTTTGAGCGAGTAAATATATTTGCAATGAATATTTTGAGTTTCTAATTTTTGTACAATATATATACATGTAAATAAATTTAAATATAAACTGTTTTGGATAATTTGCATCCCCTGTCATGCTCAAAAATGACATTTCGTCTACGTCAGCAACTATGGTCACTGACCACAGTTGCGCGTTCGATACATAACAAAAAATCGACGAGGAACAGCGTCTCTGTTGCTTAAAACTAAATGAAGAGGATGTATTTAAGTATACCCTGGGACTGCTGTGTTAAAGGTGTATACCCAAAGCCTAGTCTTCCCTCGTTGGGCTCGGTGGTGTATGGGAGGATGGAAGGGCGAATCCTATGCCTATGGAATGGGGTGGACTTGCAACCTGCCCCTGTCGAAACCACCAAGCCCGATGTGCGAATTACCGGGATAATGCAGGTAAGGCGCGGACACGTCGAACCAGCCTCGGGTTGAGCCTACGGCGGGCTCTCCATGTGGGCGCCTGAGTGCTGTTTTCCCTCTCCCAGGACGACCGACTACCCCCTTTTGTCGGCGGAGCTCAAGATGTGTCTCGGCGTCTTTGGTATGAAATGCTTTCGAAGAATCATGGGATGACTATGTATCATACCATGTATGGGTATGTAGCATATTTCCCCAGTGTTGATCCTATTCAGCGTTGTCTCCACAAGAGACAACCATTGATTGAAAAGACGCACGGGACACCCACAGAACCCACAACCGGGGGGAAGTCAACCAAACCTGCTGAGAGTTGTTTGGAATGGGAAGGATGGCTCTATGGGAGCTTGCTCGGGCACCCCGTGGGAACTGGCGACGTTGTGTGAGTAGAGCAACGCGCCACCGGGCATATGCTCCCAATTGATGGTGATAACTATACCCATGGAATAAATACTGTGAAGGCGTAAAAGGGGGGAAAAATAATAACATGAGCGTAATTTCAAAGACGAACCAGGTCGATAACAGCAGGTACATAGTTAGACGTTCAGAGGATCTCTGCGTCTTCACCGATGCGCGTGAGTGGCTGTGTCCCCCATCCCCGGTCTGTTGCACCTCCAGGACCCTTCTCTCGAACTCGGAGGCGTCTAACAGGAGGACTGGGGGACGACCTGCTACTTCGACTTCGTCCTTGAAGTGCAAGGGATTCCCAGGTTGTCCTTTAGAGTGCGTATGGTGGGCCTCCCATAGCGAAAGGATTATGGGAAGCGCATACATAAATGTACAATATATATGTACAGATGTATGCAGATGATGGACCTTGCATGTACAATATATATATATATGTACATATATATAGAGTAAATGTATTTACATAAGCTGTTATGAATGCTCATGAATGCGGGTTTTTCCTGCTTGTTAGTGGTTTAGTTGAGCCAGATGAGGGAATTGTCTATTCCATTTCTGCCAGTAGATATCCACAACGTTGGAGTTAAGGTATGGGATGTTGTGATCTGCGGAGGAAATAAAATGAAAATTAGAACAAAATCTTCAAGGAGCGTCATCTTAGTCAACTGAGGTAGCTTAACCTATTCCAATGCAGTGTCCTTCCCTAAATTAAATACAATGTTACGTAAATGTTACTAATAGGTTAAAGGAAATCGACTACTGCATGTCAACATATCGTATGCATCTGAGGGGCGTATCGAGTAAGGAATGATCTTGATAAATCTCTTTGTTCTGGATCGCACCAGACGATTCTAGTCGTCTGAGGGTTGGCTCTTGTTGCATCACAGCTAACCCTTATGCCACGCATGGATGTTTCCCTCGACCGAATAAAATTACTTGGTGGGAACCAGAACAAATGTATAAATAGTAAGCAACAGTTAAACAGTTAAAAGTAAACTTATTGTTCCTCTATGATACTCCTTGTTGAACATGACGCAAATACAGACTCCAAGACAAAAGAATAACCCAGAACCCCTATAAAAAGAAGAGGGTTTAAAGCCTTAATAGAAAGATAAAGGAACTCGGAGGTCGAGGAAAGGAAGGGATGATAATAAAAAAAAAAAAAAAAAAAATCCGAGGGACCCTGAAGAAGAGATGATGTGATTTCTTCTCCTTTTCTCCCCCACCCCCCAAAAAAATCAGTTCCAAGAAAGAAAAAAGGGACCACCCGGACTCTGGGATTGAAAGCTAAGGTTCTTAGATTTCAGGAATAAAGAAGAACTCAGGGTCTTAAAGAAAGACGAAGGGTTCCCTGTAGACTCTCACTGGTGACCCTAGGGCAAGGGACGTCCTGTCTGTCCCCCTCCCTCTCCACCCCCCCTCCACCCCCCTTACCCACTCCACCCCGTCCCTGGGGCAGAGACGGTGCAATGAACTCAAGCTGCCAACTTGACCATAGTGGAGGGTGGAAGGGGGTAAGTGGAGGCGCTTGCTTTCCTCAACTTGCACTATCAACTTTCCAGCTCTCACCTTAACTTAGCAGCCCTTAGATACACAGTATGATAAGACTTCTACGTCCTTCTATGCTGTGCCGTTCTGTGATTTGGGATTATGTGGTGCTGTGCTAAGAGAGCGTCTTGTGATATGTTTTAAGTGTTTGTGATATATAAGCACAAGTGCTACGCAGAGGACAAATCTTCAAAACGAGAATCTGACGTGGGGAAGGATGTCTGTGCTTTGTTAAACATATCTAAGTTTTGTGAAATGTGTTGAAGGTCCTTGAGATTTGAGGGATGAAGCATATCCCAGCCAGAATATCAATGGGTATTCTCTTTGAGATTACCTTAACCCCGTAACCTTGACCGCACCAGACCCCCAGAAGGATATCTAAGCTTTTCACCGCTAGATGGCGGTTTAACCGCTACATTCTTTTCCCATCGAGTGGGACAGGAGTCATATTCACAAAGATACCCAGGAAAGGATTTCTAGTGGAGTGGCCTGATTCTAGCTTTAAGATTTCTTTTCAGTAGGATTAAAGGTCAGATAAGAGCTCCTTAAACCTTATTTATATTAGTAGAAACAAACAATAGTGAAAATATAAAAGGAAAAAATACAGGACATTATCATTAATGTTACCCTGAAAATGAGAATTCTTTTTTGATGATTTTATTCTGGCTAAAGCAGGTGATTTTCTTTCGTCATGGAGAAGGTTAATTTTTTTCAATTAACGTTGAGATATTGTGAAAAGTTGTAAAAGGTGGAAGAATAAGACATGGGTCTAGGTCTGCGTTCCGAGTTTATTCCTGACCGGTTTTGCTTTACGCTTCTTCACAGGAAGAAACGTAAAACGAAACCGGTCAGGAATAAGTTCGGAGTCCTCTTCTTTCGCCTTTCTCAATTCAAATTAACCTATCAAACTCCCAATGTCTCATTTAAAGATCGCATTCGTTCTTCCGACAGACAACATCATTCAGAATAAAACAAGGCTTCTGGGTCTTAGAGGGCTAAAACAACGTTTAAATTCTAAGAATATTTAACCTCTTTTGGATCAAATTTTTCCTGGCGTTAATCGGGCAAGATTCCTGAAATGTGCCGACTTTGACCCAACGGTCCATAAGAAGTTGTAAATGCTGAGCCAGACGTAGTTGTAACGGTCAACCGCGGCCCAACCCGGAGGGACTTTGATTGTCCAGGAAAGTGGGATGCGATAATGTGATTCACATTTACCGTTAGAAGGGTGGCAAGCGCATGCGCGTGCGCGTGTACGTAGGTGTGTGTTTGTGTGTATATGTATGCATGCATGTACGAGTGTATGTATGTATATATGCATGTATGTATATATGTATGTATGTATGTATGTGTATATGTATCTGTGTATGTATTGTATAAATATACATGTATGCGTGCATTCATGTATGTATGTATGTATTTATGCATGTATATGCATGTATGCAAGCATGTATATATGTATCTGTATTGTCTCACAATAATGTATATATATATATATTATATATGTATTATATATATATGTATGTATGTATATATGTATGTATGTGTGTATGTGTATGTGAGTGTGTGATCAAAATTAATGTACATCTCAGTCTCCACATCCAGAAGGTCCAACATACGCGCGGGTCTGCCTTCATCATAGTAAAAAAGCTGAACTAAGTAGTTTATGAATTGCTGTTGGAGCGTACCCCTGCCACACCCTACGTCAAGATGAATTTACTTACTGTTAGCTGGTTGGCAGAAGGCACAGGACCGCGAACATGTCTTCCTCATGTATTTGTAGTTGTTCTCACACTCCCCCATATCCGCCCAGCCGGGACAGAAAGCATTCTTGTCTGTGCAGTGCGGATCTGTAAAAATAAATGAATAAATAAACAAATAAATAAATGAATAAATAAATAAATAAAAAACAAATAAATAAATAAATAGATAAATGAATAAATAAAAACAAGAATAATAATGTTGGCTAAAAGAAAACGGGTCGCAGGTTGACTAAGGGAAAATAAAACGAAACAAAAAAAAAAACGGGGTGGGGTCGAGTTTAAACAACGAGTATATGTAAAACGAAACGAAGTTTAAAGAAAATGGGGAGTTGGCCAGTAGAAAATGGGACGGGGTTAATACGAAAAGGAACGTGGGTCAGTAGAAAACGGATTATGAAGTACTCACGTGCCCCACGAATCTGCATTCACCTGAGCGTCGGAATACACGTGTGTGTGTGTGTGTGTATGTGTGTGTGTGCGTGCATATGTGTGTATACGCGTAGGGGTCGAGGACAAAGAATGCTGATGATGAGGAAGCTTGGAAATCATTGATAACAAGGTACTGGAAGAGGAGGAGGAGGAGAAGGAGGAGGAGGAGGAGAAAGGAGGAGGAGGGGAAGGAGGAGGAGGAGGAGAAAGAGGGAAAATAGGAAAAGGTATCGGGGGCGGGGAGATAATTTAAGAGAATATAATAAAGTTTACCTTGAGTCCTGTTCGATTATTTAATTAGCAAAATACAGGAATGCTTTGAAATCTATAGCCACACTATTGATTTTAGGGCTAACGTGGATTGCAGTAATAAAATATGCCAATAGAAGGGTTTTCAATCCAAATAGATAAGTAAATGAGAGATAAATAGATATATAGATTAATGAATACATACACACACATGTATATATATATATATATATATATGTATATACATATACATATATATATATACATATATATATACATATACATATATATATATATAAACTGAATGGCGACGAGCGCGTACCTAGACAGTTAAAGTCAAGTTTTTGTCTGCATGTGTTCGTGCGTATGTACGTGCACGCTGCCTCATGCATCTATTTATTTGTTGGTCTACGTCTCTTACTGTTTTTGCTTTTACCCCTCTCTATTTTCATCTCTCTCTCTCTCTCTCTCTCTCTCTCTCTCTCTCTCTCTCTCTCTCTCTCTCTCTCTCTCTCTCTGCATGTGCCTTTCTCTGTTTCCTCTCCTCTCTCACATTCTCTCTTTTCTTCTCTGTTTTTCTTTGTCTATGTTGTCTCATTCTTCCTCTCTATCTATCTCTTATGTCCTACTCGCAACTCAATAAATCAGTAACCATAACTAACGTTATTGATTATTTGATGTTTTTATCCTTTTTTTGTCTCGCAATAAATAATATTTTTCATAAATAGACTTGCATTCGTACACAGCCGAATCAATAAATCTTGGTCGATCATTTGGGAGTGATTTCCATTATGGAGATGTACAATTTCTTTTAATATTTCTGCATATTTTCTTCAAATGAAAATGCCTTTTGCTGTAAAGGTAATGTTATGTAGAACAATAGTCCGATTTAGCGTAGTTCTATATAGCAGATGTCTTCAGGTCGTAGTGTGAGAGTTTCTGCGGTCAATCGACATGAGTTTGAGTTTGACAGATCGGGTTTGTCCACATTGTGATGACACATCTTCAGGAGCGTCTGAACCCGCTGCCAGACATGTTTTTGCAACCCGGCTGGTAGCAACATTGCATTATGTCTCGGAAAACTTTTCACAGTGATAATTGAACGGATGCATACACACGTTTGTCGGTCTTGCTCGTAGCAACATTGCAATATGTCTCGGGAAATCTTTCACTGCGTTAAGTGAAGAGGTACACAACCAAAAGTATCTGTCTTGCTAGAAGCAACATTGTATTATGTCTAGGAAAACTTTTCACTGATAATTGAACGGATGCATACACACGTTTGTCGGTCTTGTTCGTAGCAACATTGCAATATGTCTCGGGAAATCTTTCACTGCGTTAAGTGAAGAGGTACACTACCACAAGTATCGGGCTTGCTCGTAGCAACATTGCAATATGTCTAGAGAATTTTTTCAGTGATAATTGCTGCAATCTTGCTGGTAACAGAAGTAAGACATTGAGTGTACACATGTTTCCAACATGCTGGATGCAGACTTCGGGTTACCAATGAGATCTGAATCTGGATTCCAGCAGTTTATAATCTTGAGTAGTTCCAGAACACAAGTGTTCCAGGCAGGCTGGTAGGAGGTTCTCCGTTATCTGGTTTTAATCGTTTTGCACCTGAATGTTTGATGGTTTGTTCAACTCTAAAGTCTTCCTCCGGTACCAATGCGGTTAACGTGTCGCATAGCAGAACATAATACTTTCAAACCAGTTTCCACTTTGTAATGTGCTCCAATTTTCGTCTTTTTAGCACTTAATGATAAGATCCATATTTGGATCTAGAAAGCGGGCGAGGACAAACAGGGATAATCGCCCTTCTAACACTAATTGATAAGATCCATATTAGTATGCTGGACAAGGGGGAGTAGCTGAGTAGGACTTTAGCTCTTATGACCCTTGTCGGTAAGGTCTATTTTCGAATGTTTAATAGACCAGTACTACAGAGATTCAGGGTCACGGAATAGATACACGCGCGTGACGTCACCTGATATAGGGATTTTTTTTTTTTTTTTTTTTTTTTTGTGGTCGAGTGGGGTCAACGCTCTCCACGGCGCCCAAGGCAGGACTCTCAGTGGAGGATCTAACCTTGAAGCCCGCGAAGGCTCGGAAGGACCCAAGAACCCCGAGGGTACTCTTCTGAGAAATTTCTCACGAGTTCGGGAGAACTTCGTCAAGAATTCGTGAGTTTTTTTTTTTTTTTTTTTTTTTTTTTTTTTTTTTTTCTAGAAGCCGCGTGGTTCCCTTTTACCATCCATAGCAGCGGATGAGTCCTTGGTTGACGTCACGATCAGTGTCTGTCGCCACAACAATGACGTCACAAAATATGTGACGTCATGTACATCGTGCTGATGACGTCATTTCAATGTAATGTTACAGTGGCGATGACATCACGGTCTCTATGATATCAGGGCAAAACTGACGTCGGATAGTGATGAGGTCAGGGTAACAATAACGTCACTGTAAGATGACGTCGCAACATTAATGACATCGCGGTAACAATGGTGACATCATAGTTGGTAAGAATGCTAAAAGAACTGGTCAGGTACTTTTTTTCTTCTTCCTTCACCTTCGGGATGATGTATGATTCCTCAGGTTTGGAGATGTTGCCATATATGTGAATCTCGTTTTTCTCAGACCCGCCAAGTACAAAATGTCCTCTGAGTGAATATTACTTTTCCTTGAACAGACAATAACTCCGCTGCAACTCATCTTGCAATAACTCCTGTACCGTTATATCATGAGTCATAACTAAAGACTCCCACTGGAGTCACGTGATTCACTGGTGTGTGCGGTAGCGTAATCGGAAGGAGTTTTTGTTATCTCTGTATTATCTATCCGAGCTCACATTCAGTACAGGCCCCACCCCCTCCTCCCAGCGTCTCACGTCTATTGGTTCCTGTATCGGGGTGGAGAAAAGGGGCGGGGCTTCTGCTGAGACCGTGGGATCTAATTGGTTAGCTTCATAGGAAGCTCCACCCCCATTGTATCACGTGACTGAGGCTGGAGAAAGTGGGGGCGGAGTCTGTACTGACACCAAGGGATATCACTGGTTAGAATCAATGGAGACTTCACTTCCGGTTTCAGAATTGGTGAGGAAGTGAGGAAGGGAGAGGTGCCTTAGCCACTTCCGCATGAAGCACTTCCTAATAGTACTAAATTTGCCTTCTTGAAGGACTTTATTCTGGTTAAAGCCAGATGGTTTTGTTGAGCTTGGAGGAACGTTCCTGGTTAGTGATGCGTTAAGTTGAAGTCATGTAGCCCACATTAGAATCACTTGTCTAATTTGATTCTCGCCTTCTCTAACAGTAAGTGAATCTTTACAAGTTTAGATTTTCTTGTATTATTCTAGCATGCGTCAGATGATTTTATTCGGCTGAAGGATGAATGGTGGACCGTTTGGTGTTTTGATTGACCTAAACCTAGGATGGTCCAGAGTCCTTTCTCAGCTGAATAAAATCGTCTGGCGACAGCCAAAATATAAAAAATGGATCGCCATCATGAAGTGGGGGGGTTTATCTCCTTCCTTATCCGGTGTTACTTTTCCTTTGTCGCCAGTCGATCTTATTCATCCGTGTGGTACCCAAAAGGGTTGTGGTCTATCTCGATTAACTCTTACCATGTGGGGCATTTTTTCTTATATTCTGGCTGCCTCCTGGCTGTTCTTTTCGTGTTCGGGCCATCCCGTGGGCAGCGTTGGGCTTAAGACGAAATTTCAGGGTCTGAGGATTCAATTACTGGCAATTGTCGCCCTTATGCTGATAGGAGCCAGGGGCGATACTTAGGTACCCGTAAATGTCAGACACGCCGTCTGTGTCTGGGACATTACATCAATGTTTTTTTTTTTTTTTTTTTTTTTTTTTGCGGCCTTGGAGTGAAGGGGGGGAGCGGGGGAGTGGGGTGGGGAGTGTACGTTAGCTTCCTGCTCGCTCAGATGGTGGGGTCCTTGTCCGGGCCTCTACTGGGAAATCATTTGTCCCTTCTCTATGGCTATAACCAATCTCCCCTTCCCCCCCCCTCTCGCCTTCCCCATCTCCCCTTCCGTCTCCTCCCCCCAACCCCCTCTACTCTCTTTCCTTCCCTTCCCTCCAACTCTCCCTTCTCATCTTGTTTTCCTCTCCCATACATTTCTCTCCTCTTCCTCCTCTGCCTCCTCCTCTTCTCCTCCTTCTACCTTTTTCTTACCCCATCCCAATCCTCCCTGTTTTTACCACCTCCTCTTAACTCCGCCCCCTCTAACCCTTCCCCCCCTTTCTCCTCTCAGAGTCGTCTCCCATATATTCAAGGATACGTTTAATACCTGTTAAATCATCAGGTAATAACCATGGGCACAACTGACAAGTCACGAAAGTGTCAGTGAATTTATTTATCTTTTATGTACGTAAAATTATTCTGTTATTACATACTTATACTTAAAACATCTTGCACCTATGGATATTTCATTGAGTTTTTTTATGATAAATGTTTAGATAATGAAGAAAAAGAATCCTGAGGACTTGTCTTTTGTGTACTTTTTTGAGTATTTGTATTGCGAGCATATGTCCAAATACCTCCACGGCTTCAAGAAGCGGCAGAATCTCTTGAGCCCAAACTTGAGGTAACGGATTCAACTTTTCTCTCCCTTCCTCCCCTCCTCCCCTTCCTTCTCCCCTTCACTATCCCCTTTCCACCCTCCCCTCTGCCCCCTTTCCCCCTCCCCTCTGCCCCCTTTCCCCCTCCCCCCTGCCCCCTTTCCCCCTCCCCTCTGCCCCCTTCCCCTCTCCTCCTCACCGTCACCTTCTCTTACTAACTCACCTTGAACGGCGCAGAGTCCACATGTATCAGGGCAGTGGACGTGCATGTAGGCGCGATTTTGGTAGCACTGGCCTCGACGTGCCCACATGCCACACTCTTGCCTGGAGTCGGAGCACCCTGAGAATAGGGAAGAGAGAGAAAGGAATCGTTAGTCAGAAACTTCTTCAGGTACGAGAGTCGCTCCCCTCTCAAGGGAACTAAATCGTCTGGAAGAAAACGGAGTGAATGATGGTCGATGGCATTGTTGTTCTCAAGGGGGGGAAGAAGGGATGTGGGGAGGTTTTTTCAGGGAAGGGGAGGAGAGGAGAGGGGAAGGTAGGGAGGAGAGTGGGGGGAAAAGTGAGTTAGGGGGGGAGAAGACGGGAGGGGAGGGAAGGGAGAGTGAGGGAAAGGGATGGGTGAAGGGGAGAGTAGAGGAGAGAGGAGGAAAGAGGATGCGAGAAGAGGAGAGAAGACGGGAGGGGAGGTAAGATGAGGGAAAGAGATGGAATGAGAAGGGATGGGAAGAGAGGAGAGAGGATGGGAAGAAGAAGATGAGAGAAGAGAGGAGAAGACGGGAGGGGAGGGAAAGTGTAGGAATGAGAAAGGATGGAAGAAGAGGAGAGAGGATGGGAAGGAGAAGAGAGGAGAAGACGGGAGAGGAGGGAAAGGGTGGGAATGAGAAGGGATGGGAAGAGAGGAGGAAAGAGGATGGGGAGGGAGGAGGGAAGGTGTGAGGAGTGGGTAAGAGAAAGAGAGGTAAGAAGGGAATGGAAAAACTTCAGAACTTTCCAATAACATTAAATCAATGTTTCATATGTGACAAAGTATTTCTTAATATAATATTACATTTGGTAGGGGTAATTTGACATTTATCATAAACAAATCTTAACAGATGTAACTAAACATATTACTGCGAAGAGTACAGACAAAGAAAGTGACACACTTACAAAGAAGACAGTTGCAAATAACACAGACAAAAATGTTAATTCGTTTGCTTTAAAGAAGAAAACCTTTATGATTTTTTTCTGGCCAACAACAAAGATTTTTCACTAAATTAAGAGGAACCCACAGACCAAGTCGCTTTAAGGTACAATCTCAAACAATTCATCTACTTCGAGCAGACATCTTTGATGTGTTTGTTCTGGCTAACGGTAGACAAATTTATTCAGCCTAGAAGTACACCACAGCCTTTGAGGGTTTGGGATGCAGGTCGTTGAACCCAAAAGATTTGAGGAAATGGGAGGAAGGGAGGACTGTGTAGGGTAGGGTAGGGGAGGAGGGTAGGAGAGGAGAAGGAAGGGTAGGAGAGGGTAGGGGAGGGGAGGGGAAGGGAAGATACGAGAGGGGAGGGGAGTGGAGGGGAAGGTGGAAGAGGGTAAGGGAGAGGAGGGGAGGGGAAGGTAGGAGAGGAGGTGGGAGGGAAGGTGAGGGGAGGGGAAGGTAGGAGAGGAGGTGGGAGGGAAGGGGAGGGGAAGGGAAGGGAGGAGAGGGGAGGGGATGGGGAGGTAGGGTAGGGGAGGAGAGGGGAAAGTATGGGAGGGAAGAAGAAGGGAGGGGGTGGGGCCCACTCACTATTGAAAGGGAAGGATAAAGGTAAGGAGGGCAAGAGTGTGGGGCGGGAGGAAACAGTGTCTCATAATCCTAGTTCCTGATGCAAGAAGCGACAGGACTCTCACTTTTGTCACCTCCCACGGCCGGAAATGACGTCAAGATGAAGGAAGTCTTTATTCGGAAGGTTTCTCGGAGACTGAGGTCAAGCTCTGTATTCAAGGAATTGGATCCGACCTCGGGGTAGAGAGAGAGAGAGAGAGAGAGAGAGAGAGAGAGAGAGAGAGAGAGAGAGAGAGAGAGAGAGAGAGAGAGAGAGAGAGAGAGAGAAAGGGTAGTATCACCTTCCAAAGGTTAACCTCGAATATTTTTGTTGTCAACGATTGGATTGTGTGTGTGTGTGTGTGTGTGTGTACTTATGATCAACCCAAAATTTCAGTTCTGGAAAGAGAGAAAAAAGAGAAATAAAGATAGATAGATAGAGAGAGAGAGAGAGAGAGAGAAGACATTAGGGCGTGTAGTATAGTTTGTCACCAATAACCGGCATTTCTATCCTTCTATTCTTAGAGTGGAGTCACAGAGATAGTAGAGGATGTGTCAAGCATGTGTATGAGAAACGGAGACAGATGGAAAGATAGATTGAGAGAAAAAGATATATATATATATATATATATATATATATATATAAATATATATATATATATATATATATATATATATATATATATATAGAGAGAGAGAGAGAGAGAGAGATCAAGTCAAGACGAGCAAAAAAGTAATTCAAAAAACTAGTCGAAATGAAAGTGGCCTCAGACATACCTACCATTAGAAATTTAGCCCGCGGATGGGCAGGAAGTGTGGGACTGAAAAAAAAATAGAGGCTTAGGGCACAAGGAGGAAGAGGTGGAGGAGGAAGAGGTGGAGGAGGAGGAGGAGGAGGAAGAGGAGGAGTGAAAGAAAGACTAGGCAAAGGAGAAGGAGGAGAAGGAGAAGGAAAAAGAGAGGAAACATAATAAGAGGGGTAGAAATAGGATGGGTAGTTTGATTTAGTCTCTTAGGTTGAGCAGAAGCGTTGTCATGGTGAAATTGCTTTCTGAAATCCAAGGTAGAGCAGAAATATTCGATGGTGTCAGATGACGACGGTCAGGCTAAAGATCACCTGAAGAAGAAGAAGAAGAAGAAGAAGAAAGAAAGAAAGAAAATCCCGACGTTTTCATATCTGGCTGAGTAGCAAGGTCACTACCCGTCAGGAAGAGGAGGAGGAGGAAGAAGAGGAGGAGGAGGAGGAGGAGGAGATGGAGGAGGAGAGTCTCCTAGCTCCTGGGAGATCCAAGGTCTGAAACCAAGAAATCTGAGAGCAAAGTTCTTCCTAACAATTTCCGAAAAGTCTTCCGTTCAAGTAAGAGATTCTTCTGGTGACAGATATATTTACTTTTTCTTTCACAAGTTTTTGTTTACGAAAAGATCAAACAAGCTTTAGCAGCGGAAGGGTTTTTCCTCAGCTGAATAAAGTTGCCTGCAAGCAATAAGAATAAAGTAGTAGTGTACGAATTTATTTTTTAGTCTTATCCACTTGGTACAGTAACCAGATTAAAGTTTCTCAAAACTTATCTACAAGTTCCCAAGGTGAGGACCTTATGTCCGTGGGCGAATAGCTGGAAGGACATCTATTACCCTTGCCTTGTGTGGTAGGATAGCTCAAAGTACGGTGAGGAGTAGCAACAATTGGCTCTGGTTACAACAGGAATATTTTTTTTTTCCGGAATAGATTTGAGAGGTGGAACGGTTATACTTAGCCCTAAAATGACCTGGACCGCATCAAGAGGGGAATCGTTTTAGATCGAGACCTTGCGTAAGTCAGGTGAGCAGCGACGATGTGGTAATAGTCTTTGTAAATATAGGCCACAAAGCAAGGGGGCACTGTAGAAGGAGGGAACACACGCACGCACGCACACACACACACACACACACACACACACACACACACACACACACACACACACACACACGCACACACTAAAACTTGACACCTCTCCGAACAGGTAGAAGGTGATTGATGGGGGTAAGGGGGATTGAGGGAGGAAGAGACAGTTGGTTGTCATTCTTGACTACCCTCCCTCCCTCCCTCCCTCCCTCCCCCCCTCCATTCCTCCATTCCCTCTGTCTTTCCGTCTTTATCCTCTTTTTTCTTCTCTTCCTTCTCGTTATTCTATTTTCCAATGACTTTCTATCTCTCTTATTTCCATTTCGCCCTCCCATTTAATCCCTCCACATCTCTTTCTTCTCCCAGTAAAGCTAGATGAAACATGCATTTCACAAAAAGATTAACTAATCTGAGCTTAAACGAGATGAATTCATCCTTTTCGCTCTGGGAGACCTTTCGGCCAGCTGAGCAAGACCCCCCGGCGTCAACCAAATTGAAACCACAAAACGTAAAACGTGGCGAAAGAATTAAAATGTTTCCTTTTGCCGAGTCCGTTTTTCTTCGGCGATGAAAGTGCAAGTCCTCACCTCAATGCGGTCAAGGACGCGCGCACTCGAACGCACGTGGCGGGGCAGAAGCGGAGGAAGATTCGAGAAGAAGTTGAAGAGAAGGGAAGAAGACAAGGAGGCTGGGAGTTAGGAAGACGAAGAGGTTAAGGAGGAGGGAGGATGATAGGTAGGCTGGGAGAAGGGAGGAGGGTAAGTAGGCTGGGAGATAAAAGGGGAAGGATAGGTAGGCTGGGAGATAAGGAGGGTGAGATGGGAGTGGAAAAGGAGACAGAAATAAAGGGAGATGGGAAGTTCATAAGAGGATATACAAAGCCAAGATGGTGATTATGAACATTTGTTTTGTTGAAAATAAAATGACTGAAAGGGCTAAGATATCCATGAAAATGGGAAACTGATGGATAACGTGTGTGTGTGTGTGTGTGTGTGTGTGTGTGTGTGTGTGTGTGTGTGTGTACGTGTGTGTGTGTATGTATGTGCGTGCTTGATGAAAAAGCTTCCCGCCCAGGTGCTTACAATTGATAGGTCAAAGATTCTGATTTGCATTATCATTACATCCCATTGTGTTCGGTGATTTGTGTAGACCCATTGCTGTGATGTGCATGTATATGCATTCTTACTGCCGGCACATGATTTTAATCAGCTTGATGAAAAGCCCTCACTGAAAGGTGAAAAATCTCAATATGCTTTTTCAATATGATTCATAATTCGTACATTCATTTGTCGGAGAGGATATATACCCTTATGATAATTAATTTTTCTGCTAGGTTTTAGAACTGGTATGTTAAGCCTGTTTGCACCCAGATGATTTTATTCAGCTTCCTTTCTAGTCAAAATATCGGAGGGAAGTACAATAGTACAATAGTACAATAGTACAATAGTCAATACAAGTCTTACACTTGAACTTGGAAATTTGAATGTAATCTTCAAATGTTTACAATAAAGAAATTCATTCCGTTTTTTTGTCTATATACTTCAGACAGTCAAAAATCCTCTCAGGATGCCACTTCGTAAAGAACAAGAAGAAGAATATGCCAATATGTAGTGAGGTGCTATTGCAGCGAAGATGTTTTGAAATTTCTTTCTTACAAGGAGCTAAATCAAAGATAAACACACACAAACACACACACACGAACACACACACACACACACACACACACACACACACACACACACACACACACACACACACACACACACACACACACACGCAAACGTATCAAACGTGTATCCACATATGTATATTCAATACCTTCCCTTTCTTTAGTCATAACTACAGAAAAAGTAATTTACATTTTTACGAAATCGGGAGGTATTTTTGCAACCGAAGATACCAATCCTTGTATTCTCTCTCCAAATGGAGAAAGACGGGAATATATCTAACCGAATGAGCCACGGATTCTTGTGTTCATCTGTTCGGTTCACAATAGCCGTTCCAGTACACACCCTTTGGCCTTATCAAGTATTCTTCCTTTGTGGAGATCGAGTCTTTGGTTCCTGGAGTTCGGTTTCGTCTTTCGTGGCCTTTTGTTGACCTTTCAACACGTTTTGACGTTCGCTTGCAAATATTGAAAGGGGATATTAATCACTAGGGTAATTTCCCATTTACGGGCCAAAAGCTTCTATGGAGATGATGTGTGTGTGTGTGTGTGTGTGTGTGTGTGTGTGTGTGCGTGTGCGTGTTTGTGCGTGTGGTTGTTCTTATATACTTTTTTATGTCGCTATGTGTTTTTATCCAGACGTGGAAAAAACCCGATGTTTCAAGTTTAGACCTTAACCCAGTTAATCTAATGACATTAAGGTAAGTCGTGTGTGTGTGTGTGTGTGTGTGTGTGTGTGTGTGTGTGTGTGTGTGTGTGTGTGTGTGTGTGCGTGCGTGCGTGTGTGTGTATGCGCATGTGTGTACACATCTAAATGTATATATACCAATGGGTGTACGGATATATTTGCCTACCGCAAACGCATGAAGAATTTCCTGCAAGCTTATGCTAACATATGCTTACGTGCTTAAGTACGTCCGTACACATACAGCATGACCACGTGCGTAAGTGTGTCGGTGTTCACATGATCCAAGGTTGAAATCGAACGCGTCTTCTTGCTCACATGAAGCTAGAATAATCAATAATTATCACCGCAACGGTGAACTCGGTATGCGTTCGTTTCCGGGAAGGGTGGGGGTGAGGCGGGGAGGGGGTGAGAATAGGTCAGGTGCCTTCTGGTCAATGCCTAACGCACGCCCTGTCTTCCTTAACTGGTCCGC
>NC_134785.1:62240410-62242910 GCF_046742065.1 Oratosquilla oratoria | reverse complement strand
TTTCTACCGTTTCCTAATTCTCACAGAACGGTACCTTCTGATGGGGGAACAAGAATACCGACACCGTATTCCCCTGCGTGTCAAAAAAGGTTGAATTAGAAAGGGGGCTTTTTGTATATTTCTCCCGCGATGAGCCAACGGAAAATAAAACACACACACACACACACACACACACACACACACACACACACACACACACACACACACACACACACACACACACACACACACACACAAAGGCGCAAGTGATAATGCGCAAACTTATTGAGCAAAGAAATAAAATTTGAGTTGGTCAGGGAGCGCGTGGGGCAAAAACCACCATGTTTGGACAAGCGTTGTCCGAAGGCGGCTTTGCTGCCTGACGGAGGAAGCGTGTCGTGATGAATCCACCTTAGACGACGTATTATTTTATTTTATTATTGTTTTTTTTTTTTCTTACTGGGAAGTGCGTTTCAGGTGAATGATTAGTATGTTTGGTTGCAAGGTACTCTCTTATTTTGTAGAAATGGAAGTTGTTCTTACTCATTGTAGTTTTAACTGTAGATGTATATGTATATATATATATATATATATATATATATATATATGTATATACATATATATATACATATATATATATATATATATATATGTATATATATATATATATAAACACGTGTGCATAAAAGCAGAAAAGCCAAGAGTCTTCGAAGTCGACAGAAGGAAAAGGAGGAATGTGAGGAAGAACAGGAGGACGGAATAGGAAGAGAAGGAAGAGGATGAATAGGTGGAGAAGGAAGAGGATGAAGAGGAGGAGAAGGAGGAGATGGAGATGGAAGTGGAGTGATAGAGAAGGAGGATGGGAAGGAGAAAAAGGGAGAGGAAGGGAAGAGGGAGGTTTAAATGAAGAATAACGCTGAGGTAGAAAAGGAAGAGTAGAAAGAGGATTAGCAGGTGGAACAGGAGCGGAAGAAGGAGTTGAAGGAAGAGTAAGAGGAAGGAAAATAGAGTAAAGAAGGGATTAGAAAGTGAACGAAGAGATGGAGAAGGAGGAGGAGAAAGACGTGGATAAAATAAAGAAAGATGATAAGGAGGTAGAGAAGAAGAAAGGGAGGATATGGAGGAAAAAGAGGAGGAAAAGGAAGAGAAGAGGTAGAGGCAGGAGGAAAAGAAAGATGAAGACAAGGGAAAAGAGGAGGACGAGAGTAGGAGGAGGAGGAGAAGGAGGAGGGAAAGAAGAGTGAAGAGGAAGTGGCGGAGAAACAGAAGGAGGACGAGGAAGAGTAGAAGGATGAGGAGGAAGAGGAGGAAGTGAGGAGAAAGAAGAGTGGGAGGGAAAAGGGAAAAGAGGATGAGGAAGAGGAGGAGAAAAAGAAGGAGATGGAGGAAGAGGAGTAGGAAGAGGAGGCGAGGGAGAATTAGGAGAAGGAGGAGGAGGAGGAGAAAGAGGAGGTGGACAAGCGAGGGCATCATCAACACGACTTTGCTGGCACTATTACCTGTCTGCACATCTTGTGTCAGCAAGTGTGACGTGAGCCCCCGGCAGGGAGGTCAAATCGTCCGGTCCTTCTCTTCCTCTCTTTCTCTTCCTCTCTTTCTCTTTCTCTCTTCCTCCTCTCGGATGAAAGTCGTTATGTAAAGTAAGCGTGAGGTTCTTGCTCGTTTGAATCAGAGGAGGAGTGTAGAGAGGAAATATGTGTCCTCTTAGGCCGCCATAGCTTGTCAGGTCCAAGAATGACGTAATGTCGTTGTACAATAAATTCAAACAAATCGCGATTCGTTTTCTTAAATTTAGTTGTACAAAACTTCAAATGTGATTGTGATGATATAGAATTTGTTTTAAAAATATCTGTAACGCGTCAGTGGTATTATAAAGCTGATATATGATGTGCAAATAATATGTAAAAGATAAAATTAAATGATGGTTTTTGGATATGAACATTGTGTGACATAACACGCCATGTGTTTCTGGGAGGACTTGTCCGGAGGGAATAACACTCTCTCGGGAGGCCGCTACTTGTTCCGGTCGCTGAACAGACACGAAAAAGGTGTGGAATGTTCCGGGTTCTTTACGACCGGAGTGTATGGGCATTTTGCACAATCTTATATCCCCGGAAGCTTTAAACTCAGGTGCACTCGACCGGATATAAACCCAAAGACATGCAGGAAAATGTAAACAAACATAAACGCGCGCGCGTGCACACACACACACACACACACACACACACACACACACACACACACGAACAAACAAATTCGACCAGAATATGATGATGACACTTCGACTTTAGCCGATTCAGGTCTCCCCCTCAAAAAAAAAAAAAAAAAAAAAAAAAAAAAAATCTCAAAATGTCGCTCCACGACTTCGACTTGGGCGACGTGACCTCCGTCAGCGCGTTCTTGTCGCTCCTGGGCCAGACGACGCGCCGGGAGAGGCGAGAAGCGGCCCTGAGTCACTCACAGGGGCGACGAAACGACAATTATTCGTACGACAGCTCCCAGTTCCGGGGGCTGATTACGA
>NC_134785.1:62235410-62237910 GCF_046742065.1 Oratosquilla oratoria | reverse complement strand
GATAGATAGATAGAGAGAGAGAGAGAGAGAGAGAGAGAGAGAGAGAAATTATTTTGTCGTACTATGAGCTGTAGTATGCAAATTCAACATAGGAGCGAGAGAGAGTTAGACATACGAATGAGCGAAGGAGTGGCAGCACAATGGAGAGAACGAGCGAGAGTAAGAGGATTTTGAAAACGAACGAACGAGAATGAAAACGAGAGTAAGACAAGAGGGAGAGGGAGAGGGAGAGAGTGAAAAGGGATGAGTGTAGGTAAGAGTAGGAAGAGTGAGGAGAGGAGTAGGTATGAGTAGGAAGAGTGAGGAGAGGAGTAGTGAGAGTAGGAAGAGTGAGGAGAGGAGTAGTGAGAGTAGGAAGAGTGAGGAGAGGAGTAGTGAGAGTAGGAAGAGTGAGGAGAGGAGTAGTGAGAGTAGGAAGAGTGAGGAGAGGAGTAGTGAGAGTAGGAAGAGTGAGGAGAGGAGTAGTGAGAGTAGGAAGAGTGAGGAGAGGAGTAGGAAAGAGTAGGAAGAGTGAGGAGAGGAGTGGGTGAGAGTAGGAAGAGTGAGGAGAGGATCATAAGAAACGAAAGACAACACAACCACGGCACCACAGTGATGGAAATTTGAACCGAAATTCTTGGGGAAACAGAAGAGGAGGAGGAGGAGAGGAGGAGGAGGAGGTGTGGGGAACCAGTCTCACTTCAACGGAGAAAATCCCTTTTTTGACCACAGGATCTCCTAAGATGAATAAAGCTGTCTGGTGTTAGAATAAGATTATTCATTGAAATAATCCTCACTTGGTTATGTGTGCAGGTTTGTGTGTGTATGTATGTGTGTATGTGTGTGTGTTGTACACGTGTGTGTATGCGTGTGTTTCTGTGTATGTGTAGTGATCGACAATTATGACCAACCTGATTGAGTGCTTCATACACACACACACACACACACACACACACACACACACACACACACACACACACACACACACACACACACACACACACACACACACACACACACACACACACATTCACTTAGATGAAATTATTCAAGGTTATTCTCTGAATGCAAATCAACGCTTATTAGCAGTGGACCCGCGAAACAAACCGTTAACAATAGACCATTCACACGAGCGGTCAACCGCGAGCCAATCAGATGACTGGGAAGGGGGAGGAAAGGGGATTGCGTTGTGTTTAACGGTAACTGAGTTCCCTTGCAGTAAACAAAGTGGTTCGAATGAGGGGTTAATTAGGGTAATGGGATTAATCGGGTTAGGTTAACCTTCTTGTTGTGGATTTTTCTTCAGATGAATGAAATCGGCTGACAATGACCTGAACGAAGCATCCAAGTTCTTGTTAGATTTATCTATTTATTTATATATTCATTTATTTATTTATCTATTTATTTATTTATTTACCTATTTTTATGTATTTGGGGTCTGATTTGCGTTAAGCAATTCTTCCCCTTCTGGGTCTGTTTGTGGTCAGCTCAGAACGGGACTAAAAAAAAAGAAAAAAAAAAAAAAAAAAAAAAAAAAAAAAAAAAAAAAAAAAAAAAAAAAAAAAAAAAAAAAAAAAAAAAAAAAAAAAGAAAGAAAAAAAAATCACGAAGTAAGAAAAAAATCTCTAAAGTATGCCACCATACTAAATCAGATAGATCCTGAACGGTACCACCGTAACCCTAAGTTCCCAGAACGATTACCAACAGTAGCAGCTAGGCGTGTACAGGCGTGAGATCCTCACCATTTGACCTAATGAGCCTGGGGAGGGTGACCTTACTGTGAACCTATCTTGCTACTTCCTGGTGCTCACCGACGCAAGAACAGGTCCCTGGAATCGATCCTTCCGAGGATACGGGTGACTGACTTTCGCCTTGGCTTTCCCAGCACATAGGGTAAAGGTGATGGATATGGTCGAACCTAAACCGCTTATTACTTAAGCTTATCATTCTTTTTATTGACTCTGGCTTCCGGTAAGGTATAGCGTATCGATAATGTTCCTGAGTTGGATATTTATTCGAGGTGAAAAAAGGCTAAGAGAGGGTATAGTTTTAACGCTTTTAACTTGTTAAAGAATAATGACCTCTTTAGATATTTGATTCTGGTTAATGCCAGGAGATTTTGTTAAATTTACAAAGACACCTCTCCGCGCAAACGACCAATATACCGAAAAAAAAAGAGTAAATAAAATAAAAATAAAAACAAAAATAAAAATTGCAATTCAGTGAGATGTGAAATCTACTGATCAACTATCTGGCAACACTGGTGAAGAAAACCTTCGTCACGTTCAAATAAACAGGCCAATGTTGGCTATTCACGAAAGAGTTTTTTTTTTTCGTAATTGAGCGCACTTTTATTTTTCTCTCTTCTTTTTTCTGGTCACGAACTGGCCAAACAAGTAGTTCAATACATATGACTCATCACTGACTTGAATTTTTTTTTTCTAATAAAGCCGATGGATGATTCTTCTGATATGTAATTTTATCCGATAATGAGCTTTGAAACATTATACAAAAAAAAAAA
>NC_134785.1:62222910-62227910 GCF_046742065.1 Oratosquilla oratoria | reverse complement strand
GAGAGAAAGCGAATAAGACAAAAACTAATATCATTATTCGGCACGTGGTACTAAAACTTGAATAACCAGGAAAAGATATTCGCAACTGGCTCCAAGACTGCGTAAAAAACGCATCACCCAACATGAAAATTGATGTGATAAAAAACAACGTTTAGTTAACTCTTATGTGACGTTTTACGACCTGAACTGTAAACCTAAGCTGCCGCCAGTTGATTACATTTACCTAAAGAACAATTCCCACACAAAGGCAGTGATGGGATTAACCAACAATGCATCATTACGTTTTCTTTCACGTGCGTATAGAAAATGGACGTTGGTGACTATTCTAGGTTGTTATACCTATAGAGTAAGAGCAAATGAAATGCATCATGAGATATATATATATATATATACTTGCACATATACTGGTATTGGTATGCATAGATAAACAAGATAAACGTATACAAAAATAAGCATATATATATATATATATATATATATATATATATATATATATATGTATGTATATATATATATATATATATATATACATATATGTATATATATGTATGCATAAATAAAAAGGTAAACGTACACAAAAATATGCATATTATACAGTATACGCATGTACTGTATATTGGTATTGGCATGTATAGACAAATAAGGTAAAGGTATAAAGAATAAGCATGTATATTTATTTTATTCTATTAGTATCACTGCTGATTTATATCCCCATGAAAAGGATTTATTTGCATTTACTAATGTGTTCAAGAACGATTTGTCATTTTGTGTCCATGTTTTTTGTCTACTGTTATTGAGACATTTTCCACATATACTTTGCTGTACCTTTTTTCTATATACATGTAAATAAAGAATTAGACAGTGGAATGCATATAAGATATGGGTGTGCATATAAATGAATACATATGTATTTATTCTGGCATCTACAAATAAGCATATACATTTACATATATACATATATATATATATATTGTATATATATATGTATATATATATATGTATATATATATATTTATGTATATACATATACATACATATATATATGCATATATATATATATATATATATATATATATATATATACATACATATACCAAGGCTTTTTCCCCCTTACAAGGGAGGTAGCCAAAAAGGGAAGGGCATAAAATCACTCCCACCCATTTCATCCCTGAATACATTCCACACACCTCCCACCCTCCCCCCTATCTGAGCACATCCTGGATGACGGGTCATCCCTGCACCATGCCCACCGCCCTGGGTCAGAAGCAGTGTCGCAAGACACAGCACATCCACAGCAAGGCCGCTTCATTAAATCGGCGACCCCCCCTCTCCATCCCCCCCTTGCATAAAAGGAGAGGACGGGGAGAAATCCCTTCGGGCTGCGTCAAATTTTGCTCACACATACTACCTCCCCCCCCCCCACCCACCCCTCCCATTCCACCTCATGCAATCACAACATCATCCATATACAACCATTCTCCATTCACCCCTGTCTTCTGTCCTCTCCCGTCCTTCCTCAACAGACATTCCCCTCTTCCCCAAAGCCCCCTTCACCCCTGTCTTCTGTCCTCTCCCGTCCTTCCTCAACAGACATTCCCCTCTTTTGTAATGCCTCTTTCACCCCATCCATCCATCTCGTCCTAGGAGGCCTCCTCATATTCACTCCTTCCACCTCTGCCTTCCACATTTCTTTTTCTAATCTTTCTTCACTTATATATATATATATATTTATATATATATATATATATATATATAATTATATATATGTATAATTGTATATATATATATTTATATATATATGTGTATATATACATACATATATATATACATATGTATATATACATATACATATATATAATTATATATATACTGTATATGTACATATACATACATATATATGTATTTACGTATATGTATATATATGTATATATATATATATATATATATATATATATGTATGTATATAAATATATATAATACACACACACACACATATTTATATATATATATATATATATATATATATATATTTATGTATATGTGTATATATACATACATATATATATACATATGTATATATATATGTATATATATGTATATATATACATATATATATATTTATATATACATATAAATATAAATGTATATATATATATATGTGTGTATGTTTGTGTGTGTGTGTGTGTGTGTGCGTGTGTGTGTGTGCGTGCGTGTGTGTGTGTGTGTCTGTGTGTGTGTGTCTGTATGCGAAGTAGACCACTTGAAAAAAGAAACTAACGAAGCAGAGCGCTTTCGTATATTACATATTCAGTGTAAAAAGTACTTTTTGCACTGATGTTGTAATATTTGAAAGCGCTCTGCTTCCTTAGTTTCTTTTTCCTAGCGGTCTACTTTGCATAAGTGAACACACGTACCGGGGTTCTTATTAGCATATATATATATATATATATATATATATATATATATATATATATATATATATATATATGTATATATATATGTATATATAAATGTATATATACATATGAATATATATACATATACTGTATATACATATATACATATATATATACATATATATATATATATATATATAATGCTAATAAGAACACGGGTACGTGTGTTCACTTATGCAAAGTAGACCACTTGGAAAAAAAGAAACTAACGAAGCAGAGCGCTTTCGTATATTACATCTTCAGTGCAAAAAGCACTGAAGATGTAATATACGAAAGCGCTCTGCTTCGTTAGTTTCTTTTTTCCAAGTGGATTACTTTGCATATATATATATATGTCTATATATACACACCAGTGTTGCCACTGTAATCTATGCCAGTTCCCACAAATGAGTGAAATTTTTACCATAAAATTCTCACAAGGAATTCTAGATTTCCACATTTTTCCCACAAAAGAAGGAATTATTATATACACAAATAAGTTCATTGCAACATCTAATTTATTAAAAAAATATCCTATGTGAGCAAATATCTCCCACAAATTTGTGGAAAATTCCCAGAAAATTACATCGGTGATATATACATATATATGTACATATGTACATATATATACATATATATATATAATATTTGTATACACATATGGAAAGAATTACCAATAACATTTACGGAAAGTTAACATTCAAAATGTGACGCCTGACATATTTTGTTCCGTTTAACGCCCAAAACAGATTGTTTAAGATAAAATCCTTCATACTTTCGCTGTTAAATCCCAACAGTCTCCGTTTGGTCTCTAAAGCGTACCGTATAAACTTATTACTCTGTACATAACAAATTCTAATTCCTAACCTACCTAATCTAACCTAACTTACTCTAAACATTATCAACTTAACCTAATCTAACGTTCCCTAAATTAATCTAAGCTAATCTAACTCAACATAGAATGATCCAACCTACCCTAGCCTAACTAAAGCTGAGTTAACCAAATTCAATTTGACATAACATAACCTACCCTAAACTAATCTAATCTAACCTAACCTAACCTGACCTAATCTAACCTGACCTTACCTAACCTAACCTAATTTAACTAAATCTAACCTAACCCAACCTAAACAAACCTAACCTAACCTAACCCAACCTAAACAAAACTAACTAATATCAAACCCGATCAAACCTAATTTCGAAGAATCTTCCCCGTGTTTTGACCAAAGAACACTTCTGAGGAAACTTTTGACGTCCATTGCACCGGTCACGTGACCTTGGGGGCGTGGGGGGGTGCCCGCTTACATCCGTCTCCTCATCCGGTTAAGAATGTCTCGTCGCTTACACAGAAAGTAAACCGGGATTGCATGATTCTGATGCAACATAACCTGACGTAAACGTGCGCAAGACTTGAAGATTGCGCTCTGGTAATATTTACATTTACTTTTGTTTTCTTTATCATAATCTTAATTTTGGTTTTGTGCTAAAGAATTTGGTTCCAATTTTCATCTTATTTTTGTAAATAATCAGAAACGCTTTACTTTATTTGTAGTATGGTAATATATTTGTTTTATTTTTTACTTTTTTCTTTCGTGTGTAAGACCATGTATTTACAAACATATATCTCAAAATGCTCATTCTCTTGTTCCACAAGATCCATCTCTCGCATTCATCCACTTCCTTCCACTTCCTGATTCCACTCTGTGTTGTCCAAAGGTATTCTGGGATCCACACACACACACACACACACACACACACACACACACACACACACACACACACACACACACACACACACACACACACACACACACACACACACACACACACACACACACACACACACACACACACACACACACACACACACACGTAGACACATACCTACACACGCTTCTTCACTTGCACTTGAAGTGATATCACACAGTGGGATGATAAATCTTAACAAAAACCAGAATAATTAAAAAAAGAAAAAAATCTAATATATGAATGGGTTTGTTTGCAGATGTTCCGAGAAAAACGGATGCATTGATAAGCGACAGTTACCTTAAATGGAACATTCTGGTACTATTTTGAATTTTGGCGCGCAGCGACACGAGCTGTGACGTCATAACGCCTTACTAGGAAGGAACAACCCAGACGTCGAATGTCAACAAGTTTGATCGAATGGTGGGGTATTTGCATAGGAATTAGATCCTTGCTCAGTGTCGGTGACATTTTTATGGAGTTTGCAATAACGAAGAATAGAGAAGTGTTTACGCTTAGTTTTTATGTTTAGTGGCGAAAATTCTGATATAATTGGAAACTTGACAAGTGAATAATATCTTTCAAGTAGGAATTTCTTTTTTAGTGTGTTGCCTAGTTTAGTTTGTTTGTGGTAGCAGTACAAAAGATCATAATACAATTGCCCATGGATGATAGGAGCATGCATCATTCACAATGGCACAGTATTCTAAAGGTATGTATTAGCAAAAAAGTTAAACTATTTACTTTCAAAGCGCAGGTACCATGTTGTTGATAAAATCCTGCTTTACGTTCAGATTTCATTTTAATCCCTCCAAAATT
>NC_134785.1:62215410-62220410 GCF_046742065.1 Oratosquilla oratoria | reverse complement strand
CACATTCGTTAAGCAGTACGGAAAAACGCTGAGTTTGACACACTGAAAATCAAGTGATCGGTCGGCGACACAAAACCTATGCAAGGAACTGAATTGGAAAAAGTTAATGTGGTTGATAAGATGAAAATCTATGTACTGGGGACTATTCAGTGTGTGTTGCAATAGATCTATCTATCTACCGATCTATCTATTTATCTATCTTATTACCGACTACCAGCTACTTCCAAAGACTATCTGCAACTGGCCGGCGACCACCTGGTTGCCGGTGGTCGGAAACAGGTTGTAAGCTTGGTGTGACTGGGCCCTAAGGGTCAAATTGGGGCTTCTGGTCCATGATACAAAAGTTTTATTTTTTCCCCCAAAAGTAACCGAGGCTGATGCGATGCGTCATATAGCCTTTTCGGTGATTGAACAGAGATGGGAATAGACCCCGGACACGTGAACTACCTTCAAGTATTCTTCACCAATACTAAACTGTGCACAAGGCCTCACCATGGCAGGTTCGCTGTCTGGGGCGATTTTAGGGTTCGGCAGTGTATATAACCGGTCTCATA
The DNA here is from genome assembly GCF_046742065.1 of Oratosquilla oratoria. Lineage (NCBI taxonomy): Eukaryota > Metazoa > Arthropoda > Malacostraca > Stomatopoda > Squillidae > Oratosquilla > Oratosquilla oratoria. Next base: position 62,219,856 of record NC_134785.1, on the reverse strand, counting down.
CGTGAGTAGGATTCGCTTATAGAGTCTAGGATGTGGTGGAACCTTTGAGCTTCGAGTTGTTTACAAATGCTTTGCCATCAGGATATTGTAGCTCAACAACCAAAGTAGTAGAAACGTGTGTTTTAGCACGTGGTCTACCCTAGGCCTGAATTTGATGGGAATTCCAATCTCATTTGCAATGTTGTTATTGTAATGCAGTTCCGTCATGGTTCCGGTAAATAATGATGAGGGTGAGTGTATAGCCTTGCTTATTTGTAACAGATACTGCAAAAGAATCTGATCCCCCCTAGCCCCAACCCCCAGCCCCCAGCCCCAACCCCCAACACCAACCCCACCCCCCAACACCAACCCCAGCCCCCAACACCAAAACCCTAAACTCCCCAATCCCCAATCTCCAACCCCAACCCCCAACCCCAAGCCCCAACCCCTAGCCCCAACCCCAACCCCAACCCTCAACCCCAACCCCAACCCCTAAACCCCTAACCCCCCCAATCCCCTAACCTATCATCCCCACACTCGCCTACCACGAAAGCAGTTTTCATTCCATTATGTAGAACAGCGGGAAAGGCGAAAAATTGTTCAGGTGAATTTTGCCAGCAGACGCTAAAGCAGTGCGCGGTGTACCATGTCTAATGCATTAGTCAGATCGACAAAGGCAATGTGCAGATTTCTGTGCCGCATTTCCCTTGTATTAGGTGGGTAGATAAGATCATACCAACAGTGGTTTGTCCACAACGGAACACATATTTTGTTAACAGAAGAATGTTTAAGAGCAACAATGCCGGTGAGCAGATGGTTCATCACAATGCGAGTAAGTAATTTGTCGGTTGTCGGCAGGGGTATAATGATTCCTTGGTTATTATTGCAGACCGATTTGTCACACTATTTCTTCATGAGGATGATTTACGATATTGCCATCCTTGATTGCTGTGGTATGTATCCTGACCCCCAACTGTATCGGAAGAAGTGGTGAAAGTAATTCATAGTGTTTTCTTCAAGATTCAGGATTTGCTGCTTTGTAGATTTTCAGGTCTCAATCTTATTTGGTGCCACAGAGAAGAAATGGATAAACAGGCAGATGGGCAAGGAGAGAGATAGACAGACAAGTACAAATAGATAGACAGACAAACGGGTAGACAGACAGACGGACAGGCGGACAAAGAGACGGACAAATGGGGACAGACAGACAGACAGACAGAGTGATACAGACAGGTAGACAGATAAACACATAGACGCACAGGCGGACAAAGAGAAGGACAAATAGGGACAGACAGACAGACAAACAGATACAGACAGACAGGTAGACAGACAGACAGACAGACGGGCAAACAGACAGACAGACGGAAGGGTGGACAGAGAGAGGGACGAATGGAGACAGACACAGACAGACAGACAAGCAGGCAGATAGACAGGTAAACAGACAGACAGACAAACAGACGGGGAGAAAGGCAGACGGACGGGCGGAAAGAGAGACAGACATAGACAGGGAGAGAAGTAGACTGAGAGACAGAGCGACAGACAAACAGGTTGGTTGACTAACAGAGAGGAAGATATATGGTATTCAGGTACACACGCACACACACCCACCCACTTACCCACTCATCTTGCCCGCATACCACACACGCCTACCACCTCTCACCTCCCACACATACACACACGCACATGTACACACTTCCCTTGTACACACTTACGCAAGCTTCGCCTTACCATAGACACCTAAAGCCTCTGAGGACACCTAAAACCTCTGAGGTCAACCTCGAAGTTTTAATCGGGCCCGTTTGCGTCATGTCCACTTCCGGTACCTACGTATGACCTTGCCCGACCTCGGTTGTGACGTGTAGCGGAGAATCCATCCGTAAGTGGGATCTGACTCAGAGAGTTGGGATTTGACGTGAGCACCCGTACGCCTTTAGGGAAAATTTTTAAAACCTTTCGCTCCCGTAATGACGCCTTCGAAGTTTAAGGAGAATCGTTTCGTGATAGTTAGAATATTATTTTTAGATGTGTTGTTAGAACGGGAGTGCTAATCTAAATTGTCTTGTTCTATTTAATGTGGTGAAAGTTTGGAGTGGAGGATTTTTTTTTTTCTTGTGGGGATGGGAGGAATGGGGAAGTTGGAGTAGGAAGGAAATAGATTACAAAGGACATGTGAACTCAAGGAAAGGAAAGTAGGTGATAAACACACACACACACACACACACACACACACACACACACACACACACACACACACACACACACACACACACACACACACACACACAAACATACAAGCATACAAACATACACATACACATATATACACACGCACACATACATACATATATACATACATACATATATACATATATACATACATACATATATACATACATATATACATAGATACATACATACATACATACATACATATATACATACATATATACATATATACATACATATATGCATACATATATACACATATACACACACACATACATGCATACATACACACATACGTACACAAATCGCTGACTAAGTGGTTGTAGCCTATCTCAGTGAGCCCTTCCATACAATGTGATACTTTCCTTTTTATTCTGGATGGTGCCAGGCTGTTCTGTTTTTGTCCGTGTCACTCCTTGGTAGTGAAGGAGTAAAATATGATTTGGGAGAGAAAGTTGTGGTCAAGAACTGTCTCGATTAACAGCTCTGTTCTCTTTGTCAATTTTGAGGAGACATTTATGTCTAAGACAGGTGGCTATTCAAGAAGAGATTTTTTCTATTAAAATTTCAAGCACCTTAAAAGGTACTTAAAATTGAATAAAATCAGCTGGCGGTAAATGGACTAAATTAACTAGACCATAATACCCTTCGAAATATTGAGCCAAATTGTCATCATGTATTGGTAACATATTTTTTGTCCAAGTTGGTAATACAATATTCATCTTCCACGCATCATCTATTTTTGTTATCTTTGTTATCAGTACTTGAATAATATGGTATTATGATGTCAGTGATTTTATGACGTCACGGGGAGCAATTATGACGTCATGAGCAAAATATGACGTTCCGGGGAACAAGATATGACGTCACATTGTCGTTATGACGTTATGAAAAAATATATGACGTCACAATAATGTTATGACGCCGCGGGGAGCAAGAGAGGACGTCATAGTAACGTTCTGACATCACGAGGAACAACATATGACGTCACAATAATGGTACAGTATTACGACTCGGGGAACAAGATATGACGTCACAGTGACGCCGAGAAGCGTTCTTGTACATCGATTCTTCCAACCTTTGATTTTGTTTATCGTCAGGTTATTACATATATATATATATATATATATATATATATATATATTTCTAAACAGAAATGTAGTAGCACATTTGTAAATGACACACAGGAACCCACAGTCGGAGAAAAAAAAACTTTGAATAAAGAAGAATCCTATATTTCGGCTATCAACTGTAGCCCTCTTCAGGAAAGTACTTTCCTGAAGAGGGCTACAGTTGATAGCCGAAATATAGGATTCTTCTTTATTCAAAGTTTTTTTCTCCGACTGTGGGTTCCTGTGTGTCATATATATATATATATATATTTTATTCATCCTGTAGAGGAGTTCTTTACATTTTTATTCTGGCTAAAGCCGAGCGATTCTATTCAGTGCAGATGGTTGCAGTCTTCGTCTTAAAAGATTCAAACATCAGTGTCTAAAGTCGGTATGTAGCAACCTTAGGGTAATACTTGAAAGACTTTCGGGGGTATTCAGGGAACCTTCTGTTTTGTGTTCTCACGCACTAAAGATAATTACTTACTCAGTGAACCTACAAAGGGTCGAGGAACTCTGGGTTTGAAGAAAGAGACACTGATGGCCGAGTTGGATGGTGTCCGCACGCTTGAGGGAAGTGGGGTTCTGTTGGTTGTCACGGCTGGAATCGTTGTGTTTGCTTTTAGTGACATTTATCTTATGGATTATAAGAAAAAGGTCCTGGTCGGAAGGTCTGGGATAATTATAGAAATCTGGTTTAAGTAACAGGCAGCTTGTTGTTCAAACATCTTCAGTTGGTTTATAAGTTTTCGTTTGGTTTGTAAAGGACAAATGACTCTTTATGAACGATAGATTGTGGTTATTTGAATCATTTGGTTGTCGTATTACAAAAAAGGAAAAAAAAAAGGTGTTGGCTCTTGGAGTTGTGATTCATCATAAAACTTCTCTTATTAGGAACGTCACGTCACGGCAGACTGCCCAGATAGCAGCCAGGGTGGAAGGCACGTGAAACAGTCATCATACTCAGTAGAGTCCCTTTATACTCAGAGTTGCGACAACTTCGCAGAATGGCCACAAAATGGCGGCGTGTCCGGAACTCTCGCAATTTTCTGTATAAAGGGATTCTGTATAAAGAGACAATTGGTACATTCGAATAAGCAACAGCCTTGCATGTTCAATGACCAACCAC
>NC_134785.1:62195410-62210410 GCF_046742065.1 Oratosquilla oratoria | reverse complement strand
AGGCGCATTCGAATTAGGATCTCTTGTGTTAACCCACGATCTTGCTGGGGAAGTTCTTTTCCCACGGGGGCAAATGAAACTGTTCGGGGTTTGCCATAATGAAGTTCTTAGTTTATAGGAAAATTGTGTAAAAGATAAATATCTAGTATTTATTTTCTTTATTTTTATTCTATTTATTTTTATTTTTATTTTGTTGTAATTAAATTTTTTATTTATTCTTTTATATGATCAATTTATTTAATTAATTTTATTTATTCATTATATGGTATATATATTTATTCAATTATATATTTATCTATTCATTTAATTTTTTTTATTCATTTATCTATTAATTTGATTATTATATATATATATATATACATATATCATTTATATATATATAAATATATATAAATATATATATATATAATCTATATATATAGAAATATATAGAAATATATATATACATATATATATATATATATATATATATATATATATATATATATATATATATATATATATGTATCTTTTTAGTTTTTAGTTTTTGACCGTCAAATGCAAAGAATGGTTTAGCTAGGTTAGATGAAACCGTATAACGTTAGCTAGAACAAAATTCTTCAAATTGAACAAAAAAGAAAAAATAGAAAACGAATCTTCTTTCGTGGGAGGCTCTTTAACTGACCGAAATTGCCTGGATGCAATTTGTAAAGCAAAGTATCAGATGAAAATATTTAGTTTAAGTAGACATATTTAATCTTCCTTCCCCTTGAACAGCTTCCCCGCAGCTGAATAAGATGCCTTGTCGTTATTGAATAAAAACGTAATTAAAGAAATAAATGGGAAGATAGATAATATATTGTGATTTAATGTAATGGTGAAATGGATAGATATGAAACAAATTGATGAATGGAGAAGTAAATAGATGGATAAAAAGACGTTGCAATAAGTTACTCATGATTAATTGACCCTAACCTTTCTGCTGCAAAAGTGTCACGATATATATATATATATATATATATATATATATATATATATATATATATATATATATATATATATACATATATATACATATATATATATATTTTTAATCACTGCATACTCTGCATTGGTAATCTTCTTTAGACTTTCTATTGTACTGAGTAGTTTCTTCTCTGAAGCAGGGAGAGAAATATAATATTTCCGAACGAGTCCATGTTTGGAAATAAAAACCAACATTTAACGACGTTTCGCCTACACATTAGACATCTTCTGGTAATTTTATTGAAAACATTCCTTACAAGATTATAAATACAGAAAAGAAGACATTAAGGAGAGGTTATTGGTTACAAGTAATGTTGTATGGGTGACACGGGAAGCTCCGAAGAGTTCTAAAGTACCACACATATTTTGTTGAATGTTGATTAATGGCATATGGTCTCTAATAAAACAGCCTCTTTCAGTTTCTTCATGTTATTGTTCTTAACCAAAATTGATTTGCCTACATTTAGTTGATCCCGTGTATTGTGGGATTTTGTTACGTGGGTTTTTATCGCGCCATTTTGCATGTGTTGTGTGAGCCTCTGAGTTAAAGTTTGTGTGGTATGGCCTATATACTCTTCTTTGCAAAGCACACCGTCTTTGTATAAATTACATGAGTATTTATATACCACATTATTTTTCTTAAGTTTATCCGTGGTAGCTGCCATATTGTTTTTCATCTCTTAATGTCTTCTTTTCTGTAATTATAATCTTGTAAGGAATCTTTTCAATAGAATTACCAGAAGATGCCTAATGTGTTGGCGAAACGTCGTTAAATGTTGGTTTTTATTTCCAAATATGGACTCGTTCGGAAATATTATATTTTCTCTCCCTGCTTCAGAGAAGAAAATACTCAGGAGAATAGAAAGTTTAAAGAAGAGGATCACCAATGCAGAGTATGTAGTAATTTTTAATAGAAAATGTATCGATGAAAACCTGCTCCCTAAATTCACTAATACATATATATATATATATATATATATATATATATATATATATATACATATATATATATATATATATATATATACATACACACATATACACCGAGGGATTCTTCCCCCTTACAAGAGAGGTAGCCAAGTCAAAGACACCCACCCACTCCCACCCCCCATTCCACTCCCATCCACCATCCTTAACTCCCCGTGGAACTCCTGTCTCCTGAAACTCCCACTGAAATGAACAAAATCGCCTACCAATACGGAAGGGGTTAAATTCGTGGGTATTACGTGTGATATCCTTTGCAGGAAGTTCATTCCACCTACGCTCTCTTACACAAACTCATGCTCTTTGCTCTTTGCTCTTTGTTGGATTTTTATTTCCTCTTCTTCCGGTAATCGATATTTCAGTAGTTGTTGAGCGTCTTGAACTACCCCTGTCTGAGATGGCTAGGGCGAGGCCTCCTTAAGTAGGATTATTTGAAGCAACAGGGAACTTAATATAGTCTCCCCTTACTACGAACTCTGTTGTTGTCGATAGGACTCAAACTGTCTCCGTCCCCGACCTCCACCACAAGAAGCGACGCTCTAAATCGCTCGCCCATCGAACATCGGGAATTACCAATAAGAACACAAACCATATCATCCAATGCTTATTTTGTTTACTTTTTTTTAATTGTTTTTATTTGTTTATCTTTTTAATGGGCCTTCGATACTGTCGTGACTGTAACATGTGATCTCGAAGACGCTATTACATTCGCTGCGTGTATCCCATCTTCATTTCTCAAAAGTTATTTTCTAGTTTTCTAGATAAAAAAGTAATTTCAACAATATACCTTCGTATATGTCAATTCATTTGCAGTCAGAAACATTCAAAAAGATTGTCTTAATCATTTAAAACCTGTTTTGTAAAATAATTAAAGATCATGATATTCTGACACGGTACATTCAAAGCCTTGTATTTCTGTCTTTATCTTGCATTTTAGTCTTATCATTTTTCACTCCTTTTTAAGGCTGTTCACTTTTAATTATATTTGTTTTGCTGGATATTTCTTGTATAAACAACCTAAGCGTCAGAACAAATTAATTACATTATATTCTTAGGAGAAAATATAATCTTTTTTATTCATAATCTAATATCATTGTAATAACGTACCATTGAGTGATCAGATTGGGGAACAAAGGCTTGCTTTGTAACCGCGTTTTTATTGAAAAAATATATAAGTAATAGTAGTAGAGAATAATTATTACCTTATCATATAGTTCCTTTTTACGAATTCATTTTGTCGATGTTTAGAAATATAGCAGTAAAATAAAGAAAACAGTCTTGTTATAAACTACATTTATATTACAGTCGTATATTTGATAAAAACAATTAATGAATAGTAACAGACACCTGTTGTAATCTATTATCATTCATGAATTTGTTTGAATATTAGTCCTCTGCCGTATAGGAACATAGCAGTAAAACACAGAAATTATATCACCGTGAAATAAATAAAAAGCCACCATGTTGTTATACTTTTATTACAATTTTTCAAACATTTTGTTTTATGTGATATTTGAACCGTAATTAGGCAATTTTAGTAATATTTCCAAATAAGTATTCAAGCGTAAAAATACTTTCAATACTTTGAAATTAAAACGCAAGCATTTCTTCAGGTGACATAAGACTGTAATTAAAAAAACAAAATTAATTGCGACACTGCTTCTGACCCAGGGCGGTGGGCAGGGTGCAGGGATGACCCGTTTGTGGATTTTTGGCAGAATGATCGTTCGACCCCACCACGCCGCTCGAGCTTTCCTCTGCTTGGTCTGGACTTCGATGATTGGACTCTTCGTGGCGGGACAGGGCGACTTCTGGCTCCAAACTTCGCCCGAAGTTCTCCTCCTTGTGATCCAGCTCTTCGTACTCACGACTGGATTCTTCGGGTTTTGCATCGCACGTGACCCGGGCAGAGGCCCCTGGAGAAAGGAAGAGCACTCTGACGAAAAGGTAACTCCAGTCGACGGTCGCTGCCCGGTGTGCAGGATCGAGATGGGCGAGCGGGACAAACATTGCCCACAATGCAACGTCTGCATTCGCGAGAGAGACCACCACTGCTTCCTGCTGGGGATTTGCGTTGGGGGCCGCAATTACCCCCACTTCTTCGGGATGCTTTGGTGCGGGTCTCTCTACCACGCCCTGAGCGCGTGCGCCACGGTGGCCCACCTCGCCGTGACGAGGGGCCAGGACGGGTACATCACCCAGGCCGTCCTTCTAAAGCTGTCTCTCGTTCCAGGACTTGTGATCTTTTTGCTCGCAGCGAGCCACTCACACCGCTTCTGTAGCCACCCGACCGAGCCCTGCAGAGAGCGCTTCTACAGGAAGGTCCTAAGCCAGCCTTCCCCCGACCTCCACAGCCTCCTGCTGAGGTCGAAGACCGAAAACGAAGAAGCTTCTTGTGATGCAAAAGAAGCAGACGGCGAGCTCGTCGAAGTCGTCGTTGAGTGAAGGAGTAAGAGCCCCATCTGATGCCCACCACCCTTAAGTAGCGCTCATAAGTGCCTGCATTTGACGTCTGTGGGAAGGAGTTAAAAATGATATTAATAATAATATAAACTTCAAGAAGAAGACTTTGGCACCCGGCGAAAGTAAGCCGTCTGATGCTCGTTCCTAACGCCCATGAAGCGGACTTGAAAAAAAAAAATGAAAACCTGAAGAACTCTGAAGAACTTGAAGACTCTGAACCCCTTCCAGGATAGAAAATTCTCCTGAAGAATAAGCCTGAGCCATTTGCCTATCATCGCCCTGTCCCCGGCGAGGAGGACCTCAAACGAAAAACCAGAAAAAATCTTTGAAGACTCTAAATCTCTTTTCTGGAGATACTTTGGGTTAACCCTTCCATGGGTTTTCCCTCAGCTGAATAAAATCGCTGCAGAGAAAATGTTCACAAGACTCGAGTCAGGGTTGATAGTTAAGCCAGCGTTATGCCAAATTTTGCTCAAAATATCTCTCTCTCTCTCTTGGCACCTTGGCACCTTGGTACCTTGGCACCTTGGCACTTTGGTACCTTGGTACCTTGGCACTTTGGCACCTTGGTACCTTGGCACCTTGGCACCTTGGCACCTTGGCACTTTGGCACCTTGGACGGAGTGCCAGCCTCGAGGCACACTCGTATTAGGATCTCTTGTATTAACCCACGACCTTGCTGGGGAAGTTCTTTTCCCAATGGGGCAAATGAAACTGTACGGGGTTTGCCATAATGAAGTTCTTAGTTTATAGGAAAATTGTTTAAAAGATAAATATCTATTATTTATTTTCTTTATTTTCATTCTATTTACTTTTTTTGTGATTAAATTTTCAATTTATTCCTTTATTTTATCTATTTATTTAATTGATTTGATTAATTTATCTATTATATGGTATATATATTTATTTATTCATCTATTTATTTATTCATTTAATTTTGTTTATTTATTTACTTATCTATTCATTTGTTTATTATATATATATATATATACATATATCATTTATATATATATAAATATATATAAATACATATATACATATATGTATATATCATTTATATATATATAAATATATATATATACATATATATATATATATATATATATATATATTATATATATATATATCTTTTTAGTTTTTAGTTTTAGACGGTCAAATGCAAAGAATGGTTTAGCTAGGTTAGATGAAACCGTCTAACGTTAGCTAGAACAAAATTCTTCAAATTGAAAAAAAAAAGAAAAAAAAAATAGAAAACGAATCTTCTTTCATGGGAGGCTGTTCTTTAACTGACCGAAATCGCCTGGATGCAATTTGTAAAGCAAAGTATCAGATAAAAATATTTAGTTTAAGTAGACATATTTAATCTTCCTTCCCCTTGAACAGCTTCCCCGCAGCTGAATAAGATGCCTTGTCGTTATTGAATAAAAACGTAATTAAAGAAATAAATGGGAAGATAGATAATATATTGTGATTTAATGTAATGATGAAATGGATAAATATGAAACAAATTGATGAATGGAGAAGTAAATAGATGGATAAAAAGACGTTGCAATAAGTTACTCATGATTAATTGACCCTAACCTTTCTGCTGCAAAAGTGTCACGATATATATATATATATATATATATATATATATATATATATATATATACATATATATTTGCATATATATATATACATGTATATATATATACATATATATATATATATATATATATATATATATATATATATACACATATATATAATAAACCCTTCAATTGAATCTGGTGTTTACTGTTTTCCAATATATATATATATATATATATATATATATATATATATATATATATATATATATATATATATATATATTTTAATCACTGCATACTCTGCATTGGTAATCTTCTTTAGACTTTTTATTGTACTGAGTAGTTTCTTCTCTGAAGCAGGGAGAGAAAATATAATATTTCCGAACGAGTCCATGTTTGGAAATGAAAACCAACATTTAACGACGTTTCGCCTACACATTAGACATCTGGTAATTTTATTGAGAACATTTCTTACAAGATTATAAATACAGAAAAGAAGACATTAAGGAGAGGTTATTGGTTAAAAGAGTTATGTTGTATGGGTGACACGGGAAGCTCCGAAGAGCTCTAAAGTACCACACATATTTTGTTGAATGTTGATTAATGGCATATGGTCTCTAATAAAACAGCCTCTAAAAATTTCAGTTTCTTCATGTTATTGTTCTTAACCAAAATTGATTTGCCTACATTTAGTTGATCCCGTGTATTGTGGGATTTTGTTACGTGGGTTTTTATCGCGCCATTTTGCATATGTTGTGTGAGCCTCTGAGTTAAAGTTTGTGTGGTATGGCCTATATACTCTTCTTTGCAAAGCACACCATCTTTGTTTAAATTACATGAGTATCTATATACCACATTATTTATCTTAAGTTTATCCGTGATAGCTGCCATATTATTTTTCATCTCTTAATGTCTTCTTTTCTGTATTTATAATCTTCTAAGGAATGTGTTCAATAAAATTACCAGAAGATGCCTAATGTGTAGGCAAAACGTCGTTAAATGTTGGTTTTTATTTCCAAACAGGGACTCGTTCGGAAATATATTTTCTCTCCCTGCTTCTGAGAAGAAAATACTCAGAAGAAAAGAAAGTCTACAGAAGAAGATCAGGGTATGCCGTGATTTTTAATAGAAAATGTATCGATGAAAACCTGCTCCCTAAATTTACTAATATATATATATATATATATATATATATATATATATATATATATAATATATATATATATATATATATATATACACACACACACACCAAGGGATTCTTCCCCCTTATAAGGGATGTAGCCAAGTCAAAGGCATCCACCCACTCCCCCCCATTCCACTCCCATCCACCACCCTTAACTCCCCGTGGAACTCCTGTCTCCTGAAACTCCCACTGAAATGAACAAAATCGCCTACCAGTACGGAAGGGGTTAAATTCGTGGGTATTACGTGTGATATCCTTTGCAGGAAGTTCATTCCACCTACGCTCTCTCTTACACAAACGCGTGATCTTTGCTCTTTGTTGGAAATTGATTTCCTCTTCTTCCGGTAATCGATATTTCAGTAGTTGTTGAGCGTCTTGAACTACCCCTGTCTGAGATGGCTAGGGCGGTGCCTCTTTAAGTAGGATTATTTGAAGCAATAGGGAACTTAATATAGTCTCCCCTTACTACGAACTCTGTTGTTGTCGATAGGACTCAAACTGTCTCCGTCCCCGACCTCCACCACAAGAAGCGACGCTCTAAATCGCTCGCCTATCGAGCATCGGGAATTATCAATAAGAAAACAAACCTTATCATTCAATGCTTATTTTGTTTACTTGTTTTTTATTTGTTTTTATTTGTTTATCTTTTTAATGGGCCTTCGATACTGTCGTGACTGTAACATGTGATCTCCAAGACGCTATTACATTCGCTGCGTGTATCCCATCTTCATTTCTCAAAAGTTATTTTCTATTTTTCTAGATAAAAAAGTAATTTCAACAATATACCTTCGTATATGTCAATTCATTTGTAGTCAGAAACATTCAAAAAGATTGTGTTAATCATTTAAAACCTGTTTTGTAAAATAATTAAAGATCATGATATTCTGATAATGTACATTCAAAGCCTTGTATTTCTGTCTTTATCTTGCATTTTAGTCTTATCATTTTTCACTCCTTTTTAAGGCTGTTCACTTTTAATTATATTTGTTTTGCTGGATATTTCTTGTATAAACAACCTTAGCGTCAGAACAAATTAATTACATTATATTCTTAGGAGAAAATATAATCTTTTTTATTCATAATCTAATATCATTGTAATAACGTACCATTGAGTGATCAGATTGGGGAACAAAGGCTTGATTTACAACCGCTTATTTATTGAAAAATATATAAGTAATAGTAGTAGAGAATTATTATCACCTTATTATATAGTTCCTTTTTACGAATTCATCTGTGTCGTCATGTTTAGAAATATAGCAGTAAAATAAAGAAAACAGTCTTGTTATAAACTACATTTATATTACAGTCGTATATTTGATAAAAACAATTAATGAATAGTAACAGACACCTGTTGTAATCTATTATCATTCATGAATTTGTTTGAATATTAGTCCTCTACCGTATAGGAACATAGCAGTAAAACACAGAAATTATATCACCGTGAAATAAATAAAAACTACAATGTTGCTATACTTTTATTACAATTTTTCAAACATTTTGTTTTATGTGATATTTGAACCGTAATTAGGCAATTTTAGTAATACTTCCAAATAAGTATTCAAGCGTAAAAATACTTTCAATACTTTGAAATTAAAACGCAAGCATTTCTTCAGGTGACATAAGACTGTAATTGAACAAAAGAAATTTAATTGTTCTATCTGAAAATGGGTTATTTATATACTTCGTCTATTTTATGTAGTGCATTATTTCAGTGTTACTAATAAGTCTGTGATGGTAATTTATTGTTATTAAATGGAATTGTTCCTTCTCTCCAGATACATTTTACCAATTTTGTAATTTTTTTGAAATTCTGTGTTTGCTCTTTCCAAACTCCATTATGCTACATTTTTTGATAGTGAAGTTCACTTCAAATTTTGAGTCCATTTCCAGATTTTGTTCTGGTCCGATTGTACTAATTCACAGTCCTCTTTTGTTCTTACTTTCTTTAATATTTTGCGTCATCTGCAAAGGAATTCATATAACATTCAACTTCTTCATCTATGTCATTTATATATATAGCTAACATGATTGGAGCCAGTAACCGATCCTTGTTGGACACCACTTATCATTTCTTTCCACTTTGAGTGTTTGTCTCTAATTGCTATTTTCATTTTTCTCCCAGTCAGGAAATCCTCCAACCATTCTAATAATTTACCTTCGATGCCACCTATTGATTCTATTTTTCTTATTAATTTCTTATGTGGTACTTTATCAAATGCTTTTTGTAGATTGTGTGTGTGTGTGTGTGTGTGTGTGTGTGTGTGTGTGTGTGTGTGTGTGTGTGTGTGTGCGCGCGCGCGCAGTGAAAGACGCGCTACCTCATCTGGGTCAATCGACTTTTGATTTCCCTTCCAAATCTTCCCCCGCCCAGCCCTTCAGGGTTTGTGGATTTTTGGCAGAATGATCGTTCGACCCCACCACGGCGCTCGAACTTTCCTCGGCTTCGTCTGGACTTCGATGATCGGACTCTTCGTCGCGGGACAGGGCGACTTCTGGCTCCAAACTTCGCCCGAAGTTCTCCTCCTTGTGATCCAGCTCTTCGTACTCACGACTGGATTCTTCGGGTTCTGCATCGCACGAGACCCGGGCAGAGGCCCCCGGAGAAAGGAAGAGCACTCTGACGAAGAGGTAACTCCAGTCGACGGTCGCTGCCCGGTGTGCAGGATCGAGATGGGCGACCGGGACAAACATTGCCCACAATGCAACGTCTGCATTCGCGAGAGAGACCACCACTGCTTCCTGCTGGGGATTTGCGTCGGGGGCCGCAATTACCCCCACTTCTTCGGGATGCTTTGGTGCGGGTCTCTCTACCACGCCCTGAGCGCGTGCGCCACGGTGGCCCACCTCGCCGTGACGAGGGGCCAGGACGGGTACATCACCCAGGCCGTCCTTCTAAAGCTGTCTCTCGTTCCAGGACTTTTGATCTTTTTGCTCGCAGCGTCCCACTCGCACCGCTTCTGCAGCCATCCGACTGAGCCCTGCAGAGAGCGCTTCTACAGGAAGGTCCTGAGCCAGCCTTCCCCCGACCTCCACAGCCTCCTGCTGAGGTCGAAGACCGAAGACGAAGAAGCTTCTTGTGCTGCAAAAGAAGCAGACGGCGAGCTCGTCGAAGTCGTCGTTGAATGAAGGAGTACGAGCCCCATCTGATGCCCAGCACTCTTAAGTAGTGCTCATAAGTGCCTGCATTTGACGTCTGTGGGAAGGAGTTAAAAATGATATTAATAATAATATAAACTTCAAGAACAAGACTTTGGCACCCGGCGAAAGTAAGCCGTCTGATGCCCGTTCCTAACGCCCATGAAGCGGACTTGAAAAAAAAAAAAAATGAAATGAAAACCTGAAGAACTCTGAAGAACTTGAAGACTCTGAACCCCCTTCCAGGATAGAAAATTCTCCTGAAGAATAAGCCTGAGCCATTTACCCTATCATCGCCCTGTCCCCGGGGAGGAGGACCTCAAACGAAAAACCAGAAAAAATCTTTGAAGACTCTAAATCTCTTTTTAGGAGATGCTTTGGGTTACCCTTCCATGGGTTTTCCCTCAGCTGAATAAAACCGCTGCAGAGAAAATACTCATAAGACTCGAGTCAGGGCTGATAGTTAAGCCAGCCTTATGTCAAATTTTGCTCAAAATCTCTCTCTCTCTCTCTCTCTCTCTCTCTCTCTCTCTCTCTCTCTCTCTCTCTCTCTCTCTCTCTCTCTCTCTCTCTCTCTCTCACCTTATCCTTCCTACACAGTTCCTCAAAATAACACTCACACACACACACACACACACACACACACACACACACACACACACACACACACACACACACACACACACACACACACACACATACACACACACACAAACACATTTATTTATGGGGTTCTTGATCGAATAAATTGTTTGGTATCAATATCCTCGAAACAATACTGCTAACCTAAGTCACGCATTTTTATGATTGGGAATTAATCTCTATAAAAATTATAATAATGTTAAATAAAATATAATAAATAGATAAAATAAATGAATAAACAAATAGACAGACAAAAATGTGATAATAATAGTAGATACATAGGTAGAATAATAGATTGATAAAATAGATAAATACATGAATAATAGAATGGATAAATGAGAATAGTAATAATAAATAATAATAATTTCATAGATGAAATCATGAAAAGATAAATAAGTAAATAAAGAAGTGAATGAATAGACAAATAACTAAAATAAACAAATAAATTAAACAAACAAATACATAAACATAAATAAATATGAAGAAAAGATTTTATTACATTTAACTACTATTGACCACTTTTATGACTCTTCGATGCTATATTGTCCTCAAGGCTAGAAGCGCTGGTTAATGCTACCAAAATACCAGAGGTGAGCATGATTCGAAGAAATTGAAGTCCAATTAGCGATTACAAAAAAAAAAAAAAAAAAAAAATGACGTCGGACTGGATTGATCGCAAATCGCTTTAAATTTTCGACAGTTCGATTGCGATTATCCGATTCGAAAATGCGAATCCGACTTATCGGATGATCGGATAATCAGACTATCGTACTTCCGAATCGGATCGCCCACATCTGCAAAATACTAAATTAGTCACACTTGCAGCAACTTTAACTTAGACCAGGATCTAGATTGTCCCAGTGATTATATGGGTAGAGTTGTCATTTTAGTTATACAATGTATTGCGTACTGACTCCATATTGTATGCTTTCGATATATAGTATGGACCCTGGTGACACCCTTATGGACCAGAATCACGTAGTATTCTCATATGTCTGGAGACAAGTCTCAAAAAAAAAAAAAAAAAAAAAAAAAAAAATTTATATTATATATGTATATATATGTATATGTATATATGTATATATATGTATATATATGTATATATGTATATATGTATATGTATATATATATGTGTGTGTGTGTGTGTGTGTATATCTACATATATGTGTATATATATATGTATATATATATATATAAATTATATATATATATATATATATATATATATATATGTGTGTGTGTGTGTGTGTGTGTGTGTGTGTGTGTGTGTGTGTGTGTATGTATATATAATACATATATATATATATATATGTATATATATATATATGTATATATATATATATATATATATATATATATATATATATATATATATATATATGTATGTATGTATGTATGTATACGTATATATCACTTTCAACTTCTATCGTTCCTCCGTTCTGCTTTCCTTCTTAGAACTCTCCTTTAAGCCCCAGTCACACTATCACGATTCTCGTCAAATGTTGTGAATTTGAAAAGCTGCAGGACGACTTCGCCTACAGTATTCTAGACTTCACTAAGTCTACAATTCAACAATGTGTCTAATATTCGTATAGGTTTAACTTCTCTTAGTTCGTCATTCAGTTTCTCAACATATGACGCAAAGGTAATATGACATTTGGAGATTCGAAAAATAAAAAAATTGTAAGTGAAGTCGTTTCTACTCAAACGAACTCACTTTGAGTCGGGTATGAGTGACCGAAGGTTTACTACTTCGAAAAGAAGTTCTAATTATTGCGAAGTGATTTTAACTTGTACGAAAATGACAGTTGCCCTTAAGTCTATCGAAATAATATGAGGACGGGCCCTCTTATATTAGTACGACGTTTTGGTTGTTAAAGCTTTTCCAAGGACCTGGAAAAGCTATAACAAACGAAACGTCGTACCAATAAAAGATATGTCCTCACACGGACAGTTTAATTCGACATAAAAGACATCTTCCACAGCGCAAGATGGGGGGGTAATCTATTTCGGTCAATTCCCGAATAAATCGGACTTCAAGCATGAATGTAGTTAAAGATAAATCATTGACAAATGCATTAAAGTGAATCCAAGCATTAATGTAGTCAAAAAGAAATAATCGACAAATGTACTGAAGTGAAATTGGCCTAAAACAAATGAAAATCGCGAGATTATCAAATGAGGCGTATGGAATGGCCGGGGAGGTGGGGAGGGAGGGAATGTAAGGATAGACATCACATGATCTGTTTAGATGATCCAGACGTTCTTTGCTGCCGAAAAAGGTCTTGTGTATGGAAGTGCCCTGGACATGAATAAAATCGTCTGACGACAGGGAGAGTGCCATCCGGAAGAGGATGAAAGGTCATCCCAGATCCGTTGTTTCGTTCTCAGAAATAAGCATGAAACTCGTCACACAAGGTCGAGACGGACCGACCATAATGTTGCTTCAGCTCCTGTGTCGTCAAGACCTCCGTTATCAAGCTTTGTAATTTGTTTGTTTGTTTTTCTTTTTGTCTGCGTATTTCAGAGTCGCAGAAAATGTATATATAGTAGTAAATCGCTCGTAGAAGAGTGCAGAAACACTTGTACACACACACACATATATATACACATACACAAACGCACGTAGACAAACACACACACACACACACACACACACACACACACACACACACACACACACACACACACACACACACACACACACACACACACACACACACACACACACACACACACACACACACACACACACACACACACACACACACACACACACACACACACACACACACACACACACACACACACACACACACACACACGGCTCGGTGGCGCGGTTGGTAGAGTCCTAGACTGTCAGTACGGTGGTACCGGGGGTACTAGGTTCGAATCCTGCCCAGGGCTGAAATGATCTTAGTATCGCTGCGGTTCGAGTCGTTACTCCAACTCTCGTGGGCGGGGATTTGGGTGTGTGTGTGCGTGTAAGGTCTTAGCATTACCCATAGATCAGTCATACGAGCTCTGAGCTCTCTTCCGGGAGGGAAATAGCTGTCGATCACGAGTCCAACACGTGATCCAAAGACCAAGGTAAATCACACACACACACATACATTACATACACATGTTAGTAACCCCTTTGCTACATTGACACGGTTTACCTATTTCATTCTAGCAAGACGACTTGATTCAGCTGTGGAGGCGGACCCGGAGAACCTAGAACCTAGATCCATTGAGACCCTGTTCTATCTATTGTGTGTCCCTCAAGTGAATAAAATCGTCTTGCAATATATTAACATCCAGATCACGTCACTATCTTGCAGAGTTTGAGGCCACAGCATATCTTGTTTATAATTTCTCTTGGTCTTCCCATTCTTTAACACCTTCCGTATCGGGAGGTACTTTTACTCACACTTTGTCTGCCGTTATCGATATTTTTCTCCTCTATAGTATTCCCTCAGTGTCCAGGCTACACCCTTCCGTAACGATTGGTATTTTCGTCTTATAACCATGCTGCCGCAAGTGTAGCAGGTTTGCTACATATAGAGGTGGTTAACGGGTGATGTAAAGTCTCGGTTGGACTTTGTATTTATTGAGGTAAACTTCCGATATTTACAGCTGAAGATAAAGGTCTCCCCATGTGAGATATGGGAGAGAGTCTCCTCAGTCTTTGTCTATGGCGAGCGCAGTCGCCGTTATAAAATGGGAAAACGCCTAGATGAGTATGTTTGATGTAGTTGTCACGTAGGAAACGTCTTTGTGATAAGATATACATTATACGGGTGTTAGTTGCATTGCATGGGGTTTAGTTATATTATTGGATGTGGCTATTTATGACGTATATATTGAAGTTATGTGGCTTGGTAGGTATTAAGGAAAGGTCAATTGATCTGATGACATTAGGTACTTCCTTGTTGGGTGATGTCGCGATGGCGTCATGTTGTGATATGTTAGCATTCCTTGAGTCATGTGTTTTGTGATTGGGAAATTCGAGGTCAGCAAGATTGGAGGTCT
>NC_134785.1:62187910-62192910 GCF_046742065.1 Oratosquilla oratoria | reverse complement strand
GATGAGGAGAAGCAGGAGGAGGAGGAGGAGTAGGAGGAAGAGGAGGAGGAGGAGGAGGAGAGGAAGCAGGAGGAGGAGGAAGAGGAGTAGGAAAATGAAGAGGTGGAGGAGGAGGAGGAGGAGGAGGATTTTCCCCCGTGCATGAGACTTGGGGAAGACTTTGTCTTAGTGTCTGCCAAGGGGAAATAAAGGAATAAAGGGGAGCTCCCTTAGATGAATCTTAGCCTCTGTTTTCTTCTTTATGCGTTGCGTCCGGCTGCGGCCGAAGCCGCCAGTGGCCCGGGGATTGAACTGGAATCTTTGTCTTCACAGAAATAGATCGCAGGCGAATGCACGGCAGAATGATTCCAAATTCATTATTTATTTATATATTCATTCTTATTATTTAATAAATAAATAGATTAATCAATTAATGTATTTATTAATTTATTTAACTATCCACTTATTTATTTATTTATTTATCTATTTATCTATTTATTCTTAATTTCTGTAGACATCAGTCTTTATTCTGAGCGGCGCCAAATTATTTTATTGATTTGGTCACATCCCCGAAATGAAGAGGCTAATTCTGGCAAAAAAAAAAAAAAAAAATCTGGTTTACCCCAAAACAAAAATCTCCAAATTACTGTCAGACCCAAAGAGTTGATTTTTTTTTTTTTTTTTTTTTTTTTTAAGCCATTTCAGGTCTAGAGGTTCTCATAATCTGAATAAAATCGTTTATCATAAAGAATATTATTTTCGTTTTGGTTGAACGTCTTAAGTCCCCTGACCTTATAAGTGCGAAATTTAATTTCCACCAATTCTCGTGACGTAGAGATTAAATCAGTAAAAAATTACTGGAAATTATATTTGATTTCCCGAGACCCGAAAAGAACTTATTAAATTGAAGATTTTTTGTAAAGTCTTTATTTGTTTATTTATTTTCATGAATATATAATTGACGCTTGATTATGAATATACGAATATAGGAGTGAAGTTTTCCAAAAGTTTTATTACTATTTTTTTTTATAATACGTTCTAACAACTTCAGGCTATTTCATTCAGCTGAAAGGGCTAAAAATCATATTTATTAGAACATAAGAATGGAGGAGACTGCAGGAGACCATAGGGCCTACACTATAGTCTCTGTCCTCCAAGGATGTGGAATACGTCATGATTTACTACTAACCATTTTGCCAAATCAACCTTAATACTTGGCTCTTTCTCCCTTATATCTCATCTATGTGTTATTTTATATATTTTCTAGTCTGTATGTATTAGAGGAAGCTATATTATTTTTATTGTGTGTAGTAGAAGCAGCTACGTAGTACAATAAGTATATTTTTCTTAGGATTATAATAACGATATGAATAAATTCCATGACACGTGGCAACAGCGCTTTTTCCCTCCCATGTTGCCACATCGACGTCTCACCGGTAAGACAGGTGGAATGGGTTATAGCTAATCGTTGCTATGATCCTAAAACAGTGATGCTTTACTATATAGCTTCCTTTACTATATACATACATACATATACCAAGGCTTTTCCCCCCTTACAAGGGAGGTAGCCAAAAAGGAAAAGGCATAAAATCATTCCCACCCATTCCATCCCTGAATACACTCCACACCCCTCCACCCTCCCTCTTATCTTAGCACCTCCTGGATGACGGGTCATCCCTGCACCTTGTCCACTGCCCTGGGTCAGAAGCAGTGTCGCAAGACACAGCACATCCACAGCAAGGCCGCTTCATTAAATCGGCGACCCCCCTCTCCTTCCCCCCCATGTATAAAAGGAGAAGACGGGGAGAAAAAAGTAAGAAAAAGTAAAGTCTCCTTTACTATATACAAAATAAAAAATCAATCACTTTATAGATAGAAATTGAGAGAGGCATATAATAAGGTTGATTTGGCACAACGTATGCCAGCCCTAAACAGACTCCTTGAGGCGCACGGGGTATAGGCAGTTCCATGTCTATTACCACGTATCATCCCCATACATAAAGTTACCTTCTCTTAAAACAATCAATAGTTTCGACACTCACTACAAATCCTTTCGTTGCGATTCATGAGTTAAGTGGCCTATGATAACTGCATCCAGGGATTTTTTATTCAACTGAGGGGAACTTTCTAAGGATCTAAGGGATTAATCGAGATTAACCCTTATTTTTTGGCTGACGTCAAGCGGTTTTGTTCAGCTGAAGAATGACCCCCGACCGAAGAGATAAAAAAACCAGTCATATCAGAAATAGATAAATGAATAAGTAGATGAATAGATAAGTAGATGAGTAAATAGATGAAGAAACAGATAAGTAGGTAAGTAAAGAGATAATTAGATCAATAGATATATTGGCAAATAGATAAATAGATAAATAGAATACATAAATAAATATACAAACAAATAAATGGATAAGCAAATAAACAAATAAGAATTAGATAAACAAGTAAATAAATAATTAAATGAATAAATACATTAATAAATAGACAAATGAATAGATAGATAGATAAAAGATAAATAAATTGATGAATAAATGAATAAGTAAATGAATGAATAATTGAATAAATAAATTCATAGCTGAATTAACAAATAGATAAAATGTGATAGATGAGTAGATGGACAGATAGATCAATAGATAAATAGATTAACATGTGAAAATGGAAAAATAGATAAATAGATAATAGAATTAATAAAGAAATAAAAAATGTAAGAATAAGATAGAATACAATAAATGGTAATGAGAATTGGGTTGCTGTGTCAAGACATCATTAGTCTTCTTGACTCGACTCGATTAATTTGGTACAGTACAATTCGGAGTTTCAAAAATCCTTTGGATAAACATCAAAATAAAATGCTCTAGTGTCTACCAATTGACTACATTGTTACAATGATTTATAGTGATAAAGTATGCCGATAGGAGACCTTTAGGTCTTTAACGAGGTTGTAGTCTTCGATACATTGAGGGCTGTCCAGACTTCTGTTTTTTTTTTTTTTTTTTTTTTTTTTTTGTGTCGGAGATCTCTCTCCATAGACAGAAGAATCACAGAACGCCAGGGAATGGAAGGGAGGATAAAGAGTTCTGTCGGTCAGAAAAGAGGAAACAGAGGTCGGTCGGCCGGATGAGAAGGAAAAGAGGCCAACCGGCCAGGAGACAGGAAAAGGAGGCCGAACTGGACCGAAAGAGAAGTTGGTCAGCTGAGGTCCAGAAGAGAAGTAGGCCGAGGACTACATGGGAGTGAAGGAAGGCTGGCCTGCTGAGCGTACCTGCTAGAACAGTGGTTCCCAAACTGTGGGTAAATTACCCCCTGGGGGAGAGGTAAAAATTTTTCGGGGGTAATGGAGGGCTGACAAAAAAATTGAAAATAAAATAAGATAAAATAAAATCAAGAAAACATTACAGTACCCGGCATTAGGATTAAGGTTAACTTAGTACGTATAATTGTAAAACTAAAAATTAAAAGGTTGGGAACCACTGTGCTAGAGTAAAGAGAGGCTGGTTGGCCGGACACCACACAGGGCTAAGCATAGACCGGCAGACCGGATACAACACGGTTGGCAGGGAATCACGTGGGAATGAACCGAAGCCGGCTAGGGACCACACGGGAGGCCGATCATATACAAGTTAAGTAAAGGGCCATTTACACGGACAAACTGTTTGTCAAACCCGGTTTGTCAAACAAGTGTTTGAAGTGATGTTTGACCGTGTGAATGGGGTATTTGGTTGTCAAACACGTTTGACAAACATGTTTGACAACCAAATACCCCATTCACACGGTCAAACATCACTTCAAACACTTGTTTAACAAACCGGGTTTGACAAATCGTTTGACCGTGTAAATGGCCCTTAAAACACTCAAAGAACCAATCAATATAGTTCTTAACACCATAGATCCCTCAGAATGTTTTTGCTCTGCTGATTAAAATCGCCTGTCGACGGGTGCAACACAAGGGGAAGTGTTAATTTTTTATCTTTAGGAAAAGAAGAAACGTGTGGCTGAATACTAAAAGGTTAAATCAAAGGGAACTGAAGCAATTTCGATGGTAATTTTGAAATAGGTATTCAGTAATTATGATCATTTTGCGTATGAATCATTGCACTGAAAATAGACCTTCATGAGAACCAGTTATGTTATAACATGTCCAGCTGTAAAGAAAATAAATGAGAGACCGAAAAGTAGAAAAGAAAAAAGAAAAAGAAGGGAAGAGAGAAAGACAAAAACGAAAGAAGAAAGAGAAGAAGAATAAAGTCGGTAGGAAATTAAAAATAGAAAAAGATGAAAATGGAAGGGTCGAACAAAGGTAAAAGAGTAAGATTCTGTAATTATTGGATTTAAGAACGTTACTCTACTGATCTGTGTATTTTTGTATAACTTCAGTTGTCTGTGTATTTGTCCTCTTGTTTTCACTGGTTGGCTCTTATGTCTTTTTTCTGTTCCATCTTGTAGCTCTCTTTTGTATAGGCTCTAATGTGTCATTGTTATGTCATACAATATGTCATTGTGTTTGTGAATATGCATTTATTTATGTATTTATTTGTTATTTACATTATTATAGTTTTTATTTATTATTATTATTATTATTTTTTTTTTTTTTTGCATCCGACCTAGATATGGATCAAAAGGTCTCCTGTCGGCATGCTCCGCCTTTGTAATCCTTTGAATCCCAGATGGTGTCGCAATATTCGACAAAAGGTCCTCTCATAATCTGAATAAAACTGTCTGGCATCAGGCAGGAAAAATGTACAAATGTGTGATTACAGAAGTTGATAACTATTTCTCAACCTGTACATATATTCCGTCTGTCTTCAGGCGATTTTATTAATATGTAAAACAGACCCAACCAACGAGAGGAATAAAAACTCACTCTTGAGTGGTTTAATCTTCCATTGTTAAAAATTAAATTTGCTTGGCGCCCGGTGATTGTATTCAAGACTCAATCTAATGGATTAAACTCCCTCGACTATCTCGCTGATGTTGACGGCTTGTATGCTTGATGTAACTCTCGCCTGATGATATCGTTCAGGAGA
>NC_134785.1:62170410-62182910 GCF_046742065.1 Oratosquilla oratoria | reverse complement strand
AATTAAGATTCTCCCATAAGCCTTCCCTACTACACTCAACAGGCTAATCCCTCTGAAATTACTACATTCACACTTGTCCCCTTTTCCCTTGTAAAGAGGAACTATACAGGCACTACTCCAGTCCTCCGGTACTTTACCCTCTCTCCAGCAAACATTAAATAATCTCACCAACCAGTCCACCATCACTGAACCTCCCTTTTTCAGACATTCTGCATGACATCCATCCAGACCAGGTGCCTTACCTGCTTTCATCATCTTTACAACTGCCTTCACCTCATCCTTCCTTATTTCTCCTCCGTTCTCCTCACTCATCACTCTCATTTTCTTCGTATTTCCCACTGCAGCTATCTTTCCTTCCCTATCCTCCTTCACATTTAGCAACTCCCTAAAATATTCTGCCCACAATGAAAATATAAAAAATTACAGTCCGGACCCAAAAGCACCACACGGGTCGCCTATCGCCGCTCTTTCTGTCCTGCTTGTGCTTAGCTCCCTTATCAGTGCAAATCAAAACTATCAAACAACACCAAAACTGAATGACAAAAAGAAATTGCAAAGTGTAACTAGTGTCCGCTGAAAAAAAAGGGGGGAGGGGGACAAAAAACAATAAAAGACAAACCCGACAAAATGACAATTAACTCAACAGCAGCGAAACAAAACAGTAAACAAAACAAAACCAATTCTGAACAATAAAAGAAAAGGAAAATGATGACAAAGAATAAAGTAACATCACAATGGGACTACCAAAAAATAAAAAGCGCAAAAGACACACGAATGCCAAACATCAAGTCCAGTGTTTCGAAATTTTCCAATAACATGGCTCCTGGACTCCAGCTCTTTACGAACATATATACATATGTATATATATATGTATATATATATGTATATATATATGTATATATATATATATGTTTATATATCATACACACACACGCACGCACACACACACACACACGCACACACACACACACACACACACACACACACACACACACACATATATATATATATTATACATACATGCATACATATGTATATACATATATATATATAATATATATATATATAACATATTTGTGTGTGTGTGTGTACGTGTGTGTGTGTGTGTGTGTGTGTGTGTGTGTGTGTGTGTGTGTGTGTGTGTGTGTGTGTGTGTGTATGCGCATGTGTGTGTTGAGCTTCCTCCGTGTCTGAATGATATATCTGCCAAGGAGTAAATCTAAAATTGATATGCCTGAATAGAACTATTTGCTCAACAAAATTTACCTTTACCTGCCTTTTGACGTAAACCTCGTCGCGACATTCGATACTTCTTGGAGGGAATTTCATGAGGTCAGAAAAGGTCAAATGTCCATAAGGTCTGATTTACGATGTTACGGGGCTGAAATTCACCCCTTTGGTGAAATGGCAAGTCACGCTATTTTCATAGATTAGCATACCCAGTGGATGGAGAATTGATGCTCAAAGAGCATTTTTATTACATTATCTTCTTAACCCTTTCCACATCGGGGAACGATTTTTTCATTTTATTCTGGTCGTCTCCAGGCTATACTATTTACCTTGATGGGGCTTCTTTCATAGCAAAAAGGTTATGCCTCACCGCAAGACACCCCTTCTTTACGTGTTGGTAATTTTATTTTGGTTGTTAGTGCCTCTGTGTGGTTTAATTCAATTCCGTGGTTCCCTGTCTGGAGTAAAGGGTAATATTTTGGCTTTGGCTGCTTTCTGACTTTCCTTGGAGGTCTAAACGAGGGATTTTTAGTGTACATACCAATGTATACAAAGATGTCATACCTGGTAAACCCTACGGTATAGAATGTTTGGGTAATGTTAGGTTTGTTGCTGTTGTTGTTTGTGTTGGTATTATTATTATTATTATTATTATTATTATTATTATTATTATTATTATTATTATTATTATTGTTATTATTATTGTTGTTTTGGTGTTGTTTTGTTGTTGCTTTGTTGTTATTATTATTGTTGTTGTTATTATGTTGTTATTGTCATTGTTATTGTCATTGTCATTGTTATTGTTATTGTCATTGTTATTGTCATTGTCATTGTTATTGTCATTGTCATTGTCATTGTCATTGTTATTGTCATTGTTATTGTCATTGTCATTGTTATTGTCATTGTTATTGTCATTGTTATTGTCATTGTCATTGTTATTGTCATTGTTATTGTCACCGTTATTGTCACTGTTATTGTAATTGTTATTGTCATTGTTATTGTTATTATCATTGTTATTATCATTATCATTGTTATTATTATTATATATTTTTCATTAGTATTATCAGTATTATTAGCATTGTTAGTATTATTATTATTATTGTCGTCGTCGTCGCTACCGCCACCACCATCAATCATCATCACCATCACCATCACCACCACCATCACCATCACAACTATCACAACCATCACCACCATCGCCACCGTCACCACCACCACCATCAATCATCATCACCATCACCATCACCACCATCACCACCATCACCAACATCACCATCAAATGACGGAGGTTGGAGAGAGGGGAAAGAATCATTCAGTTGATTAAAATTGCCTGACGGCAACCCGTCTTTGACAAGTGAAGGGATGGACATTTCGAGCACATGGACTTGTTTATGATAAGAATAATCTTGTTTTATTATATGTTTTTCCTTTTTCCTCTCTTACTCCCCTCTCTCTCTCTCTCTCTCTCTCTCTCTCTCTCTCTCTCTCTCTCTCTCTCTCTCTCTCTCTCTCTCTCTCTCTCTCTCTCTCTCTCTCCCTCTTTCTTTATCTTTCTTTATCTCTCTTTATCTCTCTTTCACTCTTTCTCTCTTTTTCTCTTTTTCTCTTTCTATCTCTTCCACTCCCTCTCCCTCTCCCTGTCCCTCTCCCTCTCTCTCCCTATCTATCTATCCAAAAAGTTCCCTTATGTATTTGTTCGTCTTCATTTTTTTCTCTTGTTTCCATCTTTATTTTCCATTATTTTTCTTTTTTCTTCTTCTTCCTGTTTTCACTTTTTTTTTATTATTTCTTTTTTCTTCTGCCCTGTTCCGGAGAATTTACATTTCTCTTTTCATCAAAATTTATTTGACTTCAGTTGCCTTGAATGTAAATTATCTTAACCTTTTTACTTTATAACTTTATGATTTACTTTTACTTTATAACTTTATAATTTATCTTAGCCCTTTTACTTTATAACTTTATGATTTACTTTTACTTTATAACTTTATCATTTATCTT
This sequence comes from Oratosquilla oratoria, assembly GCF_046742065.1. Classification (NCBI taxonomy): domain Eukaryota; kingdom Metazoa; phylum Arthropoda; class Malacostraca; order Stomatopoda; family Squillidae; genus Oratosquilla; species Oratosquilla oratoria. Next base: position 62,179,682 of record NC_134785.1, on the reverse strand, counting down.
AACCTTTTTACTTTATAACTTTATGATTTACTTTTACTTTATAACTTTATAATTTACCTTAACCCTTTTACTTTATAACTATGATTTACTTATACTTTATAAAATTTATAATTCATCTTAAACCCTTTTACTTTATAACTTTATGGTTTACTTTTACTTTATAACTATAATTTATCTTAACGCTTTTACTTTATAGCTTTACAACTTTTTAACCTCATTCTAGTTGCCGTAAGAGAATTCTAATCATATGAAGAAAACTTCCTAGATAATGAACGACTCAAGCTGTTTACCACGATGATATTATAAACGACTAAAACCATCTACCGACAGGGAAATCAAGGTTCTAAAGGGGTCTGGATCCTTTCTAATGAGATTGGATCCCCTTTAAAAGGGTTGAATCCCCCTGAAGGTGGTTGGATTCTTTTTTAGAAGACTCTGATTCTTTAAGAGGAACTCAACCCTATTGAATGGGATCAAATCCCATTATAAAGGATATAATCCCATTAAGAACGATGCAGTCACATTTTTAGAACCCAATCCTCTTAGCTAAGGGCATCACGTGATGAAATTACATCTTGGGTATCGATGGGTTTACATACGCTTTCGAATGAATACAAGAGAGGAATACAAGAGAGGAATACAAGAGAGGAAAAGAAGAGAGAGGGGAAAAAGAGAGAGGGAAAAAGGGAGAGGGAAAGAAGAGAGAGGGAAAGAAGAGAGAGGGAAAGAAGAGAGAGGGAAAGGAGAGAGAGGGAAAGAAGAGAGAGGGAAAGAAGAGAGAGGGAAAGAAGAGAGAGGGAAAGAAGAAAGAGGGAAAGAAGAGAGAGAGGGAAAGGAGAGAGAGAGGGAAAGGAGAGAGAGAGAGGGAAAGGAGAGAGAGGGAAAGGAGAGAGAGGGAAAGAAGAGAGAGGGAAAGGAGAGAGAGAGGGAAAGGAGAGAGAGGAGAGAGAGGGAAAGGAGAGAGAGAGGGAAAGGAGAGAGAGAGGGAAAGGAGAGAGAGAGGGAAAGGAGAGAGAGAGGGAAAGGAGAGAGAGAGGGAAAGGGGAGAGAGAGAGGGAAAGGAGAGAGAGAGAGGGAAAGGAGAGAGAGAGAGGGAAAGGAGAGAGAGAGAGGGAAAGGAGAGAGAGAGAGGGAAAGGAGAGAGAGAGAGGGAAAGGAGAGAGAGAGAGGGAAAGGAGAGAGAGAGAGGGAAAGGAGAGAGAGGGAGGGAAAGGAGAGAGAGAGAGGGAAAGGAGAGAGAGAGAGGGAAAGGAGAGAGAGGAAAAGAAGAGAGGGAAAGAAGAGAGGGAAAGAAGAGAGAGGGAAAGAAAGAAGAGAGAATAAAGAAGGTAAAAGCGAGAGAAATATAGAAAAGAATGGAAACAAAATATACGAAAGGAAAAAAGAAGTAAGAGATGAATAATATTAAAAAAGGAAAGAAAAAGACAAACTAAGGAAAGATAGAGGGAAAAGAAGGAAAAACTAATAAAAACACAAGGGAACTGGAAATAATGATAATAATAATAATAATAATAATAATAATAATAATAATAATAATGATGATGATGATAATGATAATAATAATAATAATAACAATAATAGTAATAATAATAATAATAATAGTAATAATAATAATAATAATAATAATCATAATAATCATAATAATTAATAACAACAACAACAATTGATGACTATGATGATGATGATATTAATAGTAATTATGATAATTATAATGATACACACACACACACACACACACACACACACACACACACACACACACACACACACACACACACACACACACACACACACACACACACACACACACACATAACCAAAAGGCCTTTCCCCCCTTATCGGAAGGCTAGCCGATCCAGCGCATACACCCTACTTATCCCCCACCCTCCACACACAAACACATTCCTTCTCACCTCCCATTTTAGAACCTTGTGAATAATAATAAAAATAATAATAATAATTAATAATAATAATGATAATGATAATAATAATAATAATAATAATGATAATTAATAATGATAATGATAATAATGATAATAATGATAATAATGATGATAATGATGATAATGATGATAATGATGATAATGATAATAATGATAATGATAATGATAATTAGTAATGATAATAATGATAATAATGATAATAATTAATAATAATAAATAATAATAAAACTATAATCAAGAACAGGACAGTAGTTCCAGATATCGACCTTCCACGAAGAACAGAGAGCCCTTCAAATACCTTTGTCCATGTTCACACACTCACTCCTCCAGTTCACGACTTCCTGGAATGCTGGAAGGGGTCTTTGGTGTCATGCTTGACCAGCGGCCCCCCCCCCGCCCCCCCAGGTTCCATAGCCCGAAGCCTTTCCAGAATTCCTCCATTAGGACTCGCCTCCGTAGACTTCCTGGAATCCTTTTTTCATGGCTACCTGCGGCCGAAGACTTTAGGGCAAGTGGCAGTCAGCGGAGGCTATTGGATATACGGGCAGGGATTGATACTGATCGTGCAGTAATGGTGTACTTAATTTGGTGGGAAATCAGTGAGGATAGCAGAGATATCTTTTACGGGAACGTTCATAAGGCTTAAGTCGAGAGTTAAGAGAGGAGGAAAAAAAAAAGAAGAAAGAAGGAAAGACAGTAAGAAAAGAGAAATTAAAATTAAGAAAAAAGAAAAAGAAAATTAAAAATTTGAAAAATAAGAAAAAAGAAATAAATAAGGAAAGAGAAAGGAATAAAGATGAAAAATAAAGCATGAAGAAAAAAGAAAATGAAAAAGGGAGAAAGAAAGAAATAAGGAAAGAAAAAAGAAAGAGTGAAAAGATAAAGAAAAAGTGAAGGTAAAAGAGGAGAGAGAGAGAGAAAGAGAGAGAGAGAGAGAGAGGGCGAGAGAGAGAGAGAGAGGGCGAGAGAGAGAGAGAGAGAGAGGGCGAGAGAGAGAGAGAGAGAGAGAGAGAGAGAGAGAGAGAGAGAGAGAGAGGGCGAGAGAGAGAGAGAGAGGGCGAGAGAGAGAGAGAGGGCGAGAGAGAGAGAGAGAGAGAGGGCGAGAGAGAGAGAGAGAGAGAGAGGGCGAGAGAGAGAGAGAGAGAGAGGGCGAGAGAGAGAGAGAGAGAGAGGGCGAGAGAGAGAGAGAGAGAGAGAGGGCAGAGAGAGAGAGAGAGAGAGAGAGAGAGAGAGAGAGAGAGGGCGAGAGAGAGAGAGAGAGAGAGAAAAACAAGCATAAGAGACAAACACTGCTTGTGTTGCATGGTGTACCGACTGCCAAACGCCGTGACCGGACCACGGATGACTGCCTCATCCAACTCCGTATTGTGTCAAAGCCAGCTGTTCAAGGACTGGCGGCTTTCTAAGCCGCCCTTCTTTCACGGAGAGGGAGGCTGTGGAATTCACTTCCCCTTTCTGTAATTCCCTGGTTCGTGCTCGGGGCGTATCTCAACTTATTGATTTTGTTTTGTTTGTCGTCAAACGATCATATTCATATGATGCATAGCGCCAAGACTAAGCAATGTATCCCATTGATGTCTGCATTTGTTTTCCTCAAAGATCTCTCTCTTGTTAAATCATTGAATATTAGCAAACGTCATCAATTTTATCTTTATCATGTTCAGACATTATATATATAAAAAGTTACTATATTTCTATATATACAGTATATTGGTTCTCTTTGAATAAATAAAAAAAAATCATGTCGATAGAAAATAATGACAGACATTTGTTGGATATCTCTGACATATAAAGGATGGATCGGGTGTCTGCCTTCTTCCTTTAGGCCTATAAAGATCACTAACAAATAATTTGAATTGTCTGACGATCGTTAAAGCGATACACACAATACGACCACATCAAAAAGTAAACGTCAATTAGGTCAACCAAGAACGTACGAGGGAAAATACTTCAGGTCTCCTCAGCTGAATGAAATCGCTTGGAGGAAGCCAGAATGAATTAGATAAAGAGAGCCATGAGATTGTGAGAGGATTGATCCAAAAGGTTGGTTTTAATTCTCTGGATGCCGGAAGATTTCTCCAATTGAATAAAATCGTTCGTCAGGTGGCAGACAGAATCGATCTTGGCTTTGAAATAGTTCGTGTGAAAATATATATCCACACACACACATATTCACACACACACACACACACACACACACACACACACACACACACACACACACACACACACACACACACACACACACACACACACACACACACACACACACACACACATATATATATATATATATATATATATACACATATACACACACATATAGACATATATATATATATATATATATATATATATAAATATATGTATATATATATATATGTATATATGTATAAATGTATATATATATATGTATATATATGTATATATATATATATATATATATATATATATAATATATATCCAAAAACAAATAAGTACAAAAATATTAATTAGATAAATAGATAAATGAATAAATAGATAAATAGATAGTCAAACGAACAAATAATCAAACAAATAAGATAAATATACAAATAGATTTTAATATAATGAAATGAAGAAAGAAGAAACAAGAAAGGAAAAACACAAAATAAAAGGCTGATGGCGGACGCAATAAAATAGGAACTGATACCCGGTTGTGTAAAGTGCTCATCGTAGTCATTAACGAGGCTTTCAGTCCCGAGGGAGCTGCCACAAAGATGAATAGATTAATGTAGTGGCTTAATAAATAAATAGATAAGCAAATAGACAAAAAAGTGAATATATAAAAGAATGAATAGATTAATAAATAGATAAATAAATAGGTTAATAGATAAACAAATGAACAAATAGTTAAATAGATAATAAATGATTAAATAAATTTATAAATAAAAACATAAGGGATTATGTAGTCGGGCCGAAAAGGAGTTTGAGAAAAAGCGAATTCCTCCGTAATGGAAACAAAGTTTATGGCTTTGCTAACACATTCTAGATTGGTATTTGATATTCCTCTCTTTTAGAATGTAAGGGATAAGGTAGTAGAATAAATGGCGTTTCCAGCCATTATCTGATTACATGTAGATATTACTTACAGAAATGGGGATATTAGTATGAGAAATGCAAAATTTATTTATTTATCTATTTATTCATTTTTTTTTTTTTTAGGAAGAGGTGCAAAAAATGTGTCATATGATTCTTTTTACTGCAGATTTATCTAGTAGTAGTTAGGAGTATCTCTCCATTACAAGATCTCTCTCAGAGGCAAGAATTATCAACGATTACATAAACTGGCAACAGAATCGGTGCCTACCCAAGGAATGCCCCCCCTTTTTTTTAGTTAAGGTAGAGAATCATCTGCCAAATGTCAACGTGGTATTTCTTGGTGCCTGACCGGGTTCTCAAGGTCTTTCGTGTTCCCTGAGGGAATTCCCCAGGAACACCAAAGCGGAAAGAATTCCTTTTCAGAGGCCTTCGTCGGAGGCTTCATAACAAGGTCATTATAAGAGAGTTCGACGCGTCAAAACACACACCTAAATCTCTTAATGCAACACTCGCCAACCGCCACTCGTGAGGACGTTTGGGCTTAGAACATAAACCCACTCCGGGAATTGGTGGTGCTGTATGCCCTGGGCCAATTGCCGAAGTGGGGTTATGTCATGGGCCCAAACGTCCTCACAAGTGGCGGTTGGTAAGTGTTGCATTAAGAGACATAGTGGTATCTCTAGCTTCGTTCTTAGGTGGAGGAAAATACAGAAAAACGAACGTTCCCAGTTCTCTTGTTGTGTTTCGTGTAATCTATAACCAGATGAATTAGGTGGGAGTGAATTTATGCATTTTGACATTGGCTACGTCCCTTGTAAGAGGGAAAAAGCCGTTGGTATATGTATGTATATGTATATACAGTAATATGTATATAATATATATATATATATATATATATATATATATATTATATATATATATATATATATATATATATATATATATACATACATATATATATATATACATAATATATATATATATATGTATATGTATATATATATTTTTTTCATAAACTACAATGCACTTAATTCTAAGTCATCAACATCGGAAGAACCGTAGAGGCAACGCAGAAATTGAAACATGGTACGCCCGAGGACTCGAACCTCCGGCCGTCACGAGACCAGTGCAGCAGTGACTTATACCATTACACATCTCTTGATGGTGTAATGGTCCAAGTTACTGCTGCACTGGTCACGCAATGGCCTTAGGTTTGATTCCTTGGGCGTACCACGTTTCAATTTCTGCGTTGCTTCCACGGTTCTTCCGAAGTTCATGGCTTAGAATGAAAGAGCATTATGGTTGATAAAAATGTATCTCTAATCACTGGGACCCATTCAGTGTTGCACACACACACACACACACACACACACACACACACACACACACACACACACACACACACACACACACACACACACACACACACACACATATATATATATATATATGTATATATATATGTGTGTGTGTGTGTGTGTGTGTGTGTGTGTGTGTGTGTGTGTGTGTGTGTGTGTGTGTGTAATGCTGTGACTTTACATGCACATACACACCCAACTCCCCTCCCACGAGAGTTGGAGTAACGACTCGCAGCGCAGCGATACTGAAATTATTTCAACCCTGGGCGGGATTTGAAGTCGGACCGTTGTAGTAGCAGTTGCGAACGCAACCACTGAGCCGTGTGTGTGTGTGTATTTACTTAGTTGTATTTTGCGGGAGGAGAGCTATGCTCGTAGTGACCCGCTATTGTATCTTTCCGCATCCAGTTTTTTCTTAAAGTCATGTATAGTTTTAGCACTCACTGTTTCCTCTTTCAGTTTGTTCCAGATATCTATCACTCCGTGTGGAAAGCTACTCTTTTTCAGATCTCTTCTGTAACTTTCTCAAGTTTCTTCTCGTGTCCACTTGTATTTCTTCTGTCCCATTTTAGATCATCCCTATCATGAATTTTCATCCCTTTCATAATTCTGTAAATGGTTATTAAATCACCTCTTTCTCTTCTTTGCTCCAAGGTTGGTAAAATTCCTTTGTTCAGTCTTTGTTCGTATGTCAAATTGCAAAGTGTTGGTGCCATCTTTGTCGTTGCTCTTTGAATTCTTTCGCTGTGTATTCCAATTTTGGTCTTATCAGTGTAATTAGTATTTTTTTTTTACCATTTCTTCATCCATGTAGTCAAAGGCCACTTTCATTGATCTTAATAAGTTAAAAGTTTCTCCGACTAATTTGTTGATATGTTTGTCTGGTGTCATATGATTTGAGATAGTTACTTCTAGGTCTCTTTTCGAGTTTACTTTTTTAACTTTCTTTGTACCAATTTTATATTGACCTGAGATTCTATTTTTGTTTTTTCCAAATTCCATTATACTATATTTCTTAATGTAGAAGTTAATTTCACTCTTCTGGGTGTGTATAATGACGAAAATGTATGAATATTGACAAAACATTGTCTTCCACAACGCTGTTCTTATCACCTTCCGGGTTTATGGGAAAGCTTAGCACGTTCGGGCTTCAGGTTCCTCTACAGTCAAAGGTACCGTTTGTCGTTAGCCGACGCAATTTGATTAATCAAAGTCGCCATTGAGTTTTGATGAGTTAATTTTCTTCTGGTCTCCTTTATCCTCCAAGTGTTTTAGATTAACTCTCACTTGTAGCTGGTCAGATGTGTCAGTATAATATTGCTTTGTTAAGCTTTTAGTACTTGTTCATTTCTTTATCAACTAGTTTATTTTTTCATTTTTTTTATTCATTTATCAATGTAACTATTCATTTATTAACCTCTGTCTATTTATCTATTTAGTCAATCATTTGTTATTTCCTTTATCTATTCATCTATTCAACTATTTACTTGTATAATCATCAACCTCCTTGTCTATTTATCTATTCATACATGTATTTCTTCATCTATTTATTGAGTAATTAATTAATTTATTTATTTATTTAATTATGAATTGATTTATCTATTTATTTATTTCTAGACATTTAATGATAAAATAATTAAATAAATAGCTACATAATTAGAATTAAATAAAAAATTATCAATAAATATATGATTGATATTCTAAAATCAAACAAATGAAAAAGAATAAATAGATAAATAGATAATATATAATGAAAACTAAATAGATAAACAAATGAACGAACTAGTAAATGAATGAATAAATGAATAAACAAATAAATAAATAAATAAATGAACAAATGAACAAATAAACAAATAAATAAAACAATTCCTCCTCAATGAAATCATGAATACCAACCATTACGTCAAAATTTGATATTAACAAAGGCAATGATCACCTCACTCCCAAGGGGGTGATAAAACGAACAGAGTAGATTCAATAAAAGGGTAACTGGCATCCTTGAAGAAATAATGCCCGGCGCTGTCAGGTAAAAAAAAAAAAAGAAAAAAAAAATCTTAGGATTAGATTTTTTTCTTACATCGATTGCATGTCGAACCTATGATTATCTAGTTTTCTGATACTTCTGTCTAGACGATAGACGGCGTCCTTTTTCAAGGAAAACCACCTCTTGCTATCGCATGCAGCAAGAAAAAAAAAGGGGGGGAAAAGAATTGTCATGAGTTAAAAGAATTGCTTCTTCTACTTGAGCGGCTCGGATGATGTCATTCATTATGAAAACTTCGGTGACGCAAAAAACAAAACAAAAAACAAAAACAAAAAACACTGAAACGTCTAAAAAACGTTTCCTGGAAACTTTTTTCTTTCTTTTTCTAAGAGAAAAAAGAAAAAAAGAAGAGGAAAACTTAAAAAATATAAAATAAATAAATGTTTGTGAGATTTAGAGATTTAGAGAGAGAGTTGGAGAGAATTATAGATTTTAGAAAGGGAGAGGGAGAGAGAGAGAGATAGAGAGAGAGTTGGAGAGAGTTAAAGAAGTTAGAAACAGAGAGAGAAATAGAGAAAGGGAGATATTCTTATGTTCTTATGAGAGAGAGAGAGAGAGAGAGAGAGGCAGGAAAGGAAAAACAACGACAAAAAAAAAAAATTATGCTATCTTGGCTTTCCAAAAACTCCGACCCCACATCCCCCCCAACTACCTCCCCCCCCTTCGGCCCGGAGGGAAGAACCGAGTAATTAAGGCTTTGCACAAAGAAGCGTAATTTTTCTAATTTGTTTTGGTTAAGGAAAAGCTAATTTAGACAACTCGGAACACTTCCTGAATGGCATCTCAAAATGCCAAGACCCCATTTAGGACAAATTTTCCTTCCCTAACGCCACCTAACACCCCTCAGCCAAATGAGATTATTTGTTA
>NC_134785.1:62157910-62165410 GCF_046742065.1 Oratosquilla oratoria | reverse complement strand
CTCCACCTCCTCCTCCTCCTCCTCCTCCTCCTCCTCCCCTTCTTCTTCTCTTCCTTTTCTTCCTCCTCCTCTTTCTCTTCGTCCTTCTTTTCTTCCTCTTCTTTCTCCTGTTCCCGTGGTTACTTTCTTGCGCAGCCGGTCGGCCCACTGGTTCCTCTCATCCTTTCTCCTTTCCTCACCCTCCACTTTATCGTTGCCTCCACTTCTCCCTCCACTTTATCTTCGCCTCCACTTCTCGACAGCATAACCACTGTCCGCTCCACTATTATTTTGTCATCCAAGTCATGAACCGACGCACGCTGGGCTGTTGACTGGTTTTGCAAAGGTCTTCATTGCCGCTCTTGAAGGGCGACTTGGCGGGCGTTATTCTTCCTGTAACGCATTCCTTACCCCGGGAGACACTCATTCGTCACAGTGGCACCTTTCTGATGGCGATGGGACCATACTCATCCTTATCGTAATACATTCGTTTTCACTTTGGCCGTTGACATGCTTTAAAAAAGAGAAGAAATATATATATATATATATATATATATATATATATATATATATATATATGTATATATATATATATATATATATATTTATATATATAAGTATATATACATATATAAATATATATACTGTATACATGCATATATACACACACACTCACTCACACACACACACACACACACACACACACACACACACACACACACACACACACACACACACACACACACACACACACACACAAACACACACACACACACACACATAAACACACACACACACACACACACACACGTATATATATATATATATACATATATATATATATATATATATATGTATGTATATATATATATGTGTGTGTATATACATATATATATGTATATACATACATATATATATTATATATATATATATATATATATATATATATATATATATATATATATATATATATGATATGTACCTATATATAGAAAGATGGAGAGAGAGAGCAATATAGAGGGGGGAGGGAGAAAGAAAAGTAGGAAGCAAAAGGCAGAAGGAGGAGGGGGAGGAGGAACAGGAGGAGGAGGAGGAGGGAAAGGCGGAAGTAGAAGATGGCAAAGAGACCCTGAGGGAGGGGAGGGAGGGAGGGAGGGGAGAGGAAAGAATTGGACAAGGAGTAAAGGAGGAGGGAGGGAAGGAGGAAGTCATAGGAAAGGACGCTAAGGTGAAAGGTTGCTTTGAAGGAGAACAGGAAGGTCGTAAGGAAATGAGGGAAGGAGGGAGGAAAGATGTAGAGAGGGAGGGAAGACAGGACTGAAGGAGGAGGGAGGGAGGGAGGGAGGAGGGGGAAGGAAGGAGAATGTATTATGAAAAAAAAAACGCTTAAGTGAAAGAGATGTTTAAAGGAGAAAATTATGGACGAAAATAAAAGAAGAAAGATTAGGATTGAGACTGGAGGGAGTGAGGAAGAGAGGGACGGGGTAGGAGAAGACTGGAGGGAAAAAGGGAGTTAGGGAGGGAGGGAGGGAGGGGAAGGTGGAGGGGGTGAAAGGATAAGGGAGGGAGAGGGAGGGAGGGAAGGGAAGGTTGGGGGAGGGAGAGGATAAGGGAGGGAGAGGGAAGCTTGGGGTGGGGGAGAAAAGGACTGGGTTGGGAGTGAGGGAGTAAAGGGGAAATGTATCTGGAAAGGAGGACGGAGGGAGGGAGAGAGGGAGGGAGGGGGGGAGGGAGGGAGGGGGAGTGAATAATCAAAGGTGGAGGAGGGAAAGGCGGAAGTAGAAGATGGCAAAGAGACCCTGAGGGAGGGGAGGGAGGGAGGGAGGGGAGAGGAAAGAATTGGACAAGAAGTAAAGGAGGAGGGAAGGAGGGAGGAAGTCGTAGGAAAGGACGCTAATGTGAAAGGTTGCTTTGAAGGAGAACAGGAAGGTCGTAAGGAAATGAGAGAAGGAGGGAGGAAAGAAGTAGAGGAGGAGAGAGGGAGGGAAGATAGGACTGAAGGAGGAGGGAGGGAGGGAGGGAGGAAGGGGAAGGAAGGAGAATGTATTATGAAAAAAAAACGCTTAAGTGAAAGAGATGTTTAAAGGAGAAAATTATGGACGAAAATAAAAGAAGAAAGACTAGGATTGAGACTGGAGGGAGTGAGGAAGAGAGGGACGGGGTGGGAGAAGACTGGAGGGAAAAAGGGAGTTAGGGAGGGAGGGAGGGAGGGAGGGGAAGGTGGAGGGAGTGAAAGGATAAGGGAGGGAGAGAAGGGAAGGTTGGGGGAGGAAGAGGGAAGCTTGGGGTGGGGGAGAAAAGGACTGGGTTGGGAGTGAGGGAGTAAAGGGGCAATGCATCTGGAAAGGAGGACGAAGGGAGGAAGAGAGGGAGGGAGGGGGGGAGGGAGGGAGGTGGGAGTGAATAATCAAAGGAATAGGAAGGAAGGAGGGAGGAAGAGTGGAAGGGAATAAGGAAGAATGAAAAAGGGAAGAAAGTAGAGATGGAAAGACAAAACTTCTTTAGGGACTGAGGGAGAAAAGGGAGGTATGAGGGAGAGAGTGAGGAGAGAACTGGAGGAGGAGAAGGAAAAGGAAAAAAGGAAAGGGAGGAGAACTGGAGGAGGAGAAGGAAGGGAAGGGAAAGAAAGGGAGCATAAGGCCGATGAAGGGAGAGGGAGGAAAGGAAGGGAGGAGGAAGGGAGAGACGGAGGAGGGAACTGGAGGAGGAGAAAGAAAGGGAAGGAAGAAGGGAGCATAAGGCTGATGGAGGGAGAGGGAGGAAGGGAGAGAAGGAAGGGGAAGGGAAGGAAGGAAGGAAGGAAGGAAGGTAAGAGTAAAGACCTAGAGGAGAAAGAATAGGAAGAGGAAGAAGACGAGGAAGGAAGATAAAGTATAAATAAAATTAGATATTTCTCTTCCTAATGGTATAATGTTTCTTCTGTTTTGCACTGCATATTCCAGAAGGTAACTCATCAGTCGAAGATTCTGTTTATTTATCTTTTAGCATGTCCATCGAGCGTTTTGGCTCATGGATTAGTTACCTATTTAATTGTTATTTGTTCATCTCTCTATTCACTTGCTTACTCATCTAACACAAGAAAGCACAACAGTCTCAAAGGTGAGTGATGAAGTTTCACTTGAGTATATGTAAAGTAATACATATATACAACCACACACACACACACACACACACACACACACACACACACACACACACACACACACACACACACACACACACACACACACACACACACATACATATATATATATATATATATAAAAATATATATATATATATATATATATATATAAACATATATATATATCTATATATATATATATATATATATATATATATATATACATATATATATATATATATATATATATATATATATATAATGTATAGAAGCAACATCAAGCACACTTAGGAGTTGTTTGAAAGCGCGTTTGACAAAATATTTTGACAAAGTGAAAATTATTTAATACAAATTTGACCTTACGCACAGTAGGTCAAAGCTTAAGACAGAATGACAAACAGACAGGCAGTCGGACAGACTAAGCTCAGAAAGAGAAGTAGACAATTTTCAGATAGACAGACATGCTGACAGACAGACAGACAGACAGACAGACAGACAGACAGACAGATAGACAGACAGGCAGTCATGCAGATAGATAACCAGAGAGACAGGCAGGCAGACAGACATGCAGACAGACAGACAGACAGACATATAGACATAGATACTGACAGACGGACAGATATACGTGAATATATGCAGGCAGACAAATGGACAGACAAATAGACAGACAGCTTAGACATACATACATACATAAAGACAGACAGACAGACAGGCAGGCAGGGGGAAAGATAGACATAAATACATACAGACAGACAGAGACAGATAGACAGGCAGAGTTCTCACACTACCTAAACACGTTTCTCGTAGGTTTTGCTACTCCAGAGGTCATTACAGAACACAAACAAGAGAATGTGATTCTGCCCGCCTACCAGAAGAGGTCGAGGCCTTGCTGCGCGGGTGGTCTAGTGGAGGAGGAGGAGGAAGAGGAGGAGGAGGTGAAGGCGAAGGAGGAGAAGGAGGAGGTGGAGGCGAAGGAGAAAGAGGAGGAGGAGTAGGATAAGGAGGTAGAGATGGAAAAGGAGAAGGAGGAGCAGAAGGAGGAGGAGGAAGAAGAGGAGGAAGAGGTGAAGGCGAAGGAGGAGAAGGAGGAGGTGGAGGCGAAGGAGAAAGAGGAGAAGGAGTAGGATAAGAAGGTAGAAATGGAAAAGGGGAAGGAGGAGCAGAAGGAGGAGGAGGTAGAAAAGGCGACGGAAGAGGAGGCAAAAAAAGGAAGAGGAGAAGGAGGAAGAGGGGAGGCGGAGGTGAGGAGGAGGGGAGTTGGAGGGGAGTAGGAGGAGACAGAAAAAGAGGAGGAAGACAAGGAGGCAGAAAAAGAAAGCAGAAAAGGAAGAGGAGGAGGAGGAGGAGGAAGAGGAGGAGGAGGGGAAGATGAAGTTGGGATGAAGTATTGGAGAGATGGCTTTTCGAAAGACGACAGACTTCTAGTTCCATGCAAAGACTTTATCATTTCTAAACCTCACATTATGGCAACACCCAAGTCATGACTGAGTATCATTGCCTCCTGAACTTAAACGCTCAGCGCGGCAGCCGATCATGTCCAATTATGACAAAATTTTTGTGATAATAAGAGGTTTATTATTAACCGAGTAGTTGAGACTGATTAAAGACGTGTATAGCTAATACTCGCCATGTGAAACCTAAAGTTCAAACGTCTCAAATATGCGGAACAAAAATTCCAAAAATTCCAGAAAGCAGAAGCGCTCTCCATTAACGAAGAATTCCGAGTTTGAGGAGCTCTCAACAAAGGGAATCGTCTGTACATTGTTGTAGCCCTTTGTTTGATCATATAAAGGTCTGATGACCTTATTCAGATAGGGAGATGACTTTCATGGGGTATTGATAGCATGAGACCCAGTTCAAGCCGGTGGTCGTCCTTCTTGAGATTGGACCAGGGAAAAAAAAAAAAAAAAAAAAAAAAAAAAAAAAAAAAAAAAAAAAAAAAAAAAAAAAAAAAAAAAAAAAAAAAAAAAAAAAAAAAAAAAAAAAAAAAAAAAAACTTGATGTATGTTGTGTGTTGTATTCGAGGGTTTGAATACTGTTACGTGGGATTTTATTCCTCTTTTATTTTATTAATTCTTTCGAGCGTTGTATTTGCTCTCGTCTTTCATTCACGCTGTGGGTTAGAATGAGAACCTAACTTTTCTAACACATAGGGCAAAGGTGCCAACCTCAGTTAATCGTCTTCATGTATATTTTAGAATAAACTAGTTAACCATCTTGAAGGTGTTGGATAATCTAGAGGAACCCCTTTCGTACCGAGTGAAATTTTTCCTTTCATTCTAGTTGGCGCCAGGCTATTCTATTCGTTTCCATGGCAACCTCTCTGGCCTTGAGGTCTCCTTTGATACAATAAAACCATCTCGCGACATCCAGAATGGAATTTACAAATACCAATTGAAGTGAAATCGCCAACGATTTGTGAAAGTGATGGAGAAGGTGGAGTAGTGTTGGAGAGAAAGTGGAGAAGTGATTGAAGGGGTTGGGAGATGGTGGTGGAGAGGTGGAGAAGTGTTGGAGCGGATGGTGGAGAAGGTCAGAGTTGCAAGTGATAATGTTCCCAAGTGAATGTAAACCGCAGGAACCTGAGCTGTTGCTGGAGTGACCTTGGTCACGAAGATGACCTTACAACTGACCTTGGATGCAAATAAGACATTACAAATGATCTTGCATTGAAAAAAGACCTCACAACTGACCTTGAATATGAAATTGACCTTACAACAATTGACCTTGGATGTATTGACAAAAGACCTCACAAATGACCTTGAATGTGAAATTGATCTTACAACTGACGTTGGATGCAAATAAGACCTTACAAATGATCTTGCATTGAAAAAAGACCTCACAACTAACCTTGAACGTGAAATTGACCTTAAAACTGATCTTGGATGCAAATAAGACCTTACAAATGATCCTACATTCAAAAAAGATCTCTCAACTGACCTTGAATGTGAAATTGACCTTACAACTGGTCTTGCACGTAAAAGAAGACTTTACAAATAACCTTAGTTACCATGATCACCTCGTATATGACCTTGGACACAAAGATGACTTCGCAGATGACCTTGGATACCATTAACTGACCTTGAATATGAAATTGACTCTACAACTGACCTTGGATACAAAGTCGATCCCTCGAATGATCTTAAATACAGAGATAACCTTGTAACTGACCCAACATAAAATGGTGACATACCGATTGACCTTGGATGTTATATTGGCGCCACAACTGACCTTAAATGGAATGCTGATCTAGCAACTGACCTTTAAATAAATTATTACCCTTAAATCAATTAAACTTGTTCCTGGTAATGACTTCACTATATATCTAGAATGTGATGCTTATCTCATCTGGACCTGACCATATGTGCGATGTTGACCGTACAATTGACCTTCGCAACGTCGAATGACTCCTTTGTTAACTACGAAGATTTACTTGACATGTTTTGTTATACTGGATGGCAGAGGGTTCCCGTAGCGGCCTGTCTATGATCAGAATAAAGCGTATATAAATTGATTGCAGGAATTATCGATGTGATGATGATGAGAATGGTTATGATGGCGATGACAATGACGATAACGGTGACGATGACAATGCTGCTGCTGCTGCTGCTGATGATGATGATAAACGACGGTGACGACGACGATGATGATGATGATGATAAACGACGGTGAAGACGACGACGATGATGATAATGATGATGATGATGATGATAAACGACGGTGATGACGATGATGATGATGGTGATGACACTGTTAGCAATGACTACAACGAAAATAATAATAATGATAATGATAATAATAGTAGTAGTAACAGCAACAACAATGATAATGATAAAAAGTGATAATGATAAACTGCTTTAACTAAATCTATAAGATCGCGAAGAAGTGATGATTGTACGACGAGCTCTGTCCCGCTCACTCCTCCTCCTCCTCCTCCTCCTCCTCCTCCTCCTCCTCTCCTCCTCCTACTCCTCCTCCTCCTCCTCCTCCTCCTCCTCCTCCTCCTCCTCCTCCTCCTCCTCCTCCTCCTCCTCCTCCTCCTCCTCCTCCTCCTCCTCCTCCTCCTCCTCCTCCTCCTCCTCCTCCTCCTCCTCCTCCTCCTCCTCCTCCTCCTCCTCCTCCTCCTCCTCCTCCTCCTCCTCCTCCTCCTCCTCCTCCTCCTCCTCCTCCTCCTCCTCCTCCTCCTCCTCCTCCTCCTCCTCCTCCTCCTCCTCCACTTGTGACTTAGGCTATGGACAAGGTCGACGTGGAGGTTGGTCCGTGTCAGGTGTCAACGGCGGTCATGTGGTGACACGTGTTGTCACAGTGCCACATTCCTGCTTGTATATGTGCGTGCCTGCATGCATGTATGTGTGTATGTGTGCGTGTGTTCGTGTGTGTGTGTGTGGGGGCGTGTG
>NC_134785.1:62147910-62150410 GCF_046742065.1 Oratosquilla oratoria | reverse complement strand
GAAATAAGGCGAAAGTTGCGTTGGAGACGCAAGATTGCCATCTAAATGGTTAGCTTTTCAGTCATCTGGTCACGTGTCTAGAAGGTTTCCCCCCGAGGCGTTGTTCCAGAAGCCTATCCCAAGTGGTTGCCTCCCTGGCCTACACAATTAGATGAAGAGGAAGTGAAAGATGAAAATCTCATCTCCTCCTTCCTCTCCTTCCTCCTCCTCCTCCTTTTCCTCCTCTTCGACCTCCTCTTCCTCCATCGCCCTCCATCACGCCCTTACAAGGCCATGGGCGAGAGGGGGAGACCTCTCGCCACCTGTCTACTTGGCACCTGGCACCTGGGAAAGTAGCACGCACACACACACACACACACACACACACACACACACACACACACACACACACACACACACACACACACACACACACACAATATCAGGCAGAATATAAATAATTGATGGTAATTAAAGTAGGAAAATAATAGCGATAGAAAACAATAATATAACTCTGGTGGGAGACTTTAATTGTGGAGAAGTGAAATGGAAGGAATTGAAACAAGGGGAGACTGAGGAATCATTGGGCATTACACTGATAAACATAGGAATGAATAACATAGTGATCCAACGGGTAAAAGAGCCAATATGATATATAAGTGAAGATACACCAGCAAAACTACTTGATCTTAACAAAATAATCTGAGGCAACTTAATCACTGAAGTATCAGTGGCTAATAAGTAAAGTTAACCATGAAGTCCTTGAACTTGTTTTACAAGTAGGGAAAGCATAAGTAAGAAAAATATAACAGAATGACAAGAAAGATACAAATCTGGAAAATCTTGCAATGGACGATTGATAAAGGACTCTAAAGAGGCGGATTGAAAAGAGTCCAACGAAATCAAAGAATGGAATAAGAAATGGAAAGTTTCCTAGAAATTTTGCAACATAGAGTTGGGAAAAAACATGCCAAGAATTAGTGTGATTAGTGTGAGAAAATTGCAAAAGAAGTAACAAAGTATAAGAATGGAGAAAATGACTAAATAAAACAGTGATGAGAGGTAGCAGAATACAAGAATGGATAAAGTATGAAAGAGGCGGGGAAAAAGAAAATTACAAGACAAGAGAAGAATAAAAGAACTTTGGAAAGTGCGTAATTGACGAGCGTAAAGATGAAAGGAATCTGGTTTTGCAAACGAACTTGTTGATGAATCCAAGCACATGAAAAAATGAAAAATGAACAAGATTGTAAATGATTACACGAAGACAGATAAGATTTATGAATAAAGCCATGAGTGGAAGATGAAATTTATACATACATATACCAAGGGTTTTCTCCCCTTACAAGGGGGGTAGCCAAAGTCAAACGTATAAATCTACTCCCGCCCATTTCATCCCCACATACTCCACTCCCATTTACTACCCCTCCCTCTCTCTTTTCTTGGCTCCTCCTGGATGACGGGTCATCCCTGCATCTCGCTCACTGCCTTGGGTCAGAAGCAATGCAGCAAGACACACTACATCCACAACAAGACCGCTTATCTTAATCGACGACTCCCTTTCTCCGTCCCCTCATGCAGAAAAAGAGAAGACGGGGAGAAGTCCCTTCGGGCTGCGTCAAAATATCATTCATACATACTCCCTCACCCACTCATCCCCTACCCACCCCCTTCCATGGATCATAGCATCTTCCATACACAATTATTCTCCACTCACCCCTATCTTCTGTCTTCTCCTTTCCTTCCCTATGCCCCTTTTACCCTATTCATTCATCTCATCCTTAATTGCCCGCTCATGTTCACTCCCATCTCTGCTTTCTACACTTCTTCTACTAATCTTTCTTCACTTATTTTTTCCATGTGCCCAAACCATTCCAATAATTTTTCATTAACTTTATC
This sequence comes from Oratosquilla oratoria, assembly GCF_046742065.1. Classification (NCBI taxonomy): domain Eukaryota; kingdom Metazoa; phylum Arthropoda; class Malacostraca; order Stomatopoda; family Squillidae; genus Oratosquilla; species Oratosquilla oratoria. The sequence goes on along the minus strand of NC_134785.1, from coordinate 62,148,532 downwards.
TTCCAGCTCCTTTTCCACCTCCGCTCTCCATTTCACCTCTTCATTTCTCAGCCTTGTAACTCCTATCATACTTCTCAGGTATTTCATCTCAATTACATTTTAACTCTTCCTCTCTTATGTTCCATGTGTCTGCCCCATATAGTGCTGTCGGCACAATCACCCCTTCATACAATCTCCTAGCCTCCATTCCCAAATGTCTATTTTTCATTACACTTTTTGACCCCCCAAGCCATTTACTTGCTTCTTTCAATCTACATTCTACCTCCACTTCCACTCCTCCCTTTTCCACCACATTCGCCCCCGAGTATCTATAACTGTCCACTTCTTCCAGACTCTCCCCCTTAATACTCGCTTCCAGTTTGCTGCCATTCTCTCTCCTTGTACATATCACCTTATATTTTTCTACATTTATCTTCAACTTCCTTTTTAGCACACCATCCCAAACCCCGTCACTCATTTCCTTAATCCCTCCTCTGATCTTGCTACAAGCGCAGTGTCGTCCGCAAACAACAACTGACTTATCTCCCACGTTTCTCCATTATCTTTGACCATCTCCAATCCCCGGCCCATTACCCTTGCATTTACCTCTTGCACCACACTATCCATGTATAAATTGAACAGC
>NC_134785.1:62132910-62145410 GCF_046742065.1 Oratosquilla oratoria | reverse complement strand
TATTTCCCTTCCTCCTCCTCTTCCTCCTCTTCCCTCTTTTATTTCCCTCCCTCCTCCTACTCCTCCTCTTCCTTCTTTTGTTTCCCTCCCTCCTTCTTCTAATCTATATCTATATCTATATCTATATCCATTGTTCATTTTCTCCATCTTCTTTCTCCCTTTTATCTCACACTTCTTATCTTTTTCATTTTCCCTCTCTTGACTCATCCTCCTCTTTCACTTCTTTTCCCTCTTCCCTCTTCTGTTTCTAATTTTACATTTTTTCTCTTTCTTCCATCACCGTTTCTGTCCTCCCTTTCTCTTCTTCTCCCTCTCCTTCTCCTCTCCTCGCTTCCTCCATCCAATCCTTTATCTCTCTTCCCTCCTATCCCCCTTCCTTCCTCCCTCTCGTCCTCCATCCATTCCTTTCTCTCTCTTCACCATGTATAGAGTATTGACAACATAAGTTTTATGTAGTTCTGTTCGAGGCTTTAAGAATCATTTAGATAAACACCTAAGCAAGATACTGTAATGACTGTCATTTGTTTTATATTATTTGATAATTTGTTTTATCATTTGTCTGTTTATCACTATTTGCTTGATTCATATTTATTATTAGTTATATGTCTATTTGTTGTTATTTACTATTTACCTGTGTTTATCATTTAATTATACCCATGCATTTATTAGATTTATCTATTATCATTTATATTTTTATATTTTTATTTATTCATTTATTTGTTTATCTACTTATTTATTTATCATTATTGTATTTTTTTCGCATCCAACCTAGTTATGGACCAAAAGGTCTCGTGTCGGCATGCTCCGCCTTTGTAATCCTGTGTAGTCCTTTGATATTTGAGAGACTTTGGTGGCACCTGTATAGACCAGAATCCCACGGCATTCTTTCATGACTGGATACAGATCTTAAAAAAAAAAAAAAAAAAAAAAAAAAAAAAGGCGACCAATATTAAAAAAAAAAAAAAAAAAAAAAAAAAAAAAAAAACTCAATAATCTTTCCTTTCTATCACATTCCTTAAATGTCTCCTTTGGGGACTCCCCGGTGGGATATTGTCCACAAGGAGGATAGAAGAGTTTGGTAATGACATCGATATACAATCTGCTTTACTCCCTTTTCACACTCCCTATTCCCCTATCTCTCCCTCCCTTTCTCTCTCCCTCTCTACCTCTCACCTCGTCCCTCGCCCCTCCCAGTGGTGTGTTGTGTCCTCTCTCCAATGTGTTGTGTCCTCTCTCCAATGGGTTGTGTCCTATCTCCAATAGGTTGTGTCCTCTCTTCTGTGCGTTGTGTCCTCTCTCCTTTGCGCTGTGTCCTCTCTCCTTTGCGTTGTGTCCTCTCTCCAGTACGTTGTGTCCTCTCTCCAGTATGTTGTGTCCTCTCTCTAGTACGTTGTGTCCTCTCTCCAATGCGCTGTGTCCTCTCTCCAGTGCACTGTGTTCTCTCTAGTACGTTGTGTCCTATCCTGTACATTGTGTCCTCTCTCCTGTGCGTTGTGTCCTTCCTCCAGCACGTTGTGTCATCTTTCCTGTGCGTTGTGTCCTCTCTCCACCTGTTGAAGAGCTGTGGTACCCCAGTGGTTATCGTGTTGCGCTCACGGATATCCTCAAGGTCGTGGGACGAAGCGTTCCCATATTGGAATTCTCTTCCTCTAAGAAACTAACCACATCGCTACCGACGGGGTGCCATGGAAAGAGAGAGAGAGAGAGAGAGAGAGAGAGAGAGAGAGAGAGAGAGAGAGAGAGAGAGAGAGAGAGAGAGAGTCACTTAGGCTAATAGAGGATTGTTAGGCTTAAGGTGTGTTGAAAGTTGATGTGACGACAATTGGGGTGGAGGGAGGATGGACCCATCTACCCGGGGTGGACGACCGTAGGACGCCTTCCTTCAGGGTCGCCCGGTGTTCCGGGAAGCCACGCAATGTAAACAAAACATTCCGGGGCTGCTCCAGCGGAGCTTCTGTTGTTGTGAGACAATCGCCCCTCTTTAAGCTTCCATCTACAGCTGTGGCACGGTAGACACCGGTCCGGTTTCGTGAGCCCAAAGGGTCCGGTTCGAGTCCTGATAGCTGGAGGTGGATGATGCGGTTGGGTATGGATATGCTGCAGACGAAGGCATATCGAAAGCGTCGATTTCGAACTGGGCTGTGTGTGTCACCCTGAGCATGTATTGCACACCATGAAAGGGCAAGGTTACCAGTGACAAGGAGTTATGACCCATGAAGAAAGAGAGAGAGAGAGAGAGAGAGAGAGAGAGAGAGAGAGAGAGATATGGAGAGACCTTCACATAGCCGACGGGTCTTATTTCGGGTTCAACGCTTCCTCTGCACGTATACAGACGAAGAGTGATTCCTCTGACAAATACCGTGTATATGTAAAACACACACACACACACACACACACACACACACACACACACACACACACACACACACACACATACATATATATATATATATATAAATATATATATATATATATATATATATATATATATATATCTATGAGTGGATGGGTGGTGAGATAAACACAGGGAACCGTTTAGGGATTTATTCTGACATTTCGTCCTTACCAGCCGAGGTATTAAGAAACGGACAATTGAGCACAGGAATGACATCAAGGCACACCGAGTATCAAACTCGCTAGTGGTTCATGTAGATACTCACGGCCACTTACCAGACTGGAACAAAGTAGAGGTGCTGCAGAAAGGACTTCCTAAGAAAAGAAGGAAAATAACTGAAGCAGCTTACATCGCTTCCCATCCGAACAACAACCACCGCGATGGGTTTATTAAATTAACAAAGACGGCGAGCCGCTTGGTACTTCGCGAGGCAGAGCGTAGGAGGACGAGAGGTCAGGTCGATCATGGTGGAACGCGGATAGATTCGGCGGGTATTTAGGGGGTGAATGATTTGAATGTGCATGTACTCTGAAGAAGTCCTGGTAAGGACGAAACGTCAGAATAAATCCCTAAACGGTTCCCTGTGTTTATCTCACCACCCATCCACTCATCTGTCTTACATATTTCAACATATATATATATATATATATATATATATATATATATATATATATATTAGCTCTGTAATGAACAACTGACTGACTTCGTTTTATTTATGTCCCACTTGGCCATTGAGACCGTGTTGATCAAAGAATATCTCCATCTGAATTAAATCACTTGATGTTACACCGACTTCGGGGGTAACACTATGTGACATCATTTGACTTCGGGAACATCGCTGTGCAGAGGTTCCTCTTAGTTGAATGAAATCGTCTAACTCTAGCCAGAATATAGTTCTTCGTTGTCCTTAATTCTATGTCTACCTCCCACGGAATCGTTGCATTAAAAATATCACTGACATTATTTCAGGTATTTTCAGTAATATCGACATTATTTCAAGTATTTCCAATGAAATTCATGATCTTTAACGTGTTTTCAATAATATGGGAAAATGTCTATATTTTTTTCAATACTGATGATAGTGATAAATTGGCGCCATCTTTGGTCGATATTGTGAACCCAGGAAAGACCATAATTCCCATAATTAAATATCACAACAAAGTAATGTCGTAGCACGTTGGTAAAATTATACTAATGACTCACTTTCGGAGAAGAATGAGCGAAAGTAAAAAGATCCGTATATTTTGATCACTATCTGTGATCCTCTTCAGCAGATACTGATCGAAATATACGGATCTTTTTACTTTCGCCTATTCTTCTCCAAAAGTGGGTCATTAGTATAATAATCAAATATATCAACAATTTCAATATTATATCTAAACAATCACTGTGCGTGGGCTCAAAATAAATTAGAATTGAAACTGAAAAAAGTAGGATTACGGGACGCGTGTGGGAAAAGTCATGTTGACCTGAGGTCTGGTCTGGTTGACCTTGCTTCCTCCTCTCTTCCTGCTCCCTATTTTCATCCTCCTCCCCTTGAACCTGCGGCCTGACTGGCAGAGACAATGTTGTCATGAGATATTCATGGAAACAGGATGTGTAGTAGTCAGTTCAACTCCCTCCGTCCCTGTCTACACCATCTATCTTGTTCAAGCTGCCGCTTAGGGTCATTTACATGATCAAACGGTTTGTCAAACAAGTGTCTGAAGTGATGTGTGAATAGGGTATTTGGTTGTCGAACACATTTGACAAACGTGTTTGACAACCAAATACCCTATTCACACGGACAAACATCACTTCAAACACTTGTTTGACAAACCGGGTTTGACAAACCGTTTGACCATGTAAATGGCCTTTTAGGGTCATGTGGTTAAATGAACTCGTCAAATGAATGAGTGTGAGGTTAGGATCTTACCCCAGGAGACACTCATCTGCGACCAGTATCGTCACCTTTGCCCCACGTATTTGGGGAGCCAGGGCAAATGGGGATCGAGCTCAGATCTGCATAATTGCGAGACGAGTGTGGAGCTTAGCGTTCCAAGAAGGTGCACAGTGTGTAGGCAGATAGATATACTGTACATACATGCATACATACATGCATGCATATATACATACATACATACATACATACATACGGGTCAAGTTCCGATTTTCTGAGTTTATTCCTGACCGGTTTTGCTCTATGCTTCTTCAGAAGCATAGAGCGAAACCGGTCAGGAATAAACTCGGAAACTCGGAACTAGACCCGTGACTTCTTTTTCCACCCTCATCAACTTGTTACAATGTACCAGCATACATACATACATACATACATACATACATACATACATACATACATACATACATACATACATATATCAAGGGCTTTTTACCCCTTACAAGGGAGGTAGCCAAAGTCAAAAGACATAAATCCATTCCCACCCATTTCATCCCCACATAATCCACTCCCACTCCACTCCTTCTCCCTTTTCTTGGCTCTTACTGGGTGACGGGTCATCCCTGCATCTCGACCATTGCCTTGGGTCAGAGGCAATGCAGCAAGACACAGCATAGTGATATAAATCGATAAAAAGATAAGAAGACTGGTATGGAGAAATAAGCATCTCCTTCATTAACAAGTTGGAGAAATATAACAAGAGAAGATCATCTAATCTATAACAAGGTTTGACGCAAAAATATGTATATAGATAAATGAATAAATAAATAGATAAATAAATGAATAAATACATAAGTAAATAAATAAATAGATAAATAAACAGATCTAAATAGAAATAAGAAAGTAAACAGATAGATAAATAGATAGATAAGTAAATAAATAAGTAGATAAATAAATAAGAATAGAAATAAGAACACAAACACCCACACAAAAAACATACATTACATTACAGAAACAGAAATGACTCTACAAGCACATTTCAAATCTTTTATATTACAATTAGATAAAACAGTTATCTAAATTCAGCATAGAGGTAGATGAATACAATTACCCAAATGCACCATTACATTAAAGAAAACAGAAATGACTCTACAAGCACAATTCAAATCTTTTATATTACAATTAGATAAAAACAGTTATCTAAATTCAGCATAGAGGTAGATGAATACAATTACCCAAACGCACCATTACATTACAGAAACAGAAATGACTCTACAAGCACATTTCTTATCCTTTACATTGCAATTAGATAAAAACAGTTATCTAAATTCAGCATAGAGGTAGATTAATACAATTACCCAAACGCACCATTACATTACAGAAACAGAAATGACTCTACAAGCACATTTCTTATCCTTTACATTGTAATTATATAAAAAACAGTTATCTAAATTCAGCATAGAGGTAGATGGATACAATTACCCAAATGCACCGTAAAAGAAACCGCCTCTTGTATAAGTGTTAAACACAAAAGTGGCGACCTTCACACATAATTGAGTTATTGTCAAGACCAGGAGTTGGAGAAGAAAGGGAAAGAATATTTGTGTGTTCTTGAAGAGAGGCTGTTGAGGCCTTCAAGAAGGAGGAAGACAAGAAAGAAATTTCATCAGGAAGTTAAGAGAAACATCCGAGAAGCAGATATTCTTGAAAGTTTTTCGGAGTACAACGGTTGAATTTGAGAAAAGGAGAAAAAAAATTGGGCGACAGAAGGAAAAAGATAAAAGGAAGAGGAAGAAGAAGGTGAATAAGAAAAATAAGAAGAAAAAGAGAAGAAGAAGCAGAGGAAGAAAAAAACATGAAGATGAAGAAGAAATAATAATAATAATAATAATAATAATAATAAGAAGAAGAAGGAGAAAAGGAAGAATAGTAAGAAGACAAAGAAACAAAACAAAAAAAGAAGAAAGGAAATGAAGAAAAGAAGACAAAGGCGTTAAAGAAGACAAAAAAAATACAAAGACATGAGGAAGAAGGAAAGAGTCAAAGAAAATAAAGACAAAACGCAAGAAATAGAACACAAAGAAAATAAAAAAAATGAATCGGAATACGAAGAAGCAGAGAACAAGAAGAAAAGAAAAAAAAGGAACAATAGCGAGAACAATTTTTTTTTTTTTATAAACAGCAACTCCAGCATGAACAATGGCAACTTGCTGAACCAGGAGATCAGAGACTCAACTTCCTGTAGGACAGCTGGATTCCTTGAAGGTCGCCTATTGGGACCCATCTAGATCACTCTCACGCCAACGGCATACACCCGCTTACCCCTCTTTTTCTCTCTTTTTCTCTTTTTTCCATGAATCAATGTGCTCTTCTTCAGTGGCTTCCCTTGGCATTCCTTTCATATTCATCCCCTTACCTGACAAATAAATGTATAAATGCATACGCGCATATGTACATTCATTGTGGTCCTGCAAAATGGGGAGCGAAGATGCCCATTTTGGCATTCACCAGTTCCTTCACGTCTATTGGTGCTACCCTGAGGGGATGATACTCGGTCTATGGACTGAAACCAAGATCTATCTCTCTCTCTCTCTCTCTCTCTCTCTCTCTCTCTCTCTCTCTCTCTCTCTCTCTCTCTCTCTCTCTCTCTCTCTCTCTCTCTCAGCTTTATCTATATTTCTTTCGCCTTTTCACACACGGAGAACTAATAACCAGCTGTTGCTCGGCTGTTGTATCACTTTCAGTCCGTGGCATAGAAACAGTCCCACACCAGTGCAACATAAAAAAAAAAAAAAAATAGTCAGAATTTTCCTTCCAGTGAGATATGTGGACGGGCCCGAGAACCGCTGCAGACACTACGGGGCTGCGTGTCGAGGTAACGGTATACTTTCACATATGCATATAAGTTTTACTAATCTGGCCTTCATCGGTAACTACGATTCCATTGATTTTGTTTTCTTCCTAGTGGAAGAACCAGACGATTGTGTCCATGAATTTAGAGAGGTGATAATGAAATATGAAGTGAAATTACAGCAACATTTGGGAAAACTTTGGAAGAAAATTTTGGTACGACAGCTACCAGCCATTTTGATACATTGGCTGTAACTCCTCTTTACGTTGTCCTGGACGCATAGTTCCACAGGTTGGGAAAGCCCGTCTCTGAGTAAGACTGACCTCAATGACCCGCAATGGATGTTGGGAGCTTGTTCCACGTCGCGTTCACATTATGTGTCTGTTTACGAAACGCCTGGAAGCGGAAAGATAAAATGCGTCAAGGTACACGAAATACGTGGATTGTTTTTATTGTTATGGATTAAATCGGTTAGGTTAGGTCAGGTTTATGTTAGGTTAGGTTAGGTTAGGTTTGTGTTAGGTTAGGTTTGTGTTAGGTTAGGTTTGTGTTAGGTTTGTGTTAGGTTTGTGTTAGGTTAAGTTAGGTTAGGTTAGGTTTGTGTTAGGTTTGTGTTAGGTTAGGCTAGGTTAGGTTAAGTTAGGTTAGGTTAGGTTTGTGTTAGGTTAGGTTAGGTTGGGTTGGGTTAGATCAGGTCAGGTCAGGCTTGGTCACCAACATTGATAATTCGTATATTAATAAAAACTTTTATGAAAATACTATGAATAATTCAATCCCTTCATTTTCTTTCAGTGCACTGATATAGAAGTAAAAACATAACGTCTTTCGCCTTGAGTCTTATGGTTGTTTCCATATATCCTAGGTTGTGTGATTCAGTTCAATGTCTTTCGTTCACACACACACACACACACACACACACACACACACACACACACACACACACACACACACACACACACACACACACACACACACACACACACACACTATATTTAGAATCATTAAAGGAATGGAATTCCTTGATAGGAATGATTTACTAAAAATGACAATGGAAAAACAAGAGGTTATGAAAAGAAACTCAAAAAGGATAACTATAGAAGAGATCGGAAAAAGAATAGCTTCCCACAAAGTGCTGGATATCTAGAATAACCTAGATAAAGAAACATTGTGTGCAAATACTATTCAAGATTTTAAGAAAAAAATTGATGCTGAAAGATACAAAGACGGGTCACCACGAGCATAGCTCCCTTCCCGTGTAATACAACTAGGTAAATATAACTAGGTAAATACATACACACACACACACACACACACACACACACACACACACACACACACACACACACACACACACACACACACACACACACACACACACACACACACACACACACTAATGTAGACGAGTTCAGAACGCACCCGGTGTTGTATTCTGACAAGTTGGTGACATGTTGGAGACATGTGTGGACTCACCCAAGGTCACGTCTATACGAATAACATGTTTGTGACAGTAACTACGGGGTATTTGCAGCGTGTATACATGTCTGTAACAGTGACTTAAGCTGTTGTGAACTTGTCAAAGTTGTGGTAATAGATGCAAGGATGTGTCCAACATGCTGGCTGCAGACAATGTCCTTAAGAGGACCTGGACACTAAATTGCGAACAATCATTACTCATCCCTTGTTAGGTTATCAACATGATGCTGGCATGTGTTTACGAGACCTAAGTTTAAATAATGTTTATGTTACCATGATATATGTGACATTATCAACCTCAATTACGTGTCATGTTAAGACAATATCTTAAGTTTCTCCGATGTGGTTAATAGCCCAAGTTCAATTATCATCCTTTGTACCTGCTAGTACCGGTTCTATTATTCTAATTGCCATCAGATTATCTTGTTCAAATCTATGGAATGCCTTCAGTAGCGACTGTGTTTATAGCTTACCTACATAGTTTAATTCCTTAAGTAGCTGATAGTAATGTACTTAATATTCTGAATGCGATTCCAGCTACTTCGTTCAATAGTGAAAAGATTAGGAATATATTTTACGACCTACGATTATTATTATCATTGTTATTATTATTATTTTCATTATTATAATTATTATAATTGTTATTGTTAATAACAATATTATTATTTATTATGTCGTCGTCGTCATTGTTATTACCATTATTATTATTATTATTATTATTATTATTATTATTATTATTATTATTATTATTATTATTATTATTATTATTATTATTATTATTATTATTATTATTATTATTATCATCATCATCATCATCATCATCATCATCATCATCATCATCATCATCATCATCATCATCATCATCATCATCATCATCATCATCATCATCATCATCATCATCATCATCATCATCATCATCATCATCATCATCATCATCATCATCATCATCATCATCATCATCATCATCATCATCATCATCATCATCATCATTATCATCATCATCATCATCATCATCATCATCATCATCATCATCATCATCATCATCATCATCATCATCATCATTATTATTATTATTATTATTATTATTATTGTCAACGTTATTATCATTATAATCATTATCAATATCATAATCATTATTATCAAAATTTTCCTTCGTAAATATGCATCTCGACCCAGGCACGTGAACCAACCGAACATGTTGCATGACAACTCCAAGGCTAATAGGAAGATCGATCACAGAGTCATTGTGTTTGGGAACAATTTCTATAGACTGGGAGTGGATGGAAGAGGAGTAGGAGGAGGAGGGGGAGGAGGAGGAGGGAGGGAGGGAGGGGGGTGCTAGTTTAAAGACCAAGCAAAAGTGAGGGTCAGTTTGGGCACACACACACACACACACACACACACACACACACACACACACACACACACACACACACACACACACACACACACACACACACACACACACACACATGAACACACACACACAAACCCACATACACATACACATGCACACTAACACACACACGCACACACACACACAAGCATATACACATACACACATGAACATACCCAAACACACACACACTAACACACATACGCACATATTCTCTTCCCTCTGCTGTTTCCCCACCCCTTTTCCCTTGTGTATTTGCCTTGAGACAGAGAGTGGCACATTTAGCATTTGCCTGTTATGGAGGGCAAAGTCTTTTAATGTAATCTGCTCCTTGTGATTCCTTGTGCCATCCCCCATTCTCTCTCTCTCTCTCTCTCTCTCTCTCTCTCTCTCTCTCTCTCTCTCTCTCTCTCTCTCTCTCTCTCTCTCTCTCTCTCTCTCTCTCTCCCCTTCTCTCTCTCTCTCTATCTATCTATCTATCTATCTATTTATCTATTCATCTATCTGTCTATATGTCTATCTCTTTTTCTTTCTCTCTCACTCTCTCTCTCTTTCTCTCTGTCTCTCTTTCTGTGCGTGTGTGTGTGTGTGTGTGTGTGTGTGTACGTGTGTGCGGCATTCCCTTTCTCTCTTCCTCTTTCAAGTTCAGTACATAATTTACGAAAGACGTGTTTCTTCTTAGATTGCCCTCGAGTCGCCTTGCCGGTCGGGAAACTGGTTTTATGCCGGTCAGCAAAACCGGTTCCCTGACGGTCATCCTTCCGGACACAGAAGTGGACGGCGGACGATGGGAAGAGGAGGAAGAGGAAGAGGAGGAGGAAGATGAGGAGGAGGAGGAGAAGGAAGAGGAGGAGGAGGAGGAAGAGGAGGAGGAGGAGAAAGCAAATAAATAGGGATATATCATCTGTTCGGACGTCTTTTGTAATGGACTACAATACCATGGATGTCCGAATACATAGGGCAAAGGTGAAAGGTTCGTGCATAGGTGAGCGCCTCTTGGTGCAAACTCGGCAATGAGAGAACAGACTGATTAGTCGTCACATGTCCATATCTCTGATATGATGATGATGATGATGATGATGATGATGATGATGATGATGATGTTGATGTTGATATTGATTGTGGTAGTGATGATAATACTAATAATGACTGTAATGGTTAAATCTATCACGATAAAATCAAAGGGATAAATTCCCTTTAATTAATGTTGAACCGTATAGTAAAATTTCCTAACCTGCTGTATCCCGGGATAGGCCAGACGGTTGTGAAAATATCCGACATACTCGATTTCAGATTGAAAGTGAAAGTGAAAGTTTTCAGCTTTGAGTACGCTGCAGGTCCGTCGGGCTATCCCCTGGATGACAATGCAGCCTCTGTACATCACCACGATGGCTTAATCCGACTTGGTAAAGTTGCCCGTATTGTGTGAAATGTATGAAGCGTCGAGCGTGTTGGAATGGCTTTTGTGGTTGTGAATGAAGTCTAAAAGCACTGCAATCACCTCCGATCATACTGATTAAGTGTCGGACTCGAAATGCAACACTGGTACGGTACTTCGTTGAAGGCTGCCGTTGCAGAGAGGGGTTGGAAAGTTACGAAATTGCGACTGGGACAATTATCTAACTCCTCACAGAGCTCGAACCCAGGATTTACCGCATTCGAGACTGAAAAATTCTGTAATTTTCTTACCGTGTGAGTGAATAACACAAAAAATATTCCTTTGGACAGGGACAAATGTTCATGCTGAATCACTGCAAAAGTATTAAGTATTACACATCTGACAATGATCTATCTGCCTAATATGTCTTTCAAATGAGTGGAAAATTACTGGACAATTTGTCATCATCTGGGTTATTCTTCAAGCTCAGTGTTGATATGAACGCTGTGTCAACTGTCGCTCCCATCACGAGCATTCCTTGACAAGAATAATGGCAAGGGAAGGATCAAGGTGGTCCATCAGAGGCTCCTGTTTGCGGTCCTTGACAAGTTTTTCTGTGAACTTTGTCTCCATGTCATGACGTTATGATCACACATTCTACCAACGTCGCCATGCCTAAGGAACACTTCCTGAACGAGAAGGCATATAGGAACGATTTGCTTGTTGAGAACCTACTCTGGTATCACCAACTGTTTACGTTAAGACCGTGGCTGAAACTGTGCATCTTGATGAACCCAACTAAGTCACCTGGGGGTGGAGATGAGGAGAAGACTTCGTGACCTGCTTGCAGGAGACTGCCAACTCGTCTGTGAAGAAGACAGAGACTCCGTCGAGTCAAAGAGGCATTTCAGGTGAGCCGGCCAGCGAAGTCGAGCGTTACCTCCGGGTCCTGCTGCCTGGAGGAAGACAAGAATCTCCTGAAGGGGTGGAAACAGGAGGGGAAGTTCCTTCAACAATATTGATACTCGGAACGTTTCTTCTTGAGATATGAGAACGTTTTCGAGAAGAAATGTTTGCGGTTGTCGCTGAAACAGAGAGAGATGATTCGGTTCCTCCATAACAACAGTC
>NC_134785.1:62117910-62130410 GCF_046742065.1 Oratosquilla oratoria | reverse complement strand
TATATATATATATATATATATTAGGGGTGGGATTTTTGGAGGAAAATTAAGTGGAGCCACACGAATATTGAGAATTAATAAAGGGAGGAATGGAGTGAAAAAATGTTGAGAACCACTGGGCTGGACGTAACTGCCCAAGGAGGAGACCACTTTGCGCTAATTTCCTCAAAGATTAAAGATTACAGTCTTCGTAAGCTAACTTGACACAAGAGTCACGCCCTACCGTTTATAAAAAGGAGCTAATTGTTTAGAATAATATGTTCTGTGTAGCTGCCGTTGTATATATACTAAAGGAGTTCAAAGTGTGTAATTAGATTATTTTTTTCTTTTTAAAGATCACGATCGGTGGAACTTAACTATAACCGTAACTTTGACCTAATGTGTTAGGACTGCCAGGGTGGGATTTAGTTATTGTGTTGCAGTTGGATTTGAACGCGGTCCGTGTTGTGTGAAGCATAATCGGAAGCAATCTACCACACAAGTCTTTTTATATGGGTATGCATACATACATACATATATACATACACACATACATACATACATACATACATACATGCATACTTGCATACATACATACATACATACATACATACATACATACATACATACATACATACATGTACCAAGGGCTTTTCCCCCTTACAAGGGAGGTAGCCAAAGTCAAAAGGCATAATTCCACTCCCACCCATTTCATCCCCACCCACTCCACTCCCATTCACCACCCCTCCCTCCCTCCCTCCCTCCCTCCCTCTTTTCTTGGCTCCTGGATGACGGGTCATGTAGAAAAAAATGGAAACATAAGAACACACATGATTGCAAGGAAGTACCGTTTCTGAAAGGATGTTGAAGATGCTAAACACATATCTTTACTATAGCCGAAGAACTTTATTTTCTCTTTTTTTTCGAACAAAAGTAGGACCAGACATATGACACCATAGACGAAAAAAGATCAGTTAAATAAATATTCAGTGTCTGTGTCTTTGCATACATCTTTAAAAAAAAAATTGTTTTTGTCTTTCTCAGTTTGCGAAATTTTTTTAGGGTTTTTAATTTGTCGAAAATATATATCAAGTTATATCAGAATTGTAAACAACAAACAACAACTGACGTATTTTTTTTTCCTTTTGACGGAAAGTATTAATGGCAATAATACAAAATATAAACAGACGGTAAACACAGAGTGAAGTCGCCCCAATATAGACCACAAGTCGACGCCGAGTTCCACAGAAAGTATAACACGGGTAATTTCTATATATACATATTTCAAAGAACGACAAAAAAAAATAATAATAATAAAATAAAAAATAAAATAATGGCCACGGAGGTCCGTTCCGGAAAGAAGACGAAGAAAAAAAAAGTGAAATCAAGAGTTGGTTATAATCGCTTAAAAAAGTCTAAGTCATAAGTGAATAGAAAAAGTATCAGAGACAAGACAGTTCCAGATGTTTCCAAAAAAAAAAAAAAAAAAAAAAAGGATTGCATAGGCTATTTAACAGAAAATTGTTGAAAAGTTTTAGATATAATCCATGTTGCATGCAAACTTGCATACATACATGCATACATACATGCATGCATACATACATACATACATACATACATACATACATACATGCGTACGTACGGACATACATGCGTACGTACATACATACACACATACGTACGCACATACATACATACACATATACATATAGATGTATACATACATACGTATATACATACGTACATACATACATGCATACATACATACACACATACATACATACATACATACATTCTGTACATACCTACATACGCCAAGAGGCCCTTTTCCCATTATAAGAGGATTGGTGACGATAAAAGATGACTTTGAAAATATAGAAGAGAAACAGATGCAATACTTCAATAGAGAGGGAGACGTTGAAGAATGTTAATAAGAAAAGAAATATTGAGATGGTGGAAAGCTATGGACACCACTTTGCTCAGACCCCCAATGAAGAGAGATATTCCAAACGATGAACGCCTAATACCAAGAAGAGTAAAAGAAAATGCGTTATTCAGTGCCGAGGAGAATTAACTTACGTCGACTAACGATAGAGTTGTGTGGGCAGTAAGTTTAAGGAAAATATGATACTGTAAATAGAATGATGGTTTGAATGCCGTTTTACTCTCAGGAATTGTGGCAGAATACATCAGTTCCTGTATATGTTACAAGTGGTTTATGTACCCCTAAAATAGTACAAGATCGGACCCAAAGTCTATTGATACTATGTCAGCTCACGCCAAAGAAGGCGTGGTTTGTATGTGACGTCACTTGGGGGTAAATAAAGGAGAAAAAATAAATTAATTGATAAATAGATAAATGTACATATTATCTAGCATGATTAATAATTATAATTAGGGTTTGAATCTGGCTTCCAACAGTTGATTTTATTCAGCTAAAATAAACTTTCCATGGTTGTTTTTATTAATTTGTTTTCCTGTGATATGAGATATACACGCCATCCAACATATATCGTTATCTACCAGATGATTTTATTCAGTCAAGGAATTTTTTTGCACGGGAGTTCCCCCTCCTCCCCCAAAAAAATAATATTGATGTAGGAAGTCGGAGCTGGAGAAATCGCTAACTGCAACTTATGATGAAATTTGCAAAGTCACGCTGATCTGGTGTGTGGACTTTTGAGAAAAACTAATTTAGATGAAGCAGCAAGTTAAGCAAGGACTACCAGTCTTGAAAACACGCAAAAAAAATAAAAAGTATTTTTTTTTTCTCAATAATATGGGCTTACAGAGTTTGTCAGAACAAGTGAAAAAAAAGGGAAAAGAAAAAGCGAGCGATACTGATGGGTGCGTTTTTGCGTATAACCACAAGAAGGTTTCATATGTCTTCGTTCGATGTCATATTTTTTCGTACATTTGTGTTCCTACCTACATCATCGCTACGGACAGAACAGAGAAATTGATACTATTTTGTTGGCTGTACGTATTCAACTCGAAGAGAACTTCAAGGATCAAGAAATAATCGCACAATGTGTAGAAAGCAGTTCACCTTAGACACTTTGATACCTTGGTTATAGGAAGAACTTCCCCCGGCTGAATAGAATCATCTGGCAACGACACAATCAAATACATGTGACTCGAATAACAAATGTGCAATATTGATATACAATAAGCAGCCTCATACTATCATAGAAGTTGACATTGGCATTAGGATCTAAGTATAGCAATAACATTGGATTTCTGTACCTACTTTTGAAAGAAGATACGATTCCTAGAAAAGTAAAGGCAAATCTAGAAGATAATATTTCAACCAATATTATTATACGGTAGCGGAACCTGAACAATCACAGTGACTTTGTCAAAAACAAGCTGCTGATTTGAAAGTTTTAAGGTTAATTATTGGAGGAACAAATTTTGACCACAGAAGGAATATTAATATAATGGTGACATTGAGAATTGAACCTTTGATTGCAACCACCGAGAAATAACTGTGGTGGCACGGGCATATGAGAAGAAGGGGACAAGACAAAAGAACAAAAGAATCAAGGACTGAAAACGAACTGAGAGAAGACCACGAGGAGAACATAAGAACATAAGAACATGAGAACACAAGAATGAAGGAGACTGCAAGAGACCATAAGGCCTACTCTAGGGAGCTCCGTATCCATCACCACCTGTCATCCCCATCCATAAAATTGTCTAATCGTTTCTTAAAACAACTGATAGTTTGAGCGCTTACTACATGGTTATTAAGTTTATTCCATTCGTCGACCACCCTATTAGTAAACCAATTCTTGCCTATTTCCTTCTTAAATCTAAATTTGTCCAGTTTATAACCATTACTGCGAGTCCTGCCCTGTTGTTTTAATATGATGACCTTGTTTGCATCACCCTTGTTAAAGCCTTTGATCCACTTGAACACCTCTATTAAATCCCGAAAAAAGATGGTTTGATGGAATATCAGAAGTGCTGTAACGAAAGCAGATAGGCATAGAAGAGGGAGATCATCACTGCCAAGACAGAAGTAGTACGTCATTGGCAGTTGTCGACAAGCTTATCGAAATAAACTCCATGTTATTAGTATGACGTTTTGTTTGTTACAGATTTTTCAAATACAAGCGAAACGTCGTAATAATACAGGCTCCGTCTGCACATGGTGTTTATTTCGAAAGATAGAGGTAGAGAGGAATAAGCGAATATCTCTCAACCGACAGGCCAACGTAGACCTACTGGGGGTATGGGTAAGGAAGGTCAGCGTAAAGTGTAAATAAATAGATAAATAAATAAATAGATAAATAGATAAATAATAAATGAATAGATAAATAATAAATAAATAGATAAATCAATCAATCAATCAATAAATGAAATAGATAGAAAAATAGATAAATAAATAAATAGATAAATAGATTCATCAATAAATAAACATAATTGAATACATAAATAAGTAAATACATACATAGAAATTTATAAAAGACTTTTTCAGTAAATTTCACCCTCCGAACACATATCTAATTGATTCTTGAGACATAAGACATTTAATACATAACAATTGAAATAATCCACAGTATTACAAAGGAAAATATATTACATAAAATTGAGTTATGAAGCCATTAAGAAATCTCATGACCAGCAAGTTTTTGAAATAGATGACATTAACACAGGGGGCAAAGATGCATACATATGTATACATATATGTATTTATATATATGTATATATATATATATGTATACATATATATATGCATGTATATATATATATATATATATAGGTATACATGTAGATATGCATATATATATATATATATATATATATGTGTGTGTGTGTGTGTGTGTGTGTGTGTGTGTGTGTGTGTGTGTGTGTGTGTGTGTGTGTGTGTGCATGTATACATATGCGTATATATGAGAAACAAAAATTAATATTAACAAAATTTACAAAATTCATTGGTGTGATTTCCCAGCATTTGTTGATTTCTGTTGCGGTTTATGATTCCATTTTGTTAATCATGATTGAAATATATAGATGAATAATTTTCTATTTAAAAGAAATTGTATCCAAAGGATGAAACAAAAAAGAAGGTAAAATGGAAATATGATAACGATAATTAGAGTAAGACGGCAGAATTGAATACAATGAATGAATATAAATAGTCAGTGCAGTTAATAGTCATTTGAAAATAAAATATGAGATTGAAATACCGGTAAAAAATAAGCAGAACAAAATAGAAAATGAAGTTTGAAAAACTAAATCTAAACGAAATGAAGCATGAAGAAATTAAAAGAAAAATTGAAGAAAAATAAAACAAATGAAGTAATACAAAATAATGTAAAGTTTTATAAAACAAGATTAAATAGAATAAAATAAAAAAACAAGTAAAAGAAAATAAGCTAAATGAAAAAAAAAAATAAAGTGAAATAAAACAAATGAAAACCGAGAGAAAATTGCAGAACAAAAAAAAAGAACTAAACAAAATGAAAAAAAAATAAAACAAAAGAAGCTACAATAAAAACGATAACAAAAAAAAAATACATTTCGATAAACAAAACGAAACGAAATGAAACAAAACCAAAAGAAAAATTACCAACAAAATATATCAAATAAGAAAAAAATAAACTTAGGCATATCACACAAAGAATATACATAAACTACAGGAAACAAAGCCAAAATTTATGGCGAGTAAATTTGACGAAGCTTAACAAGGCGTCCTTGAGTCCCGCATATTGGAAATCTTAAGCAAGGATGTAGACTGCTCACTGCTTAATCGTCTACACAAAAGGCCCTTTGGCAGAACCTTCAGCCAAGACCACATAGATGTCATGCATATCGGTGCTGACACTTCCGGAGGGGAAAGCAGATTGTTGACGAGTTACAGCGTCAGCGAGCGCTTTGATCTCTTCCGTAGGGGAGTTTGCGCAAATTGCCCCGTAATTTAGGAAAATAGAAGGCAAGAAAACATGTGTATATTCATGTACGTACGTGTGCGTAACGTGCGCGTATACATACTTGTATGTATGTATGTATGTATGTATGTATGTATGAACACGTATGTATATATGTATGTATATATTATTTTACTTAATGTATGTATGTATGTATGTATGAATGTATGTATGTATGTATGTATATGTATGTATGGATGAATGGATGGATGTATTCATGTATGAACATATATGTGTATATATATATTTGTATTATTGGATGAATGTATATATGTATGTTTGAGTATATGTACACGCTTAGTGGGCGTGAACATAGTGAAGTGGTGAAATGATAATATACAAATTATTTATGTCTTTCTAATATACTTAAGTGAACCTATTAAAACCCATTGACAGACTTTACCTTTAACTTCAACTTTTGCATGGATCCAGGCGCTTTAAACCACTCGTGAGGGACTTCTAGATTTGAAAAGTTTAAGATTCTTATAACAATTCTAACTAACGCCAGGCGATTTTCTTGAGTCTATAAAGACTTCTGGACCTTCAAGGATTGATATCTGTAATGAATCGGAAGGATTCGTAATTTTTTTATTCTTTAATTTATGATTAAAAACGCGTCATCTCGAATATCACCCTATGTCCACTGTAGACGCTGGTCTCGGGCGCGACTTTCTGATGGCTGGGGCCTTTGACACAACAATCGACAGCCAGCCGGCAGCGGAAGGACTTAAGAAGCTAGCCAGCCAGGAGCCGTGGACTGGCAGAGAAGCTGGCAGAGGAATAAACGAAATGATGACAGTTGACAAGGAAAAGTGTGTGAATTAAAATGTCTACCTGCTACAAACGAAGAATTTAATAAAACAATATGAAAAAGCCGAACAACCGGGAGTAATGGAAAGATTAAAATGTTGGCCGAGAGCAAAGGAAATATTAAAGATCAATTCACACACATCAGTGCCGTGTCAGTTCAGTGTCAGTGAAATCCCTGGCGCTTCAGTGACGTCTATTCCTACATGTCCGTAGTGACTCCGTGCAGCGTGAAAGCAATGATTACCAAAATGACAAAATTTTCATACGTGGAATTGGCAATTATTACCATAACTATTGACCTGTGGAAAGAGTTAATTGATGATGGAACAAAAAATTTCCAGTGTTTCAGAATGTCCGAAATTTGATTCAGCACATTGCTCAGTGAAACAAGCAAGGCACCCGCTGGAGAAAAGCTTTAACATCGAGGAAGTGATTAGTAGTTTGAGATAAAGTTTTACAAATATTTTGTACTAGGCTAGTTACTGTACTGTATTTATCTATTCAAACTCATAAAAGATATTTTCTTAAACTACAATCAGATTATAGGCAGTTTTGCTATACAGGATGATTCCAAATCAATTCAATAAGCAGTTCATCATTCATTGTTGTTGACAAAACCACAACACTCGTTCGACGTCCGTTAAAAAGAAGAAACAAATGAATAATGATAATAATAATAAATACTAATAGATATATAAATGAATAGATAGATCAGTGGCGACGATATTTAAGTTTACTGCACGGAGAAGGAACTGACACTAAGAGTCAAAGAACGGTGCTGCGCCGGTGAACGGTGAATGCGTCATCCGAATTCAAAGTGAAGCTATTTTTTCAGTGACACTGAGCGGACGCGGCACTATTATATCACTGATTTATGTGAATGACCCTTATAGGCCAGACGATCGTGAGGATAGGCGGCATGAGTGGCCGGCCGGCCAAAAGCAGAGAAAATAAAAAAGCCAGCAAGCCGGACAAACGCGAACGAGAAAATGAAAGGGTGGCTGGCCGGTAATGAGGGCGAGATAAGTGGCTGGTCGGCCCAAAACAGAAAAGATAAAAAGCCGTCCAGTCAAACACGAAAGAAAGAACGAAAGGCGGACCGGTTGGGATGAAGGGTGAGATAAGTGATCGACCGGCCAGAACCAGAGAAAATAATAAGGCCGGCCAGCCAACAGTAATTGAAAGGATAAAAGGACGGCGGGTCAATTGCAAGCGATAGAAATAAAGGCCTGCCGGCCGGGATGGAGGGCGGGATAAATGACCGGTCGGCCAGAAATAGAGAATATGATAAGGCCAGCCAGCCAACAGCGATGGAAAGCGGGATAAGTGGCTAGCCAGCCAGAAGCAGAGGCTGGCCAGCCAACAGCGATCAAGAGGATCAAAGGACGGCCGGTCAATCGCCAACGGAAAAAAAAGCCGGCCGGGAAGGATGGTAGGATAAAATGAATGCCGACCTACCAGAAGCACATAACATGATAAACCCGGCCGGACAGTAATGAGCGATAGGATAAAAACCCGGCCGGCCAAAAGTGAGCAAAGATAAAAGGCCGGCCACTCAATAGTAATCGAAAAGATAAAAATCCAGCCAATAGGGAGGGAGAGTGGGATAAGTGGCTGGCCGACTAGAGGGAGGCCGGCCCTCCGGGAGGGAAAGATGGGAAAAGTGGCCGGCCAGCCAATCAAAATCAGTAGGATGAAAGGCCGGCCTGCCTATAGTGGAGATGATGATCAGGCTGGCCGTCCGGGGGGAAGGATGGGAAAAGTTGTATCCCCTCAACTGAAAACGAAAGGATAATAGGTCGGCTAGTCAATATCCACCGACAAAGATGAAAGGACTACCATCTGGGAGGGAGGGTGGGATAAGTAGCTGACCGGCTAGAAGCAGAGATGATATGACAATCCGGGCGAAAGGGGAGAACGGCCGCTAGGAAGAGAGGAAGAGACAAGTGCCGGGCGACCAGAAGTGAGGATAATGATAAGGCTGGCCGACCGGGGGGAAAAGATGGGATAAGTGTCTGACCAGCCAATCACGAAAAAAGGATAATATCTCAGCCGGCAAATAGTGAACGAAAAGATGAAAGGCCGGCCAGCTGGGAGGTAAGGCGTGAAAAATGGCACGGAAAAAAAGGCCGGTCGGCCGGTAGGGAGGAAGGATAAGTGGTCGGCCGGGAGGGAAGGATGGGATAAGTGGCCGACCGAACCATTACGAACAAAATGTTAATATATCAGCGGACCAAAATCGAACGATAAGATGAAAGGCCGGCCGACTGGTAGAGACGGCGGGATAAGTGCCCGGTCGACCAGAAGCAAAAACATGATATAACAGGTTAGCCTAGAAAAGGGAACGGGCCAAAAAGTCGGCCGGCCAAAATAAGAGAATGTAATCAAGCTTTCAGGCCAATAGCGAATGAAAGGTTAGCCGGCCGGGAAGGAGTAGGGATAAATAAGCCAGTCGGCCAGAAGTAGAGATGGCAATAAGGCCGGTTGGCTGGGAGGGAAGGATGGGGTAACCGGCCAATCGCGAACAAAAGGATAAAATGACAGCCGGCCAATCGCGAACAAAAGGATAAAATGGCAGCCGGCCAATAGCGAACGAAAAGACGAAAGGCCGGCCGGCTGGGAGGGAGGGTGGGATGAGTGACCGCCGGCAAGAAACAAAAATGATTTAGCGGCCGGCCGGGAGGGGAGACCGGGACTAAAGGCCGGCCAGCAAAAAGCAGAGAATATTATCTGGCCGACCGGGAGAGGGGGGGGGGGCGGGGAATAAGTGGCCAGCCGGCCAAAGGCAAAGATGTTTATATAGCTAGCAGGCCGGGAGGGAAAGATGGGATAGGTGGCTGACAGGCCAATCCCGAACAAAAAGATGAAAGGTGGGTTGGATGGGTGAAAGGGCGGGATAAATGGTCGGTCGGCCAGAAGCAAAGCAGATGATTTGACAGGACGGCCGGGAAGGGAGAACTGGACAAAAGGCCAGCCGGCAAAATGCAAAGAATATTATTAGGTCGACTAGCCAATAGCGAACGAAAGGACAACCGATTGAGAGGGAAGGGGAGGGGATAAGTGGCCAGCCGGCCAAAAGCAGAGATGATGATAAGGCTGGCCGACCGGCCGGGAGGAAGGATGGTATAATTTTCTGGCCGTCCAATCGCGAAGACAATTATAAAATGTCAGCCCAATAATGAACAAAAAGATAAAAGGCCAATCATCGGGGATTGAGGGCGGGATAAATGGCACGGGACAAAAGGCCGTCCGACCAGAATAAAAGGGGGATAGGTGTCCGGCCTGCCAGAAGCAGAAATGATGATAAGGCTGGCTGGCGGGAGGGAAGGATGGGACAAGTGGCTGACCGGCATAAAGCATATGGAATGATGAAAGGCCGCCCGGCTGGGAGGGAGGGCGGGATAAGTGGCCGGTCGGCAAGAAACAAAATCTATTTGACAGGGCGGCCGGGAGGGGGAGAACGGGTCAAAAGATCGACCGGCCAAAAGCAGAGAATATGATCAGACCACCCGGATGGGAGAAGGGATAAGTGGCCGGCTGGCCAAAAGTAGAGATGATGTTAAGGTTAGCCGGGCGAGAGAGAAATAATGGAATAAGTGTCTGACCGGCGAATCACAAATAATGGAATAAAATGTCAGCCGGCCGATAGCAAACAAAAAGATGAAAGAACGGCCGGCTGGGAATGAGGGTGGGATAAGAGGCCGACCGGCAAGAACCAAAGAAGATGATTTAAGAGACCGGCCGTGAGGAGAAAACTAAACAAAAAGCCGGCCGGCCAAAAATTAAATGCAGGCCGGGTGGGAGGAAGGCGGGGGGAGAGGTTAAAGGACTGTCCGTCCAGAAGCAGAGATAATGATAAGGCTGGCCGGCCGAGAGGGAAGGGTGGGATAAGTAGTTGACCAGTCAATCGCGAACAAAATGATGAATTGTCAGCCGGCCAATAGAGGACGAAAAAAAATGAAAGGCCGGCCACTTGGGAGGAAGTGCAGGATAACTGGCACGAAACAAAATGGTGGCCGGCCAAAAGGGAGGGAGGGAAGGCGGGATATATGGTACGGGACAAAAGGCCGGGGAGGGAGGATAAGTGGCCCGCCGGCCAGATGGAGAGATAATGACATGGCTGGTAAACCAGGAAGGAAGGATGGCATAAGTGGCTGACCGGCCAATCGCGAAAAAAAAATGATGAAAAATCAGCTGGCCAATAATGAACGAAAAGATGAAAGGCCGGCCGAATGGGAGGGAGGGTGGGATAAGTGGCCAACTGGCAGAAGCAGAGATGTTGAAAAGAGTGGCCGACCGGGAGGAAAAGATTGGGTAACTGGCTAACCTGCCAATCGCGAGGGAAAGGTTAAAATATCAGCCGGCCAAGAGCGAACGAAAAGACGAAAGGCCGGCCGGCTGGGAGGGAGAGCGGGGTAAGTGGTCGGTCGGTCAGAAGCAAAAAGGTGGTTTGACTGGTCAGCCGGGAGGGCAGAGTGGGCCAAAAGTTCGGCTGACCACAAACAGAGAATATGATCAGGCCGGCCGGCCAATAGTGAATGAAAGGATTAAATGCCAGCCTGGCAGGAGGGACGGGGGTGATATGTGGCCGGCCAGCCAGAAGCAGTGATGATGATAAGGCTGGGCAGCCGGGAAGAAATGATGAGCGAAGTGTCTGATCTGCCAATCGCGAACAAAAGGATAAAATGTTAGCCGGCGAATAGTGAACGAAAAGATTAAAGGCCGGCTAACTGGGAGGGAAGGCGGATAAGGGGCGGTCGGTGAAAACTAAAAGATTATTTTACAGGCCGGTTGGGAGGGAAGAACGGCAGGCCAAAAGCAGAGAACATTATCAGGCCGGCCGGCCAATAGGGAACGAAAGAATGAAATGACGACCTGCCGGGAGGGTGGGGGATAAATGGCCGGCTGGCCAGAAGCAGAGATGATGATGAGGCTGGCCGGCTGGTAAGGAAGATGGAATGTGTCTCATCGGCCTATCGCGAACAAAAGAATAAAATGTCAGCCAGCCATTAGCGAACGAAAAGATAAATGACTGGCCGGCTGGGAGGGAGGGAGGGAGGGAGGGATGAGTGGCCAGTCGGCTAGAAATAGATATGATATGACAAGTTAATTGGGAAGGGAAAACTGGACAAAAGGCCTGCCGACCTGAAGCGGAGAATATTATCAGGCCGTCTAGCCAATAGCGAACGAAAGAATGAAATGTTTGCAGGCCGGGAAGGATTGGGGGTAAATGGGCGACCGGCCAAAAACAGAGATGACGATAAAGCTGACCGGCCGGGATGGAGGGGTGGGATAAGTGGCTGATCTGCCAATTGCGAATAAAAGGATAAAACGTCAGCCAGCCAATGGCAAACGAAAAAATGAAAGGCTGACCAGCTTGGAGGGAGGGCGGGATAAGTGGCCGGTCGTCCAGAAGCAAAGAAGATTATACGATAGGTTAGCCAGGAAGGAAGAACTGGGCAAAAAGCCGGCCGGACAACACCAGATACCATGATCAGGCTATCCGATCAATAACAAACGAAAGAATGTAAAGCTGGCAATGAGTGAGGGCGGGATAAGCTGCCTACCAGTCAGATGCAGAGATGATAAGGCCGGCCGGGCGGGAGGGATGGATCGGATTAGTCGCCGGCCGGCCACAAGCAGAAAACATAATAAGATTGGCCTTCCACTAGCAAAACAGAAAGATAAATGACCGGCTGGCCAAAAGCAAACTAAAGGATGAAAGGTTGGACGTCCGGGAAGGAGCTCAGGATAAGTGGCCGTCCAGAAGAAGTA
>NC_134785.1:62110410-62112910 GCF_046742065.1 Oratosquilla oratoria | reverse complement strand
TTTTGTTCGCTATTGATCGGGCGACCTGGTCCTGTTCTCTGCTTTTAGCTGGCAGGACATTAGTCCAGTTCTCCCTTCCCGGCTAACCTATCGTATAATCTTCTTTGCTTCTGGACGATCGGCCACTTATCCCGCCCTCCCTCCAAGCCGGCCAGACTCATTTTTTCGTTTGCTATTGGCTGGCTGACATTTTATTCTTTTGTTCGCAATTGGCCAGTCAGATACTTATAACATCCTTCCCTCTCGGCCGGCCAGCCTTATCATATATGTTTTTGGCCGGCTGGTCACTTATCCACCCCCCCTCCCTACCAACCTGCCGCCCTTTCATTCTTTCATTTCCTATTGGCCGACCGGCCTGGTCATTTCTCTCTCTCTCTCTCTCTCTCTCTCTCTCTCTCTCTCTCTCTCTCTCTCTCTCCCTCTCACTCCCGGCCGGCAGACCTTTCATTCTTTCGTTCACTATTGGGCTGCCGGTCTGATCCTATTCTCTGCTCATGGCCAGTCGACCTTTCATCCAGTTCTCCCCTCCCGGCCTACCAGTTAGATCATCTTTGCCTCTGACCGACCGGCCACTTATTCCGCCCTCCCTCCCAGCCGGTCGGCCATTCATCTTTTCGTTCGCTATTTGCCGGCTGACATTTTATCCTTTTCTTCGCAATTGGCCTGTCAGCTATTTACTCCATCCTTCCTTTCCCAGCCGGCCACATTTATCATCATCTCTGCTTTGGCCAGCCGGCCATTTATCCTCCTACCTCACGGCAGGCCTGACAATATTCTCTACTTTTGGGCGGCCGGCCTTTTGTCCTATTCTCACCTCCCGTCCGGCATTTCAAATCATCTTTGCTTTTGTCCGACCGGCCAATTATCCCACCTCCCTCCCTCCCTCCCAGCCGGCCAGTTTTTCATCTTTCCGTTCACTATTGGTTGCCGGCTGACTTTTTATCCTTTTTTTTTTTCAAGATTGGCCGGCCGGCCTGACCTTTTATCTTCCACCCTCCCAGTGGTATTGGCCGGCCGGACGACTAGCCTTATAATCATCTCTGCTTCTGGCCGGCCGGCAACTTATCCCCCCGCTCCCTTCCGGCCGGCCGGCCTTTTGTCCCATGTCATATATCCCTCCCGTCCTTCCAGCCGGACCTCCTTTTATGTTTTCGTTCACTGTTGGCAGGCTGACATGTTATCCATTCGTTCGCGATTGGCCGGTCAGACTCTTATCCTTTCCTTCCTTCTCGGCCGGCCAGCCTTATATCTCTGCTTCTGGCCGGCGGGCCACTTATCCCCCCTCCCTCCCGGCCGGCCGGCCTTTTGTCCCATGCCATTTACTCCGCCCTCCCTCCCAAGTGCTGGCCATTCATCTTTTCGTTCGTTATTGGCCGGCTGACATTTCATCCTTTTGCAATTGGCCGGTTAGATATTTATCCCATTCTTCTGTCCCGGCCGGCCAGCCTTATCGTAATCTCTGGTCGGCCTGATCATAATATTTTCGAATACTATTGGCTTGCCGGCCTTTTACCATTCCGTTTGTGATTAGCCGACTGGCTATTTATTCTTTGTTTACTCTTGGCCGGCCGGCTTTTTATTCTTTTGTTAGCTATTAGCCGGCCGGCCTTGTAATGTTATGTGCTTCTGGCAGGCCGGCATCTTATCCCACTATCCTTGCTGGCCGGCCGGCTTTTTTTCCTTTCGTTTGCGATTGGCCGGCCGTCCTTTTATCCTTTCAATTACTGTTGGCTGGCCGACCTCATTATCTTCCCTGTTTCTGGCAAACTGGTCACTTATCCCGCCCTCCATCCTGGCCAGGGGCTTTTTTTTCCTTTCCCATTGCGATTATCCGGCCGTCCTTTTATCTTTTCAATTGGTTTTGGCTGGCCAGCCTCAAAAACTTCTCTGCTTCTAGCCAGCGTTTCATTCATTTGTTTGCAATTGATCGGCAATTATTTCATATTTTTTCATCGCTGTTGGCTGGCTGACCTTGTTATTTTCTCCGATTGTCTGGGCTTTTTCATATTGTTTCAATGCACTCCTCGTTTATAGCCGGTAGGCATTTTAATCTGTACACTTTTAAACCTGGTCTACCGGGACTATTTCTTTTACTCCCCGGCCGGCCTCTCCGCCGGTTCACGGCTTCTGTCTAGCTAGGTTCTTTAATTAACCCATTAAACTCCGATGACAAGATGTCTTGTCATTTGGTCAAATAAAACAAAAAATCATAAAACACCAAAATGTTTCATCAAACACCAGAAAAACATGACGTCAGTCCTCGGTTCGCGCGAGGACTGACGTCATATTTTTCTGGTGTTTGATAAAACATTTTGGTGTTTTATGATTTTTTGTTTTATTTGACCAAATGACAAGACATCTTGTCATCGGAGTTTAAATGGGTTAAGTCCTTCCGCTGCAGCCCGGCTGTCGATAGTTGTGTCAAAGGCCCCAGCCGTCAGTGGGCCGAGCCCGCGAACGGCGTCGACTGCGAACACAAGAGGATATTCGAGATGACGCG
>NC_134785.1:62102910-62105410 GCF_046742065.1 Oratosquilla oratoria | reverse complement strand
ATACTTTATAATCTTCTTCCTGACTAACATAAGACACTTCTTCTTAGTCCTTGGCATCTATGTATCAACTTAAAGATTTTTTTCCGCTTACGACAGGTAATTTTATTCAGTTTCAGAAGGATTTCATCCTGCCTAAAACCAAAGCCTACGGCTAAAAATCTCTTTAGATAAAAAAAAAAAAATCCTGTAAACATCACGGCTCTTCAAGGCTTCTGTTCTGTGTAGTACCAATATAAGATTGTTGTTGTTGCTGTTGTTGTTGTTGTTGTTGTTGTTGTTGTTGTTGTTGTTGTTGTTATGAATACTTTACTATCGCTTCTATCCTGGTGAACAATCCTACAGATAAGTACAAGATTGGATCGGTCTTCTTCTATTCCGTGTCAACTCAATATTATTTCTTTAATTCACTTATTTATTCGTTTATTCATTTATCTGTTTATTCTCGTCCTTATATTTTGCTGTAAAGGCGCTAGAGGAGAAATCGCTCTCTGAAGTAGTAAATAAGTGTAATGAGATGCTCTTGAACATGGCCATATAGGTAGTCGCTTGATTGATTTTCTTGGTGACAATTACTTAATTCAGCATGTAAAAGAGCCCACAAGATATGGAAACTTACTCGATTTATTGATCACTAGCCGCGAAAGCATGGCAACTGATGTAGAAGTCGGTGAATCTGTTGCAAATAGCGATCACAACTTAGTCAGATTCAAACTCCTAAACAATTTTAGAATAGATACTTGTGCTTCTAAAATACCCGATTTCAGTAAAGCTCAGTTCATAGAACTACGTCAGGAGCTTCAGCTTACAGATTGGGAGGAAAAATTGAACGAAAGGCCTGTAGATCAGATGTGGGAAATATTTCAAAATACGCTCACTAAGATGATTCAAACTTACATTCCTTTTAAGGACAGACGTCCCCCAAATCAGGCTCGCCCAAAGTGGCTCGACAAAGAAACTGAAAAAAGTATTGCTAAAAAGAGACAGGCTTATAAGAAATATAAGTGCTCGGGTGCATCAAATGACTATGAAAGTTATGTATCAATACAGAGAGATTTAAAAAAGACAATAAGAAAAAGAAAACGACAATACGAAATGAACATCGCTGAGAAATCCAAAGAGAATCCCAAAGAATTCTATAGTTACATTAGAGATAAAAAGGTTGTTAGGAATCACATTGGTCCACTATTATCTGCTGACGGTCAACTTGAATATTCAAATGAAGGAATGTGTAATCTCTTAAACAATTATTTTAGCTCGGTATTCGTAAACGAAACACCTCAAAGTGAATTCCAAACTGAAACCTGTGAAAAGTCTGGGGTAAACTTACTCACTACGGTAAATATAACAAAAGAAACAATTAAAAGGTGTATAGACAAACTCAAAGTTAATAAAACACCAGGGCCTGACGGTTGGCATCCAAGAATCTTAAAGGAAATGAAAAATGAGATTGTTGTTCCATTAGAAATTATTTTCAAGAAATCCATCATATCCGGAGATGTCCCAAGAGAATGGAAGCTAGCTAACGTTACTCCCATATTCAAAAAAGGTGACAAAAAGAAACCAAATAACTATAGGCCTATTAGTTTGACTTCGATCGTAGGAAAAATAATGGAAACTATCATCAGAGATGCTATCGAATATCATTTAGAAAGTAACCGTTTGATAAATGATAGCCAACATGGTTTCAGACGGAAACGTTCTTGCGTGACTAACTTACTCGAATTCTACAACACAGTTGTCTCGAATTTTGACAAAAGAAACAATATAGATTTAATATATCTAGACTTTGCAAAAGCTTTTGATACCGTCCCACACGAAAGACTTCTTACTAAATTAGCTTTGCATGGAATAAGTGGTAGCCTATTAGGTTGGACTAGTAATTGGTTGAAAGGTCGAAAACAGAGAGTTGTTTTAAATGGAAAAACTTCTGGATGGAAAAGTGTTGCAAGTGGAGTTCCTCAGGGTTCCGTTCTTGGGCCACTTCTATTCATAGTATATATAAATGATATAGACCATGGACTAAAATCTACTGTTTCCAAATTTGCTGATGATACAAAACTGTGCGGAGTGGCAAATGATCACTCAAACCAATTAGATATTCAAGAAGATTTAGATAAATTACAGCAATGGTCTGAAAAGTGGCTAATGAAATTTAACACAAGTAAATGCAAGGTAATGCACATAGGTAAAAATAACAGCAAGTACGATTACAAGTTATTTGGAAATTCATTAACAAAAGTAGATAGTGAAAAAGATCTCGGCGTAATTATCAGTAACGACCTCAAATCATCCAAGCAGTGTATTTCAGCCTCTGAGAAAGCAAATAAGATTCTGGGATTGATTGCGCGATCTTTTGATTTCAAAAGTCCATCACTCATTAACAAGCTATATAAATCGTTAGTTCGTCCACATTTGGAATATGCTGTTTCCGTATGGTCACCGAATCTCATTAAAGACATTGACAGACTGGAAAAAGTACAACGGCGAGCCACAAAACTGA
>NC_134785.1:62075410-62095410 GCF_046742065.1 Oratosquilla oratoria | reverse complement strand
AGAATTGGAAATTATCTAAGACAATATTAACTCTCACTTTAAGAGGTTCCTCTCCACTGAATGAAATCATCTGGTGGTGGTAGGAGCGACAGATGTCGTCAAACACTTTCACCAGAGACAAGAAAGATTTACTTAGTGTCTCTTCGCCTTTTTAATAAAATCGGACGGCAGCAGCAGGAAGACGGGAGGCAAATCTCTTCCGGTATTGGCGATACAAGAGTTCCTGCTCTTGATCTTGTGCTTTCCGGGATTTGAGAGTGCAAGGCCAAGTTCCTTCCCAGAACGAAATTTTCGGGTTAAATTACCCAGACCAAATTTACCTTGATCAAAATTACTCTTGCCGCAATGATTCATGATGTAGATCTAAATGCATATATGCATTTTTGTCAGCATATGCACAGACACGTGCACGCACACACACCAGTTAAAGTTGGAATTAAACTTGATTACTGCTCAGGTTTGAATCAGCTTCTTGTTAACTATTGAATCTTTCTCGCAGAATATGTAATTTCTTCGTGAAGTCGAAACAAGATTTCTCCATTCTTTATCGTGGCATATTACGACATTTCACTCTATTCAGTGACTATCGTTAAATACTACATACAGTAGTTACACGTGAGTCAGCGCCGCAAACTAAAAAATCCAGCTTTGAGAATTAATTTTCATAATTGACCTTTCTTAGTATTTTCATACATTTTTATATAGTTTCCTTGGTAACCATATTTGTAAATACTGACGACCTACCTACAAGACAGCTGGACATCTGAAATAAAGTTCCGAATCGGCGCCAGAAGGAACGTAAATACAACAGCTATGTTGTACATGAAAATTTCTACTGAGTAGAGAGAATTTTGCAGTATAACACCATGACGCATTGAGAATTCAATTTCCACTTCCTGAGGAGGTAAGACCTATCAATGGAGAAAAATAAGCCTGTCAATAAAAAGCTAAATCAAATCCAAACAGCAGCCAACTCAATTTCATATATATATATATATATATATATATATAATATATATATGTATATATACATATATATATATATAATATAATATATATATGTATATATATACTGTATATATACATATATATGATACAGATGTATATATATATATATACATATATATATGTATATATATTATATAAATATATATATATATATATATATATATATATATATACGTAAGACCTGCGAAAGAAGTCAGGAATAAACTCAAGACTAAGACTCCTGTGTTTCCTACTCCGCTTACGTCAACCTGTCAGAATGTCTCAACATATGTATATATATATATATATATATATATATATATATATATATGTACAGTATATATATATGTATAAATGTATACATGTATGTATGTATATATATATATATATGTGTGTATATATATATATATATATATATATATATATATATATCAACCACAATGCACTTTAATTCTAACTCATCAACATCGGACGAACCGTGGAAGGGCATGCAGAAATTGAAACGTGGTACGCCCGAGGACTCGAACCCCATGCGGTGAGAACGTTACCAGTGCCGTATTGACTATCAGACTAATACACCATCAAGAGAGATATAAGTTGAGCGCAACTTTTCCTATATATTTGTATGCTCGAGTTACAATCACATACACGAAAGTTTGTGTGCAACCCATGTCCACTATGATAGTACATTGGTAAGTATACGAACGTGGGAAAATATTTGTCCAACATTGAATGGGTCCCAGTGATTAGAGATACATTTTTATCAACCACAATGCACTTTAATTCTAAGTCATCAACATCGGACGAACCGTGGAGGTGCATGCAGAAATTGAAACGTGGTACGCCCGAGGACTCGAACCCCATGCGGCGAGAACATTACCAGTGCCGTATTGACTATTAGACCAATACACCATCAAGAGAGATATAAGTTGAGCGCAACTTTTCTTATATATTTGTATGCTCGAGTTACATACACATACACGAAAGTTTGCGTTCAACCCATCTCCACTATGATAGTACATTGGTAAGTATACGAACGAGGGGAAAGTATTTGTACAACACTGAATGGGTCCCAGTGATTAGAGATACATTTTTATCAACCACAATGCACTTTAATTCTAAGCCATCAACATCGGACGAACCGTGGAGGCGCATGCAGAAATTGAAACGTGGTACGCCCGAGGACTCAAACCCCATGCGGCGAGAACGTTACCAGTGCCGTATTGACTATTAGACCAATACACCACCAAGAGAGATATAAGTTGAGCGCAACTTTTCTTATATATTTGTATGCTCGAGTTATATACACATACACGAATGTTTGCATTCAACCCATCTCCACTATGATAGTATACGAACGCGAGAAAGTATTTGTACATCACCGAATGGGTCCAAGTGATTAGAGATACATTCCTATACTTACCAATGTAATATATATGTATGTATGTATATATATATATATATATATATATATATATATATGTATATATATATATATGTATGTGTGTGTATATATGTATGTATGTATATATATATATGTATGTATATATATGTATATATATATATTATATATATGTATATATATATATATATATATATATGCTGTAACTTAGTGCTTGTAATATCTAGTGATTGCAAGTTATTATACCATCATAAGACGTTGATATTGGCCATGTTTCATATTTTATCACCAATGTGTCGTATACTTTATTTTGGAGCACCGTACTTTCGAAGTATAATTTGAGAAAATATGGAGGTACAATATTAGGTAAGAAAAAAATTGCACATATTATTGCAAAATATGGCAAAGACGATAAAGACATGTAATTTCGAATCCTATGCAATAATCATGCAATTATGAAACATATATGCAAGTACGATATACTATTGTATATACTATTCACATAATGTTCATAATGCCTAGTTACACTGTATGAACCAACCTAACAGTTCATTACTTCCTCGATGACAGGACCTTCCCAAAAGGTGATCATTGATAAGTCGTGACTGACATCTGCTGTCGTTGATGAATCGTGACCCGTGGCTGCGTCAAGCGCCACCATCAGTCGTCAGCCTCTTGGCCACAAAGCCCCCACAGCCGCCAGCAGCTACTGAACGTAAGTGTCCTTCTTTTGAGCGAAGTTATAAGATTTTTTTTATGTGTATAGTTACCACATCGTGGTAGATGGTTATCACCCGTAAGAAAAGGATTTATTTAAACTTTATATCTTTGGACTTATGGAATATCGCGTCCGCCATGACATAAGTTATATACAATCAATATTTTATTACTTTGTACAAATTATACAATGATGTTACATATAGATGCTTTTTACCTTACAAGGGTCATCCTAGTATGTGGTAATATTATTTACAATATATAATTTGACTATAATGGACACGTATAATGGTTTGACCAGGATTAGTCATTTCATTTTACCAAAATGCTATACGCGTTAAGGGGACACTACAGTAGTGGCGTGTTGCCACATATTTACCCGTTATGCATAGAGTCCCTCCTTCAGTCGAACAGAATAGTGAGGTGTTAACCCGAAGAATGTCTGGGAAAGATATCAGTCTTAGTGGGAGAAGTCAATGAGGCAATCTTAACCTCAGCTGAATAAATTGGTTTGGTGTTAGCCAGGACAAAATCTGTAAAGAGAGAGTATTCAAAATGATGGTTTTAAATTTCACTGGAGGTCTTTAGTGTTGGTACACAAGTCATACATCCTGGCTGACACCAGACGACTTTACTGAAATGGAAGAAACCTGTCACAATAACAGAGGAAAGTCATGGATCTCCTATGCTCCTCAGGTCAGCTGTCTTTGAGTCACAGATCTTCAGGTAAAATTCCAAACTCGCATTATGTCAACGTGTACCCGGGTTTGATCCACAAAGGCTAATAGGGATTGCCACTTGCCCAAACTGTCTTAGGGTATTGGACAAAGGCGATGGTTGCGGATAGTTAAGCAAAAGTTCGTCATCTTTCTTCAGGTCAGAGGTCACGGTCATTCTGAAGGTTTCAATTGTTATAGGTCTCACGTCCGTTCTCAGGGCAGAACCTATTATCGACTGTCAAGTCAAGAGAGCCAGCCACTGTTCAGGTCATCAGTGGGTGTTGCAGGTCCTTTTGAAGCATACGGTTAGGGCTCTCAATAATAACTGTTGTAGATTTAGACCCCTCCCTTATAGGTTTGCCTTGATCAAAACACTGGAACTTATCGTTCTTGTGTGGAATGCAACCAGTAGACAATTTTCACTCAAGATCAGCGCACCTATCGCGTGGATCACTGAACGCATAAGGGAAAGGTTTTGATATTCCCATGATATGCAACAGAAAGGATTTAACTCTGTTCATATTTCTTTGATTCCCTCAGTTCTAGGCCTCAATGAACCACAGCCCCACTCAATCGTGGTAACGTGGCCCAGGATCTACAGCAACTGGCTGCAGAAGTGAAAGTCTTCATCCCTTCTCCCAAGCGGTCGGAAACCCCTCTAATACCTTTGGAAGAAATCAATGTGGCTGCTCCGAGTAGTAGTTATACAGAGAGAGTTCCAAGTAGGCTCCGTCACAATACTTTTCAATTTCAACAGGGAGTAGTGGGTTGAAACCTGAGAGTCTGACCAGGAGTTTCAAGATAGTACCTCATCTTTGTCCCAGGAGTTAGACTCAATCATTCTTCAAGTCAGGAACCACACGAAACTTCTCGTGTCAATCCACAATTGTTCTTTAAGTCAGAGATCGCCTTGGACAGTGGCTCTCAGACTCTTTGCTCATGAGCTTTGATTTATGTAGAGCTGTGTCTTACACTCCTGGAGATCATTTCAACACCGAAAAATTCCCTTGGTGTCCACTAAAGAATCTGTAGACCACCTTGAAATCATCTGTGGACTCTCGTTGAGAACCACTGGCTCAGCAATTTCAGGTCAAGGGTCTTCGGCATTCTTCAGGTCATAGGGTCAGCGCTGCAGAACTTGCGTGCTTGGCAGCAGGAGCCAGCTCGCACACACACACAACCAAAGATGGAAAAAGTGATGAGAGATAGTGGAAAGTGCCGAGCGGGAGGATAGAAAGAAAAAGCGGAAGAGGAAGAAGAGGTAGAGGTTGATGGTGATGAGGAGGAGGAGAAGGACATGTTGGTGAGAACGTTCAGCCAGGGTAAATTTTTTCTCCTACAGATGAAGTTTTCTGATGGCGACAAAAAAAAAAAAAGAAAAAAAAAAAAAAAAAAAAAAATCTTGATCTACAATGGTGACACATCCTAAAAAGAATTAAGTTGCCTGGCATTAGTCATAACACCATCCCTAAATTGTGTCACCATCCTCAAACGTTTGATAGAGATAGCTTTCAGTACATCAATACGGTGGAGCTTCTTCAGCTGACTAAATTCATCTGGTGTCAGCCAGAACAAAGATAGTGAAGTACTAAAGGAATGATAGGAGATTCTGGTGATTTAAGGATACTGAGACGCGGCTACCGTTTGAGGGAATATTTTTCTTATCTATTGATGATTCGTTTGGCAAAGAACAATAACAACCATCACATTTTCATTTTAGAATTATCAAGATGTCTAACTAATATATATATATATATATATATATATATATATATATATATATATATATATATATATATTTATATACATATACACATGCGGAAAAACCACCAAGGAAAAAGATAAACTGTTTTTTTCCGCATATTTAGAATCACGAGTTTATGTGATTTCTCATGCATGCATATGCATATACATATATACATGTATATATTATATCTCCTTTGATGATTTTGTTCTGGTCACTATAATGAATTAATAGATAAATGGATAAATAAATAGAAGAAATAGTTTCTGGGAGCGTTGATAGTCTAAAGTGCCCTGACATATGAGATTCCTACATTCCTGAGGCAGCCCTAACTTTCAGGAAATCTTGACTCCCAAAGGATACCTGACTTCCAGGAAGTCCTTACTTCTAGTAAACCTTGATTCCTGAAGAATCCCTTTAATGATTTTGTTCTGGTCACTATAATGAATTAATAAATAAATGGATAAATAAATAGAAGAAATAGTTTCTGGGAGCGTTGATAGTCTAAAGTGCCCTGATATCTGAGATTCCTACATTCCTGAGGCAGCCCTAACTTTCAGGAAATCTTGACTCCCAAAGGATACCTGACTTCCAGGAAGTCCTTACTTCTAGTAAACCTTGATTCCTGAAGAATCCCTTACTTATATGGAACTTTGATTCCATAAAAAAAAAAAAAAAAAAAAAAAAAAAAAAAAAAATAGATAAAGACTCTAAGGGATTTCTGACTTCCGATGAGACCTGGACCCTGATGAGACCTGGATTTCTGGAAAGTCTTAATCCGGAAGAAACCCTAACTTCTAAAGAAGCCCTGACTCTTCGGGAACTTTAAGGTCCTCCTGGGGGCGGACCTAATCAAGACTCCATTCTTGATGTCTTCATAACAGTGACGTCACCGATGATGTCAGATCAGCTTCAACGATGCTCATTCTTACACGATCTTCCTGGGTGGAGACCTGATCGACGTTGTAAAGAAAATTTAATTTTATCACACAATGTTGTGTCTTGCGTCGCTGTAGATTATGACGTTGTAAGGTACGACGTTGTAAAGTTTGACATTGTAAGTTACGACGCTTAAAGTTACGACGTTGTGAGCTACGATGTTGTAAGCTGCGATGTTGAAAGCCACGATGTTGAAAATTTCGACGTTGTAGTTTATAACTGTGAAAGTTTCAAATTGAAAAAAAATATATTTTTGTAAATTACGGTGTTGAAATTTACGACGTAAAGTTACAATATTTAAAGTTATGATGTAAGTTACAACGTTGGAAGTTACGACGCTGAACGTACTTTGTAAGTTACGACCTTGTAAGTTACGATGTTGTAGGTTACGATGTTATAAACTACGATGTACAGTAATGTACGACATTGAAAGTTATACGTTGTAACCTACACTCTCGTGTGCTATTGCTGGGAGGAAAATTTGTTAAGTGAAATATCCGGTCCAGTTTCTTAATCTTTTGTCTTCTTTTTCCTGTTTACTCTAAGATGACAATGGAGTCACTCCTCATTCTTTTATATTAATAAAGGAAAATCTTATAAAAACAACTTGTACGTGTTCATTTTATACGGACTTCTCTTTCACTTCTAATTGTCTTAATATAGTCTCATTTCATAGTGTAGCTCTTGCATAAGTGGTATAAGAACATAAGAATAGAGGAGACTACAAGAGACCATAAGGCCTATACTAGACACTATATCCCATAATACCTGTCGTCCCGATACATAAAGTATTCGGTCAACAACAGCCATCTCTCTTATCCTAAATGCTATATTGCTGGAGAGATAGAGATTTAGAAGTCTTCGATTATAGAAAAATGATACGCGCCTCTGGTCCGTAGGGGTATCGGTACTCCATAGGTAGAACCTCACAGAGTGAAACCCTATCATGATTCTTTTATTCAGTCGTAGTCTTATTTTGTATATTTATCTATTTTGGTTGCCGTCTCCCGATTTCATTCGACTGAGGTAAGATCCTTGATGGTATAACCGAAGAGTGCTCGTTTTATTCTGGCCAACGCCAGGAGATTTTATTCAGCTCATTATGACCCCCTCGGCAGCGAATTGTTTCAGTGTTGAAGCTCCGGTGTCACTTATAAAGACTTCGTTCTGTATAAAATCAGACGATTTTATTCGACTTACGAGGATCCCATGAACGCTAGAGGGTGAGGATGAGAGAGGGGGTGAATTAGAGGGGCCTTCCAGTGCCTGCGGTCGGAGCCTTGGCTGGCCTTCGGTGCTGGATCTGTGGCGCCATCATGGTTACCTGTGCGCATGACGACGCCATTTTGGGTCTGGCATTTCGAAATCGACGCCAAGGTATTCCTGTTTTGTTTTTTGTTTTTTTTCCTTCTTCTTCTTTTTAAGGTTCTGTAAGTGTCTGAGACTTTCTTTTGCAGAGAGATTGTTGGATTTCGGATTGAACGAGGCCTGGTTTTTTTTTTTTTTTTTTTTTTTTTTTTTTTTTTTTTTTTTTTGCATCCGACCTAGATATGGATCAAAAGGTCTCCTGTCGGCATGCTCCGCCTTTGTAATCCTTTGTAATCCTTTGATCGTTTGCGACCCTGTTTCTATTTGGTATCAGTACTTCGGATTATACACCAAATCAATTACTAGGAAAGAGAAGGAGGGGGTGCATCACCCCCAATAGAAAGAATAGGACTTTCTCTAAATATAAATGCGAATGAGGAGTAAAATGAGTAGAAACTCATTTCCTCGTTTTCCTCTTTACTGAAGAGTAGAGATAAGGACCAACGACTTAAGGCTTTAACACAGCCAATCTCAATTTACATTATTTCAAATATCTTCAACAATATTAAACATATACAAACGTCAAGGAAGCTGGAAAGGAAAGGATTGCAGGGGCTTGCAGAGCCTCTGAATGATATTGAAGTTATGTTTGTCAATAATGAGAATATTGGCAATATGATTATTGTCAGTTTATAACAATCATGAAACAGATTGAGCTTTTCCATGCAACGGTTGATTGGTAAGTTGTGTTCTGGTAAAAACCAGTCGATCTTACTTACCTAAGGAGAATCTGAAGCAGTTAGAGCACTAAGAGTCTCCGACCGTATCAATAGATCTCCTTATCGAGATCCTGACTCGGTCCGGGGACCGGTTGCCAGTCTACGGGACTGCATACACAATAAGAACAGGAATAACATCGTGTGTTTGTGCCCCCTAAACAAGAAGATGGTGAGCAAAAGTAAGATTTAAACCGGTTCAAACGAAAATCGAGATTTTTTGTTACATTCTATAAACAAGAATTAGTGTTTTCTAGGCCCCTGATGATATATGAGTCTCATTTGGTGTATTCAGTGTTTGGTTCGAGAAGTAGATGAATGGAATCGTTTGGAATTTGTCATCTAATGGAAGTGATTCATGGAGTTGATCCCAGCCTTTGCAGTAAAATCACTCGACATTTTTCAGAAAGATATACCCAAGTCATGACACCACTTTGAAAGTGTTAAGACATAAAAGTCAACCAATCTGAGCCAAAAAGTGGTTTACAAAAAGGTGTTTCAATAGTGAATATTTCATTACTCATTTTATCTATATACAATGCATGGGTGTATGCTTACTTATGAGGTTGTTTAGATTACCGCAAGACAATTTTATTCAGCTGAAGAACAGCTATCAGGCTAGAAATATTACCTTCCATTATTTTGGTTGTTACTTAAGTTTTAGTTCGAGTGTAGTCAAGCGATTTTACTCTGCAGTCGAAGAGTTTCTTTCGATCGTGTGGCATAATCTAGAGTTGCTATACCCGTTGCACTGAGATCTGGCCGTTAGGGCGGAGCACTGGGAGTTCCCCTGTGGTGCCACATATAATTATTCTATAATTTCATTTTATTTTATAATTCTATTTTATAATTTTATAATGTTGCCTCATATGATTATATTATATTTTTTTGTCACACACCACCACTGAGGTAAAAATCAAAGCAATGTTTTCTATACAAAGGTTTCGTTTCTTTAAGTCTAGATATGGCATATGTGCATGAGAGAGCGACGTTGCCGCTACATCTAATCTCTGGCCCCGCCCCCCTCATACTGCATTCAGAAAACATTGCATCCACATGCACGTTCTCGCCATGGATGCCCACATGTGGCAACACCGGGAAATCTCCTAGCCCCGCCTTATCGGCCAATTCTCCTTGCGCTGACTATAGTCTTGCTAATGTCGGTTGATCTTGTCATCTTCGGGTCCTGTTCTTATCTTAATAAAATCGGCTAACGTCGACCAGGTCCGAATCTGGAGAAAACGTGTAAAAAGAAAACAAAGAAGGAAACATTTGAGGGACAGAAACGATGAAACGTTTGAAACATATAAAACCTTCCGAAAGTTAGACACCTTTGTAGTTAACGCAGGTGCCAACAAGAAAATTCAGCCACACGTTTCAGAAAGTCGATTCGGAATGCTTAGGCTGAACTCTCGACCTCTGCTGTAATGAAGAGTGTCCTCCATTGTACCAAACAAGTTTGCATCACGAGTTTTGAGCAAAGACAAAAAAAAAAAAAAAAAAAAAAAAAAAAAAAAATAAGCCACTATGACTGTGAGATTTCCAGACCTGGTCTATATCATGCACATGCATGGACGAGGTGAACAGGATGGCGATGGTGGTGGTGGTGGAGATGTAGAATTTGAGGAGAAGGAAGAGGAAGGGAGAGGAGGAGGAAGAAGTGGAAATACAAGAAGTAGGAAAAGACCAAGGCACAGAGAAACTAGATACAAATAAACAAGTACATAAATTAGTAAACAAAGAAATAGAAGTATATATAAATAGGTAGATGAATATATGAGTTGATAGGTAATAAATGAATGAATACACAATCTAATAGATAAGTTCATATATATAAATAGAAAATTAATAATAAATAGATAATTAGCTGAGAGATAATTATCAAATAAATGATTTACACACACACACACACACACACACACGCACGCACGCACGCACGCACGCGCTCGAGCATATATATATATATATATATATATATATATATATATATATATATATTTATATATATATATATATATGTATGTATGTATGTGTGTCTGTGTGTGTGTGTATAAATACATATATATATATATATATATATATATATATATATATATATATATATATATTGCATCATACCAATTGACCTTCACTAGACAAGAGCTTCTAGGTCTTTGGAGACTCAAACTTGTGAAAGCAGAGGATGTACAGGAAGGAAAATGACTATTACGGGAAAGAGGA
Source organism: Oratosquilla oratoria (assembly GCF_046742065.1). Lineage (NCBI taxonomy): Eukaryota > Metazoa > Arthropoda > Malacostraca > Stomatopoda > Squillidae > Oratosquilla > Oratosquilla oratoria. Next base: position 62,084,598 of record NC_134785.1, on the reverse strand, counting down.
GAAGAACAGAAAATAAAGGCTACGAGAGAAGGTGAGTAAAAGAGATCAAGAAAAGACCCTTTAGTCATTAACTGTTTTCTCTTTCTAGTTAGAGATAACAGAAAGCGGAAATTGGGGAAGCGGGAGAGGTTAATTCATACATAGGATAGTACAAAATTAAACATAAGTGAAACTTTTATATCCACAAGAAGCTGGAGATGAGGTAAAACCAAAACGAGATCTGAATACAGATTTTTTTTTTTTTTTTTTTTTTTTGAAGATACACCTCTGACACAATGCGTCGAATACTCGAGAGCTCCACACCTTGCAACGACTCACAAGCAATGCGACTCAATAAAGAAAACTATGACACTGGGGAATCGAGTCGGCTAACCACGGGGTCACGACCTAACTCGAGAGGAAATCAGTGGCGAGTAGACGTGCGGACTAACCACGACTGAGCTGACAGGGCAAGTCCATTAATCTACGAAGCTGGTCTCCTGCAGCAGACATTTACACTCTTCAGGAATGGCTTCCTGCTGCAAGAAGCTGTTTCCCGGAGTTAGTCCCTGTGGCAGGCGGTCATCGGTCAAAGTTGACTTCTTGTAGCCTAGTAAAGAGTCTTCTTACGAAGTCGATTCTCAGAAGAAGAGGACTATTCTTCATGCTCCCCCCCCCCTCCCCGACCCCCGCACCTGCAATACAAAATCACCTCTTTATTCACTCCCTCTTCCCTATTCGCCCCCCGATTTTTCTCCTTTCTTTTCTCTCTTTTCTCCTTCCTCCCTTTCCTCTCTTCCTTCCCCCAACTGGCTCCTCCTCCTCCTCCTTCCTCCCGTGAGATCTATCTCGTCATTCTCTCTCCCGCTTCTCCGCTTTTACCTTCTTCTTTTTCCTCCTCCTCCTTCTACCTTCCAGGCCTACATCATCCTCATCCTCTTTCCTCCACTCTCACCTCCTTCCTCCCCTCGTCCTTCCTCTTCCCTCCACCCTGGTCTTCTTCCCTCCCTCTCCTCCTCTTCTTTCCACCAATTACCTTTAACTGGGCATATCTTATTGTTTGATTGCAAAAATCTCTTCCCCCACCTCTTCCTCCTCCATCTTTTTCCTCTGCATGTTCCTCCTCCTCCTCCTTTACCTTTTCCTCTTCCTCTTTTCCCACCGCCTCCTCCTCTACCTCCTCCTCCTCCTCTTCTTTCTCCTGTTCCTCTTTGTTTCTGCGTCTGCTATTTCCATTTCCTTTTTCCTCCTCTCCTTTTGTCCATGAACTCATGTTCCTCTTTCTCCTCTTTCTCCTCCTCTTTTATCCTTCATTGTCTTCTTCCTCCTCCCCTCCTGCTCTTCATACTTTTATTCCTTTTTCCTTTCCTCTTCCTCCTCCTCTTCCTTTTCCTTCTCATCCTCCTCCTCATCGCCCTACTTATTTTCTTTCTCTCCTTTTCAGGCCCCAAAATGATAGAACGTGTAAATATTTGTGAATGGTGTAACTGCACACACGTGTATTATTATCCGTCCTATTCATATCGCTATTAGTCACACACATTTGTTGTTAGCCTCCTTATCATAGCAACTGCATCCTTTTGTGCTCTCTAATGGTGCCTGAAGATGTTGTCAGCTACTTAGCACTACTCTCATTACCCTTGAAATTTAGTAAACAACTGTAATGTTGTCAGGTTACTGTCACGTTGGGAATAATTTGATCATATAAGCTGCTGAATCATGTTTTCAACCGCCTTATTACGTTGTCAGACACAATATTATGTTGTCAGGCACATTATCTTGTTAAGATTTCATTACGGTCAAAACCATTTCTCTTGTTAATGTAATGGTTCTTCGTTGTGTGAAGGAGGCTTTCCTCACAGATGAATAAAATCCCCTGGCGGCAGCTAGAATAAATGCTGTAAGCTTAAAACACAGAGAAATAGTTAAAGCCATGGAAAAGTATTTAGTGTTATTTTTTCCTTTATCATAATAATTTATTTTCTGCTGTCAATATCCTTAGTTTGTTGGGCTTACTACTATTATCAGTCATGTTACCTTGTTCCTTTTCAAGACATTTGTCAATCTATCATTATCTTGTGTTGGCAGCCTCACTGTTGTGTTCTAGTGTTATGTTGTCAGTCCTAATGTTATGCTGTCAGACCCAGTGTTAAATTTTCATCCACAATTTTATGCTATCGGCCTTTCATAAACATGCTGTCAGCCCATATTAAATGCCATCTCCTGTGTTATATTGTCAGCCATAATGATATGCTGTCAGCCCTCTGTGATCATGTTGTCAGCCTTAGTGTTATATTCTCACCTCCGGTATTGAGTTGTCAGCTTAATGTTACATTGTCAGCCCTCCATAGTCATGTTATCAGTAATCCATAATTATGTTGTCAATCCCAGTTTTACACTTCCTCCAATGTTGAGTTGTCAGCCGGTTGTTATGTTGTCAGATCTCTATAGTCATGTTATCAGCCACCTATAATCATGTTGTCAGCAACAGTTTTACATTGCCCTCTCTAGTGTTGTGTTGTCAGCTGTAGTGTTATGTTGTCAGCCATAATGATATGCTGTCAGCCCTCTGTGATCATGTTGTCAGCCTTAGTGTTATATTCTCACCTCCGGTATTGAGTTGTCAGCTTAATGTTACATTGTCAGCCCTCCATAGTCATGTTATCAGTAATCCATAATTATGTTGTCAGTCCCTCTCCAATGTTGAGTTGTCAGCCTGTTGTTATGTTGTCAGGCCTCTATAGTCATGTTATCAGCCACCTATAATCATGTTGTCAGCAACAGTTTTACATTGCCCTCTCCAGTGTTGCGTTGTCAGCTGTAGTGTTATGTTGTCAGCTGTAGTGTTATGTTGTCAGCCCCATTTCCAGCTTGTTAACTTGTACTAATAATCACCCCATGTATCACTGTGGTTCGTTTGGCTTTGATTTCGTCTCGTAATGATAAAGTCCTGGGTTCGATTCCCTGACGGATACTGATGACTGCTACTTGCCTTGGCTATCAGAGGAACCGGTCTAAACTACGAGTTTCAGCCTCAGCTAAGCGCCTCATAACGTATAACCTCATCGCCTTTAGCCTCAATAAGTTACTTTAATTACTCCAACGCTGACAACCTCATATAATAATTAGCCCATATATCGAGCTGTCAGATCACCCATATATTATCTACTCCCTCTATACCTTCAATAGGGTAACGCGTGCAATAGATTTTATTTTTTTCTGACTAGCTCTAGACGATCTCAATTGAATAAAATATTCTGGTACTAGTTATAAATAAATATGTAAAGTACTGTCATAGTGTTAGACGGTGTGTTTACAATGCTGGAAAGCACATGTTGTCAGCCTATTTGTGATTTTATCAGACCATGATATCTCAAATCTTATCATATGATCGAATCCTCCAGAACTGACAAGAACCAAATACACCAAGAACTCCCAGTGTGTTGCTCCCAGGTGATTTTATTCAGCTTAAGGAAAAAATTATTCACGGCCAAAGAGGCCAAATAATATCTCCGTTGATCCTTTTGTTCCATCTTACGAATTAGGTCACAATTTTATAATTTTATTTAGCTGAAGGGGGAACCCCCAAATGAAAAGAAGAAGTTTAATTGTGTAGAAACGTTACGATTTTTTTATTCGTATAAATAAATCGGACGAGTCTATTGGGATGCAAGGTTGTTTGCAAGCACGATCATTTGGTTGTCTTTCACTTCGGATGGAATTTGTCGAATCATTCCCGGGCCGAGCTGGTCCACTTGAACCATAAAAGTCTTCTTTGCGCACCCTTGTTGTTGTTGTTGTTGTTGTTGTTGTTGTTGTTGTTGTTGTTGTTGTTGTTGTTGTTGTTGTTGTTCTTCTTCTTCTTCTTCTTCTTCTTCTTCTTCCTCCTCTTCTTCTTCTTCTTCTTCTTCTTCTTCTTCTTCTTCTTCTTCTTCTTCTTCTTCTTCTTCTTCTTCTTCTTCTTCTTCTTCTTCTTCTTCTTCTTCTTCTTCTTCTCCTCCTCCTCCTTCTCCTTCTTCTTCTTCTTCTCCTCCTCCTCCTTCGTCTTCTTCTTCTTCTTCTTCTTCTTCTTCTTCTTCTTCATTTTCTTCTTCTTCTTCTTTTTCTTCTTCTTCTTCTCCTCCTCCTACTTCTTCTTCTTCTTTTTCTTCTTCTTCTTCTTCTTCTTCTTCTTCTTCTTCTTCTTCTTCTTCTTCTTCTCCTCCTCCTCCTCTCTTCGGTCTTCATCTCTCCCTTATCTTCATTTTGTTTTGTTTTTTTCTTTTCCTGCTATTGTAATTGTCGTTGCTGTTACTGTTGTCTTCTTTTTCTTGTACGTGTCATCGTTGGTTTGGTCCTAAAGGTTTAAACTATTTGTATCTCCACAGTCGGAAACACTGCCATCGTCGTGGTCGTCGTCGTCGTCATCATCATCATCATCATCATCATCATCATCATCATCATCATCATCATCATCATCGTTATAATCATAATCATCATCGCCATAGTCGTCATCATCATCATCACCATCATCATCACCATCATCATCATCATCATCATCATCATCATCATCATCATCATCATCATCATCATCATCATCATCATCATCGTCATCGTTATAATCATAATCATCATCGCCATAGTCGTCGTCATCATCACCATCATCATCATCATCATCATCATCATCATCATCATCATCATCATCATCATCATCATCATCATCATTATCATCTCTTTCATCAGTAATATTACTTTTTAACAGCTCCAGCAAGACTGCGAATCGTTCTTTAATTGTATTATTTTGGTGATTAGAAATATATTTCTTTTGTGTACGTTTCGGGAGAAATACAAATTGTAGTCATAGGAGGGAGAGATGAATATAAATTTCTACTTGATATGTATAGCAAAGACAACAACAATTACTGAAGGTTCCGGAATCTCTTCCTCTGATGCCTTTCACCTGACCATAACTTAAACGCTTTCACGAAATGGAATTAAAAAAAAAAAAAAAAAAAAAAAAAAATGGCCTTGTACCGAAGTACTCTCATTTTTTTTTTTTTTTTTGAGCCGCCATATGCATGCCGCTCTTTCTCTTTGTACTTTTCTTTTTTTCCTTTGGGTGCTTTTCGAAATATGTGGCCACAAGACCAAGAACAAAACACCACCTGCTATACTTATGCACGAATAAGCAGACCCACTATTTTCCCATAATCAGGAATTACAGATACTTATCTTACCTCTCGAAGATTTCTTCGCCACTGCCTCTTAGAGATGCCTCCTCTCCTACCACACGCCTCTCGGCCTTGGATTGGTCTTCTGGTGGGCGGTGGTGATGGCGACTGCGCCAGCCTCACTCGGAAATCTCTTCCTGTTTTTCCCTCCCTCAGTCCCTCCACTCCCCCCTCCAACTCTCCCTCCACCTCCAACTCCCCCCCACTTCTCCCTAAACACGATGAATGAGATGTCAAAGTGCGTCAACAAAAGGAAACTCCTACCCCCCCGACGAGATTCGCAGAGTGGATGGGGTGAGTTGAAAAGGAAGACCGAGAACGTGGCGGAAGAATGAGGTGAAGGAGAGTTTGTATGCACGTGGGGTGCCTGTCAAGCGGGGGAGAGAGAGAGAGAGTGTAAAAGGCATGAGTGAATAGAGATTGTGAATGGATGAAAAGATGACGTGGTTCTAAAGGATGAGTTTGTCATCTACTTCGTAAATTGTTTTTGAGTGGATGAGGAGTTGGGAAGATGTGGGGTAAACCAGTTATGGATGTTGTATGTTACAACGGACGAACTGTGCCTCATTGCATTGCTTTTGACCTAAACAGTGTGGTGGGATAGGGTGACCCTTCATCCCTGATGTGCTTAACGTTAGCGTGGGTTTGTATAAGTTAAATGGCTTCATCATTAATAAAATTTTAAATAATTCAACAAACTACAGAGGTAGTGGGACAGCCCTTGTTCATTACTCAGATTCAGGTCAGGTGAGGTCAGTATGTGACCTTCCATAGCCCCTCTCTCTCTCTCTCTCTCTCTCTCTCTCTCTCTCTCTCTCTCTCTCTCTCTCTCTCTCTCTCTCTCTCTCTCTCTCTCTCTCTTTTGTTTTTATATCGTTTGCTCATTTGTAAATTTCCATTTTCCCTGAAGATGTGTATGTATGTGTGTGTGTGTGTGTGTGTGTGTGTGTGTGTGTGTGTGTGTGTGTGTGTGTGTGTGTGTGTGTGTGTGTGTGTGTGTGTGTGTGTGTGTGTGTCTGTGTGTGTGTGTCTGTGTGCGACTTTATTCTTACATCTGCCTAGTAAGAAAATATTTTTGTTCACTTGTAATTTAGTCCTTCATTCTGTTTCCTTGAATCGTTTAGTCTGTGAACACCACTCACATTGATGCAGGCCGCTTCCTGATGCCACTTTCTCCCGTCAATTCCTTCCGTGTGAGGTGGTACTTTTATTTTTCTTATTTTGGCTGCCGTCAGGTGATTTTATCCATCTCCATGGCAGTTCCGGTTTTTTTTTTTTTTTTACTTTTATCTTTATTTTTATTTTATATATATTTTTTATTTATCTTTTCTTTATCCGCGGCTTTCACTCGGAAGACAAGGCGTTAATGATTTCTTTGGCCTCGACGCGGGTTTGTTAAGCACATGATCGATGACTTTGGTTTTTGCTTTGGTTGAGAACAGAATTCGTCTCTGCAAAACTTTTGTCAAATAAGAAATTACACTCTTTTCGTCCTTTGTTTCGCTATATTTCAGAGTAAACAAAACCAACTGTTCCTACAGAATATCAATATTCATTGTGTTCTTTCGTATCATGAAAAAGTAAAATAGAAATTAATGAACACAAAATTGTTTTGTAAGATTTTGAATTATCAAGAGAAAAGGAGAGTCAATTGTAGGGATGGTAAACACTTTAAAGGGGAAAAATCTTAGTGTAAAGGAATATTCGTGAATTACAGACTACAAGAAGAGTTTTCTGTGATATGATACAATAGGTTGAGACGATTTACTTAAGGGTGTATATGTAGCCTTATAAGAATGGATATAATACTTCAAAAACTAGAATACAAAAATACATAATATGAAAAATATGAAGTATGTGTAGCATTATGAAAATAGATCTGATATTAAACAATACAAAAACATATATATATAAAGTGAAAAATGTGAACAGGGATTTTGTGAGGAGATGTGAACATAGGAGAGAATAGGAAGCAGTGTAGAACAAGAGATAGCAAACTCAAACAGAAGGCACAATTAGCGGGAGGAATGGCTGGAAGGAGAGGAAGTTCGCACGCAGGAGACAAAGAGAGGAAGTTCGCAAGCAGGAGGCAAAGAGAGGAGGTTCGCAAGCAGGAGGCAAAGAGAGGAAGTTCGAAAGCAGGAGGCAAAGAGAGGAAGTTCACAAACAGGAGACAAAGAGAGGAAGTTCGCAAACAGGAGGCAAAGAGAGGAAGTTCGCAAACAGTAGGCAAAGAGAGGAAGTTCGCAAACAGGAGGCAAAGAGAGGAAGTTCGCAAGCAGGAGGCAAAGAGAGGAAGTTCGCATGCAGGAGACAAAGAGAGAAAGTTCGCAAACAGGAGGCAAAGAGAGGAAGTTCGCAAGCAGGAGGCAAAGAGAGGAGGTTCGCAAGCAGGAGGCAAAGAGAGGAAGTTCTCAAGCAGGAGGCCAAGAGAGGAAGTTCGCAAGCAGGAGACAAAGAGAGGAAGTTCGCAAGCAGGAGACAAAAAGGGGAAGTTCGCAAGCTGGAGACAAAAAGGGGAAGTTTGCAAGCAGGAGGTAAAGAGAGGAAGTTCTCAAGCAGGAGGCAAAAAGAGGAAGTTAGCAAGCAGGAGGCAAAGAGAGGAGGTTCGCAAGCAGGAGGCAAAGAGAGGAAGTTCGCAAGCAGGAGGCAAAGAGAGGAAGTTCGCAAGCAGGAGGCAAAGAGAGGAAGTTCCCAAGCAGGAGGCAAAGAGAGGAGGTTCGCAAGCAGGAGGCAAAGAGAGGAGGTTCGCAAGCAGGAGGCAAAGAGAGGAAGGGGCATAGTAATATAAAAAGAGGAACAGAGAAACCTTTGAAATAACATTCTCAACAATGAAGAGAGCATAAGAAAGGGAAAAGATTGGTAACTCGAATTCATTGCTCTGAAGATATGTTGTCCTTTAGATGCAAGATGGGTCTATCTATTCTCTTTGGATTTAGAGCAGTATGACTGAATCGCGATAATGCACAAAATGTGGAAGAACATATACAGTGTATGCACATAGAACATATACATAAATATATATATATATATATATATATATATATACATATATATATACATACATATTTATATATGGTATAAGTAAAATGCACAGGACTCAGAAACAGGTACTTTAATCGCAAAAGTTCCAGGTTTCATCCTAGTGAAACAGTTTGGTCTTGCTTTATGTACAGCAGCGGCTCTTAACCTTTTTCAGTGCCCGTATCCCTTGACATCTCAGAAACAATTCGCGTACCCCCATCCAATGCAAATACAATGCAAAAATATGAAAAGAATTAGTGATAAAAACCTTGCTTTGCTTTCTCATAGTAAATATACAGTACCATACACTGGCTAGCATGCCTCGTACCCCCAGGTTTAAGGTTTCGTGCCCCAGGTAAATTTTGACGCAGCCCGAAGGGATTTCTCCCCGTCCTCTCTTTATATGCAAGGGGGGACGGAGAGGGGGGGTCGCCGATTAAATGAAGCGGCCTTGCTGTGGATGTGCTGTGTCTTGCGACACTGCTTCTGACCCAGGGCGGTGGGCAGGGTGCAGGGATGACCCGTCATCCAGGAGGTGCTCAGATGAGAGGGAGGGTGGGAGGGGTGTGGAGTGTATTTAGGGATGAAATGGGTGGGAGTGTTTTTATGCCTTTCCCTTTTTGGCTACCTCCCTTGGAAGGGGGAAAAAGCCTTGGTATATGTATGTATGTATGTACCCCAGGTACAGGGATGGGAGGGACAACGGTGCTCCAAGTTCGTGACTGGGTTCCTGTGGTCCTCTCCAAGTAAACCGCAGGACTGAAGCAATAATATATTATCGTAACCGCAGAACATCGTCTTTAGTAGTCAAAAACAACTTAGCAGGAGTAAAAGATAAATTAGAACAATGTAATATTGTGAATAAATACTCATTTACTTTCGACAAAGATGGCGGACATTGTAACGAAGAGTATATTGTCCACACGACTCAAACTTTGTCACAAATGCTTACATACCAAATGCAAAACGGGGCAA
>NC_134785.1:62067910-62070410 GCF_046742065.1 Oratosquilla oratoria | reverse complement strand
ATATCGTTCAACTGAATGGGTGAAATTACAGCACATTGCTTTGGTACTTATCTGTATGAATTTAAAAAAAGATTTATTAATTAATCTATTTATTTATATATTCTTCTTTTTATTTATCTATCTATTTCTTCTTTCTTTCATTTATTCATTTATCATTCATCTACCTATCTATTTATCTACTTATCTATTCATTCGCTTTTAGAAATGCAGCTACAGTGCTAGTTTTTATATTTACGATTAATAAGATGCATCATTGTGGTGACTCAAGCCAAAGCCAAAATTGATCTAAGTCATGGAAACATATCTTTAGTTATTGACTATTCATCATAGTTATGAATACAGCAGTTCTCTTGTAATGAAATTTATTTTTGACCATGTACTATTACAAAAACAACAAAAAATGTATTCGCAACAAAAAAATAATGTAATGTAGGTCAGGTTTGGATGTATCTGATACTGCATGGCCATACATTCTGTTGTATTTAGAAAAAATACATAAAATATGTAGTTAGCACACTTATGCAGCACATACTAAACTGTCTAATGTAGCGTGGAGAAGCACAAAGGCTGTATCGCCTCGTAGGGGATAGACAGGTCCTGCAGTGAAGCATTAAAGGTGAATTCAACACAGTGTTGCCACATACACATTAAATCACATTTCCATCAAATCAAGTTGTCACAATTTTTTTCTTGTGTACCACTTCCCATACTCGGAGAGGGCTGTTCCCCTCCCCATAGGGTAGGCCGGTCCTGAAATGGGTTATAAAGGCTAAACTCAACAGAGTATTACCTCATCCCACAAAAGAAAAAGAAAAAAATAACTAAAATAGTAGAGTCGTTTCACTCGATACAGATGTAGGCTACTGTGCACACAAAGACACGCACCCTCAACCGTATCCTTCCATCAATGTGTGAAACCACAAGTGAGCGATGTGTCTTTCCCCGTCTCCTTTTCCCCCAAACGCCAACCCCGCAAACATTTACTTCAGATTTTCTTTTCCTCATTCCAGACTTGCCAAAGTCTCCCGACCGAGACGCTAGATCGCGGCCGAGGTAATTATATTTCTGTGTGCGAATCCGTGCGCACACGCGCATACACACACACACACACACACACACACACACACACACACACACACACACACACACACACACACACACACACACACAATCTTAGGAAATGAAGAAAGTGAGGAGGTCTATAGTAGCGGTCGAAGTCATAACCTTTGCTCTTTGCGCTTGAATTGTTTGGGCAGATAACAATCACTGCTGATAATCGGAGATAAGTCCAGGTTTCGAACCCACGATTAAGTGACTGTGAAACCAGCACGCTTCTGATTAAGCCACCAGTGCACCTAGGAAATAGAAATAAATTAAGTAACGTGTATAAGATTATGACTCCCACGTCATTTGCATGACGAACAGGAATGAACTACATACATGCATACATAAACCAAGGGGTTTTCCCACATACAAAAGAGGTAGCCAAAGTCAAAAGGCATAATTCCACTCCTACCTATTTCATCCCCATCCACTCCACTACCATTCACCACCCCCTCCCTCCCTCCCTCCCTCCCTCCCTCCCTCCCTCCCTCTTTTTTTTGGCTCCTCCTGGATGACGGGTCATCCCTGCATCTCGCCTGTAGCCCTAATCAAGAAATTCTAAATCCTTGCGTGGACGGAATTCTCCGTCATCTGAATATACACGTTTGTAGACTACCAGAATCAAATCACTAAAGTGTATATCATGGGTAAAGGCGAATTAGGCAGAAGAACATAAGGATTGAGGACACCGTAAACGACCATAAGGCCTACACTAGGACTTATGGTCTTAACTTTTATTCCACTCGGCGTCAGACGATTTTATTCAGATCAGGTGATTAGCAAAGCTGTTGATGACGTAGAAGCCCGATTCAACAAATTCCTAATTAGCGGAAAACCGATTTAACAGAAGTTAAACGGAATTTAAGTTTAACGAAAGTTAACGGAAGTTAAGTCAATAGTTTAACGAAAGTTAAATTAATAGCAGATAATCTGGTTTAGCGCTTTTCTGTTATCTGCTATGATATATTTTTCTTACCATTTTCGTATGCTAAAGACCAATGTTATTTAGCGGAAATAGTCTTAATATAACGGAAAATTCCGTTAAATAGGGCGTCAATAATAAGCACCTGATTTAACGGATTATTTAATTTAGCAACCCCCATCCTCCTTGGCTGAATTACTTTGCTAAATCGAGGTTCTGCTGTATTTGTATTTTCGTCGTCAGTAACCAGACTTTCTATCCTAAAGAAGTAGAGTCATAGATATGGTAAAGGAGAGACTAGTGTATGTCTAATGCCATGGAACTACCTAGTGTAGGCCTTATGGTCTCTTGCAGTCTCCTTCATTCTTATGTTCTTAAGGAGGTCAGAGGTTTTTTTTTTTAGAAACTTCCCCAACAGAAAAGACTACTAGTTTCATACTTGAAGAGAATCACTAGTGGCAACGAAATCTGTGG
>NC_134785.1:62047910-62052910 GCF_046742065.1 Oratosquilla oratoria | reverse complement strand
AGTGTTGGATTAAGTGACATAGTTGTACTGTATGTGATGCAACATGCACAATGCATTTCACATCCTTATCACCTTCGATGCGCATGGATTAACACACAATTGAATAGAATCACTTGGTGTTATCCAGAATAAAATCACAAGTAAGTGCCGAATGTTGACATTATCTGTTGGAATTCTATCCGGAAATTAATAAAATCACCGTACGATAACCAGAATAATATGTGACCCAATTTGCGATTACCATCTTAACCTCTTCAATACGGTGATGCCGCTCGACGGAAGCTATGATGATGACTATAGTCTCTGCTACCGAACTGAAGGGGTTAATCCAGATAATGTTAACCCCAAGCCAAGGTTCCTTTTGGCTGATTGAAATCGTCAGGAGGAAGTCAAGGGATTTTTAGAACAATTTATCTTTTCAAGATGGAGGACAAAACTTTAGTTTCATCACAAAACCTCACTTTAAATCTCACAGTACAGTGACGCACATTGTGCTATTTGTTGCGATTAACGATAGACGGTTTGGTGTAAAGGGAGGTTGCTGGTCAAAAGTTGTGGGTCTTGATCGATTAGGGTTCTGTTCCATATGGCGTTCTCTCTCTCTCTCTCTCTCTCTCTCTCTCTCTCTCTCTCTCTCTCTCTCTCTCTCTCTCTCTCTCTCTCTCTCTCTCTCTCTCTCTCTTTTTTTTTTTTTTTTTTTTTTTTGCGACGGCACAATCTTGTAGAGGATTAATGATGGATGAGTTAAGGTCCCCGTAATTTAGGGAGCTTTAATAATAGAGCTATTCATCTCTCTTTACTCACTATCTGAGGCAGCTAAACGCGCTTGACCATTGTGCCACTTATGTCCATGGGGCGGCCCCGTGGACTGGCGTTCGGTTGCTGTCGGGCTCTTAAGGAGGGAACCCACAAATATACCATTTCGACACTATGCCCTGACCTAGGGTGAATGAAATTGTCTGGCGTTAATCAGAATAAACTATTTAAAGTGAGTCATCATAACGAATGGAATTTGTTAATCTTTGCCCTCTTGTTCGAAACGAACCTCCAAGTCCATAGGGCAAAGGTGGTGACCTCAAAGATTGTTAAGTGCCTCCTGGGGTAATCACCTCACTCTTCCTTGTGAGATTATGTGACGTTGTAAAGTATAAATTGCACTGTGGGTGTCTCGAAATCCTTCATTCGAGTCCAAATTTAACTATTTGCGTCGTAGATCAACGGGATGAACTTCCGTCAGAGAAAATATGACTTGATGGTTACCTATTTGTTTAATTATCTTCTTGCTTACGTGTTTGACCATTTATTTGTGTGTGCGTGTGTGTGTGTTGTGTGCATTTGTGTGTGTGTGTATTTTGTGTGCGTGTGTGTGCGTGTATGTGTGTGTGTGTGCCTGTGTATGTGTATGTGTATTTGTGTGTGTGCGTGTGTATGTGTTTGTGTATTTGTGTGTATGTATTTTGTGTGTGTGCGTGTGCGTGTGTATGTATGTGTATATATAGTATATATATATATATATATATATATGTGTGTGTGTGTGTGTGTGTGTGTGTGTGTGTGTGTGTGTGTGTGTGTGTGTGTGTGTGTGTGTGCGTGTATGTGTGTGTGCGTGCCCGATCTTGCTGTAGACCGGAAGATATCCTATCGGTAATCTTTACCATTGGTTGTAATCCATTGTGATACGTTAACATCTATTGTTATTCATTGTACCTACACATACAAAAGCTTTAGTCCCCCTTATACGGGGGGTGACTGTATCAAACTATACTTTTTGCAAAGATTCTACGTAGGAAGGTAATAAGAAAATAAATAGGGGTTTCCCAGCTCCCCTCGCCCCCTCCCTCCTATTCACCTTTTACGACACGCAGGGAATATGGTGGCGGTATTCTTGTCCCCCACAATAGAACGTATGTAACCCATCGTCTTATATCAAAGGGTGAGTTTTGGTGATGTGATGTATAAAGTAAATCCTGTTTCTGACCGTTTTCTTATATCATTTACCTTTCTCCTTCTCTCCGTCTCGCTTTCGTTTCTTCAATATTCTCAAAACCCATTTTCCTGTTTTGAATCCCCCCCCCACCCCGTTTTCTTTTGAATCCCCCCCACCCCACCCCGTTTTCTTCCTACATCCCCTCCACTTCCTCGGCACAAGAGACCCGACATCCCCAAGGATTTCGGCGATACTGTTCTCAAGGATAGAAGCGATAGTGAGATACAACTCCCCGGGGCTTCCGCGTAATGATGAGACCTAACAGCTGCCGTAGCCCTAAGGTCGTATTGCTCCCAATTATGATGGACAAGGACGGGAAAATATAGACCTCGACGACGAAGACCGGAATGTGAGGATCACTTCTTTTGTTCCCCTTTGGCCTTTGGGCAATCTGGTTAGGTTGACATGTACCCATAAAAAAATAAGGATACAAATATACAGAGACTACATAAAATCCATGTTTCGTTACAATCTCCATAAGCGTAGACTGCATCAATAAATTAAGTTTGTGGGAATTTATCGAATATTTTCGTATGACTGTAGATTTGAACACTATGTGTTCTTAACAGGTAGTGTCTTCTCTCAGGCCTCTATGAACCCCTGGAACATGCAAATGCGTCCCTGGGGGAATGCTTGCCCCAGGGTGGGAACTCGGGCGAGGGCGTCCGTCCGTCCGTCCGTCCGTCCGTCCGTCCGTTAGTCTGCCTGTCTGCCTGTCCGTCTGTCCGTCCGTCCGTACGTACGTCCACCTGTCCGTCCATCCGTCCGTCCGTCCGCCTGTCCGTCTGTCCGTCCGTCCGTGCGTACGTCCGCCTGTCCGTCCGTTCGCACGTACGTCCACCTGTCCGTCCGTCCGTACATACGTACGTACATACGTACGTCCGCCCCTCTGTACATCTGTCCGTCCGTCCACACGCCCATCCGCCCGCCCGGCCGCACGTCCATCCGTCCGCCCGTCCGTCCGTCCATCCGTCCATCCGTCCGTCTGTCCGTCCGTCCATCCGTCCGTCTGTCCGTCCGTCCGTCCGCCCGTCCGTCCGTCGCAGAACATATTTCTCGTTTCTGTCTGCAGATGCTCATGTTGACAGGGATTTAGGGCAGGCCTCCGTGAAACCGATGCATATATTCAAGAAAGAGTGAATGAATAAATGATCACTGGATGAATAAAAAGATAAATGAATAAACAATTGCGTAAATAGATGAATAAATAAATAAACAAATAAATAAACAAATAAATTAATATAAAAATATGTCAATAAACAAACAGAAAAATGAATAAATAAATACATAAACAAACTAATAAACAGACGAAGGAACAAGCAAACACGTAAATAGATAAGTAGTTGAGTAGATAGACAAATGAATAAGTAAATAATGGTAGTTAGTAGATACCTGAGATTGTACTTACTGTTAGAATGATCTTCAGGAAGCTGAAGAAGACCAGTTCATAGACCACAATACACGGGAACGGGGAAATAGGTTGGGAACCATTCTGCACAGCGTCTTCATATTGTATCCATTAATTTCCGGTGTATTGGGAGGGAGGGAGGGGGGGAGAGGGGGGAGGGGGAGGGAGGAGAGGGGGGGAAGGGGGAGGAGAGGGGGGAAGGGGGAGGAGAGGGGGGGAAGGGGTGTACCGGGAAGGTCACGTCACTCTCATCCAGACGTCAAGACAGGAACCGGATGTGAAGGACGAGGTCGTGTAGATGTGGAGGACGTGGTAGGTTCCTTGAGGGCGACAGGTTCTTCCTCGAAGGGAGAGCTCGAGGGTGAGGGGTGGGGGGCCGAGTTTGGAGAAAATGGTTCTAGGGCCACTCCTCAAGTGGATAAAATCGTTAGGCGTCAGCTCAAACAAATTCTATGAGGTGTAAGTCTAAGGACCGTACTGTTGAAATTCTTTCGTCAGCCTTAGCGAACACTCTGTACTATTATGAAATAACTTCTGTTAGAAAATAACTTCGGTAGCTATACTTAGAGAAACTAGATTTTATAGATTACCTATTAAGACACCGAAAGTTACCTAGAAAACCAGGTCAAGCTCTATTTTCTAGTTCGCCAGGGGTGGCGATATGTCTTGATGAACCCAGGGTAAAACGAATACTATAAGGTACACTGAGCACCCCCCGCCCTCCGCGCACCTCCCCCGTGACGTCATAGGAAATCCAGAGGGGGAGAGTGAGAGGTGGGAGAAAATGTAAACTTTAAAGAAAACCATCTGTATGTATGGCAGACTTTAAAATTACACTATGATGTCCACAATACTGAAATTACTTAGTATCACTTTGTTATCCTCAAATTAATTATCAGTATCTGAGATATGACCGCCAGAAAAGTTATAAAAATGTTTCCCATGCTTTCACATTAAGTGGATTATATTAAAATGACGAGTTATTAGATGGGATGACATGTCAAGCGTGGATTTTATATGTAGACCTTTATCTCCACCAAGCTCAGTTATGTTTTAACCGGATTCTTTAGTCTGTTTATTTGCAATTGAATGAAAATTTCAGGAAATGTTGCTAATAAATAGTTACTTTCAAAATGACGGCTGCATACATATCCAGATGACCGAGTATTGTGTGTGCCACATAATTCAATCCATTTCTTTCTAAGTTCTTTATCTTTGGGTAGTGAAAAGAAATGTATATTTTTATCACCTTTCAGTCTAACGGCATTGCACTTCTGCACTATACAAACTGTTGGCATTTTCATGTTATTTGTCTGCCTTAGCTACCCCTTTAATCAGAAGATGGAGCTTCGCTCCACACACTGGTGTGTGAGTGACTGACAGCTCTCGACCCGCGGAACCCTGGTCTCGATATTTCCGTTGACGTCATCATCTACCTGCGCAGTGGAGAGGTTTTCTGGCTCTCCCTCCCCCCCGCCCCTCCGCTAACGTACCTTATAGTATTCGTTTTACCTTGGATGAATCTAGAGGGTGGGTTCTCATTAGGGGTGAAATTCACCCCCAGGGGGGAATTTTGGGATTTCTGGGGGTGATTTGTGACCTCAG
>NC_134785.1:62022910-62030410 GCF_046742065.1 Oratosquilla oratoria | reverse complement strand
AGTAGTATTGCATTGGAGAGGATAACTTGAGAAACGATAGGATGAACGGAATGGAGTATTCAGTATGGTGGAATATGGACATTACTGCACATGTAAACGTGTTGCGATCTCCAGAAGCAGGCGCAAGGCGAAAGACCGACTTGACGGCGTCAGCTGCGCCGACTGATTGCTTAACTTTGACCTTCAAATACTCCATAGGGTTATCAGGGATCTCCCTGAATTTGATGATATCGCTAAGGTTATCATTATTTTCCTTTTCTTTTTCTTTTCTTTTTCTCTGTATTTTGTTGAAAATGACGAATACGTTGGATTCGTCAGCTCGGCAGATTGAGAGTTCTGAGTTGGGCAATTGAGTTGGGTAACTTCTGAAGACATGATAACAGTATTGTGTTCTACATTCTGCAAGATGAACTTGACACAGCTTTTAACTTCGATACCACACACGCACACATACACACACACACACACACACACACACACACACACACACACACACACACACACACACACACACACACACACACACACACACACACACACACACACACACACACACACACACACACACACATTCTGAATTAATGTGTGCAGTTACACCGTTACTGTTGATTTCATCGCACGTAATCGACAGGAAAAGCTGTCGCTCACTATTGTCTGATCTTGCGGGACAGTCATGCGGCCGCCCATTGTGTTTCTTGAGTCAATGACTCTTAAAAGGAAGAGTTTTCTATATGTCATGCAATGGCCATGGATTCGACGAAACGACGAAGATTTGGCTCGGAGGCAAAGAAGCTGAGGCATGTGGTTGGAACGGTAGCTGCCGTGTATTAGGAATCAGCAATGAAGTTTTATATATATATATATATATATATATATATATATATATATATATATATATATATATATATATATGTATGTATATACATATACATATATATGTATATATATATATATATATGTATGTGTGTGTGTGTGTGTGTGTGTGTGTGTGTGTGTGTGTGTGTGTGTGTGTGTGTGTGTGTGTCATTAATCTATTTATCTATTTATGTCTTAATTTATTTCCTTATTCATTCATTTATTGATTTATTCATTTATGCATTATTTATTGATTTATGTATTTATTCACTTATTCATATATTCATTTATTTGTTTAGTTTTTTGACAGCGTAGAAAAAGAAGTACCAAATGATGTGAAACTAATTACTTTAGTGTCTAGAAGGTACCAAGGAAGTAAAAACAAAGCAGAGGGTGCCACCAGGGAAAAGGACAAAAACCCACGAGTATTTTCAACTGAATGAAATCGTCTTTTGTCATCAGGAGGGGCAGTAGAACGTTTGTCGTTGATTTCGTAAGTTCTGAAATATTATATATATATTTTTCGTACTGACATAACTCTCGAAGTAGGTGTCAAAATATTTCTTTTTGGAACACTGAATTTATACATGAATAAAGGTCCTGTATATATACATATATATATATATGTATATATATATATATATATATATATATATATATATATATGTATATATATATGTATATATATATGTATATATATATATATATATATATATATATATATATATATATATATATATATATATATTTTTTTTTTTTTTTTTTTTTTTTTTTTTTTTTTTTTTTTTAAATAAAAATCGTGCAAATATATGTTTGAAATAGAGATAAAAGTGTGGACATGAACAAATAGTACCATTTTTGTTTACAAATAATGAAAATGTGAACGTTTCTTGACTAATGTGTTCCCGAAAAAATAGTAATAATAATAATAAAATAAAAATAAAGCCAGATATAAAGGTTCTGTTGCATAAAAAGAAATTATGTTTACAAATATTTTCATACAGAAATTGATACATAAGCAAAGAGAATTATATTGGAAAAAAACAAGTGCATATGAAGGTTTCTAGATATTATCTAGGAACAAATGATTTTAGAGAAAAAGGTGTTCATGGAAATACAGAACTAAAGGTCATATTTTAGATAAACAGATCATATGAAATACTGCAACACTTTAAGTATAGGAAAAAGGTCACGTGGAAACTAAGGTCTGGATGCAGGAATCTGTAGATAGAGGATAAAGGATAGCACACACCTTAGTAGCCTCTAATGGCAGACTCCAAAAATTTAAACAAACAAGTAATGATAGAAAAAAAAATCCCGTGAAGTTGTACATTCAAGGTAAACTCGTCCACATGTCAAAAGTTTTAGTTTATATCCATTAAACTCACTGGCTTTTCCAATGTGGCTGTTATCAGGAGATATTATTAAAGAAAACATAAAAATCAAAGTACTCGACCTTTCATTTTTTTTCTAAACATGGTGTCGTATTTAGATTTTTATCGCATTTACGTCTGAGGACTTTAGTCAGATGAAGGTGAACTAAATAAGAACAGGAATCTTCATTCTTCGAGAAGACACCTCGTCTAAGCCTGTCTCTCGCCTGGATACGATTATATTTAGTGGAGAACCCGCATCGCCGCATAAGTCGCCCGCGTTCAAGACGCAACAAAAAGTGGATGGCAAAGTCGAAGTCGAACCGGGAAAGATCATGAATCTTAGAAACAAGTAACATTATGCCAAGACATAAAAAAGAAGAAATGTAACACCTTCATGCATATCAAGAATGGCATTGGTAGCAGGACTTAAACAGGAAAGTCCTTATTCAAAACTTCTAACATATATTGCTGCAAGACATATTATTAGTTGCCTTGATGTGGGTAATTTGCGCATGATCGCGTATTCATTATAGATAAAATGATTACTCATCATATATATATATATATATATATATATATATATATATATATATATATATATATATATATCCATATATGTACAACCCGGAATGGGTCCCAGTGACTAGAGATACATTTTCATCAACCAAAGTGCACTTTAATTCTAAGCCATCAACAACGGAAATACCGTGGAGGCGCATGCAGAGATTGCAACCTAGTATGCCCGAGGACTTGAACCAAGGCCAGTACGTGACAAGTGCTAGCAGTAATATATATATATATATATATATATATATATATATATATATATATATATATGTATATATATGTATATATATACATATATATATGTATATATATACATATATATATATATATATATTATTTATATATATGTATATACAAATACATACATAAACACACATATACACACGCGCGCACACACACACACACACACACACACAATTACATATATAATATATATATACATATATATATATGTATATATATTTATATATATATATATATATATATATATATATATATATGCGCGTGCACAAACACACACACACACAAATATATATATATATATATATATATATATATATAGTATATGTATATACTGTATATATATGTATATATATATATATATATATATATATATATATATATATATGAATATATATATATGTATGTATATATATATATATATATATATATATATATATATATATATATATACATACTTATATATTAAACTATACGTGGGTACACGAGTACATGCACACACACACTTTCAGGCGAAAACTCACCACGCTGGTCAAAGAGCCTGTCGCCCCGTCGTCGTCTATAATCCTTTGCAAATTCTTGTGTCTGTGGCCGCTTCCTGTATCTCCCGAGCATGAATCTGTTCAGGACTCCTACGTTCCTCCCTGTTGACGTCTCACCTCAAGTGGAACCTCCCAACAAATATGACTACATATATGCTCTTGCTTGCTATGTAAACACACACATACACACACGCACACACACATACACACACACACACACACACACACACACACACACACACACACACACACACACACACACACACACACACACACACACACACACACACACACACACACACATATATATATATATATATATATATATATATATATGTATATATATATATATATATATAAATATATATATATATATATATATTCATATATATATATATATATATATATATATATATATATATATATATATATATACCTCATTGAAAGGGATGGCTAGTTGTTCACTTACTACTTTTTTAAGATTATTTTCCATATACCTTACTATGGAATTGTTCTCCTTTGAAAGTAGACATATGACTTCACTGATGTCTGCATTAGAGAAAACTCCATGCCAATATATATGTGTGTGTGCGTGTATATATATATGTATATGTATATATATATTTTTTCTTTAAGGCATATTGAATTATATGCAACAGCAAATTGAGCATATAATTCAATATGCCTTAAAGAAAATGTCTTGCCGCGTTATTCCAATATATACTATATATATATATATATATATATATATATATATATATATAAAGGTATATATGCATATATAAGTATATATATACATATACATACATATATATACATATATACATATATATATATATATATATTTATATATATGTGTGTGTGTGTGTGTATGTATATGTATATGTATATGTATATGTATATGTATATATATGTATATCATAGAGACTATGTCATAACACATAGGTAAGATGTAAAAATCACACTGTCGGAGAAAGTAAACGGATAAAGAATAAAATTAATCGTATATTTCGACCACTCTCTGTGGTCCTCTTCAGCGGATAATTACATGGTGTACAAGTAAATGTTATATAATCGGTACAAGTAACTCTCACTTGGTAACGATTGCTGTCTTCCAAGCCATCTAAATTGGGTAAAAGTTTTTTAATTGCTAATGTTGTTAAACAATCTGATGACCATTGTCCTTTAGATATATCAAGATTTGGGTAATTTAAGTTAATGATGACTCAATGATCTTCCTCCGGAAACTGCACTTAGAGTTGTAGATGATTTCTGCTTTCTCCCAATGCATGCGATGGTGTTTCATGGACGTGTGTAGAAATACGGTAGAGTTTTTTTTTTTTTTTTTTTTTTTTTTTTTTTTTTTTTTTTTTTTTTTTTTTTTTTTTTTTTTTTTTTTTTTTTTTTTTTTTTTTTTTTTTTTTTTCATATTTCACGGAGTTCTTCTGGTCTTTATTTTTTGTTTTGATGTCTCTTCCCGTTTGTCCCCAATAAATTTGTTCACAAACTCTACAAGGTATTTTCTAAACTCCTTGGCTGTCATCCGTTTTATATCAATAGTGGACATTTACCACTTTACTAAATAGGCTATTGGGATAGTTAAACACAGCATTTATTTTATCCTTACATACTTTTGAAATGTATTGTATTATTAAATGGTGGAATGATACATTTCTTATCTCAATCAAAGTTACTACTAGAGTTGGGAGTAGTTTTGTAGAAACTCATTTTAGCTTTGCTGAGTGCTTTTGATAGGAACCAATTGGGATAACCTACTTTTGTAAGCTGGGAATGTATTGTGGATAATTCAGTTTCTAAGAAAGGTGGACTGTAAATGCCGAGGTCTCTAAGAAATATGCCCGAAGCTACACTGTATCTAATTTTGTCTAATTTAGCTGAAAAATGTAGATAGCTTCCTGTGTGTGTGTGGGCTTACTGTACACTGTCCTTCACAGTGTACAGAAAGCCCACACACACACACACACACACACACACACACACACACACACACACACACACACACACACACACACACACACACACACACACACACACACACACGTATATATATATATATATATATATATATATATATATAAGTATACATATACATATACATATATATATATATATATATATATATATATACATATACATATACATATACATATACATATACATATACATATACATATACATATACACAGGCGTGCATAAGTACAATCAACCAATCCATAACCCAAGGGCTTTCTTGCAAGAGACTGAAGGAAGAAACATTTTGTTATTTAAGTTAGTTAATAGGGATCATTTCGGCATGAGGCTCTCAGTGTCTTCAATATGATGGTGCCTTTAGTCTCCGGGCTGGATAGTGTCCTGAGAACAAACATGCTGGTGAGTAAGATCTGAACACCTTTAATTGTTTTCCAACATGAGACAAAGAGCATTGTAAATCGTAATCAATAGTGAGAGCTAAGGTGGACATCGTGTGTTGCATCCGGAGAAGAAGGAAAAAACATTGGACATCCCCTGAACAGTGAATCCGACTCCGAAGGAAATCCCTGACGCTATGGAGGGGGATTTCGAATCCGGTTGGACGTTTGGATTCCTTCAGGACATCCGGGACCCCCCCGCTGGAGCGGCTATTCTTGAAGTTCTGGAAATTATGGTCCAATTTTTTTTCTTCGGCTATAATCTACGTCTTCTACTATTTTTTTTTTTTTTCCAAGTGTTGTTTGGTATTACCGAAAGCAAGACTAAATCCGGGATGGACATTGTTGTTACTGCCTGACTATTGAAGGATAATTTTAGTAGGAGTTTTTTGATACATTTACGCAATTATGAGTGAACCTAGAAAGTAAAAGACTGGTTCAAGTCTCACAAATAGTGTTTTGACCATCGACAGATAGTTCTGTTTATCTCTTGGAAAGATCTATAATCAAATGGTGACTCTGAATCCGTTTCCTGAGTGACGCCAAGCAACGTTATTCAGCTAAGAGAAGCCACCTTCATTCAAACATGTAGAATATACTTTTAGACTTACAAAGGATTACAAAGGCAGAGCATGCCGACAGGAGACCTTTTGGTCCATAACTAGGTCGGATGCAAAAAAATGTATATATAACAATGATAAATAGATAAATAAAAATAAATTAATAAATAGATAAAAATATAATAATATAAATGATAGAAAATGTACTAATATAAATAATAAGAAATATATGGTGACAATAAATGACAACAAATAAGTAGATTTAGGGATTTATAAACTGAGTTTCGTTTGTATGTATGTGTATATATATATATATATATATATAGGCCTATATATATATAGAGAGAGAGAGAGAGAAAGAGAGAGAGAGAGAGATAATCCTGTCTCAAAAAAACATTGCCTCGGCAACGGCATTGTCTCTCTTGCAGTATGAGCAGTTGCCCCATCTTGCTGGAACCACGAATCGGGCCTATTCTGAATCGCTGGGCGCAGAATGATCTCCCACTACGGCGATATCAACTGGCCATCGCGTTCCTCAGACTTGACCAGCCCTGACTTCTTCTTGTGGAGGTATCTCAGAGAGAAGGTGTATGTCAACAAACCTCAAACCCTGGAACAGTTGAAGGAGAAGATCACGAGGGAAATCAGGGGATTGAACCTGGAAACCCTCAAAGCCGTCATGGAAGATGTTTTGGAAAGGGCTTTTGTTTTATGTCCTTATCTGTGAGATCATCTCTCTTTATCTGGTCGGTCTCCAGTCCCTAACCCCCTTTCTTCCTCTCTCTTTCTCTTTCTCTCTCTCTCTCTCTCTCTCTCTCTATATATATATATATATATATATATATATATATATATATATATATATATATATATATGATGATATGGTTTAACGTCACACACTCCCCCCCTATCGGGAGGCTAGGACGGTGCC
>NC_134785.1:62010410-62017910 GCF_046742065.1 Oratosquilla oratoria | reverse complement strand
GTCTGGCAAGTTTTTTTTTTTTTTTACATCTATTAAAAAAATGTATTACGTATTTGACAATATAAGGTATTGTGAGAAATATACTGTGGGGACATACAATATATATCTTATGTGATTTATATTTGTCCATAGCTTTTTAATCCTCGGTTGAGTAGACCGTTGATTGATTAATTGATTAAGTGGACAATTACTCGGGGATCGCTCCGATCAATTATTATCATTTTAATATTGCTGTCCATATATTTACTCTTCTTACTAATGTTAATTTCCGTTGTTTCTGTTCTGCCTTGTGACGCCATGACAGGTATTGCTAACAAATCTTGTAATAGTACATTCATTTTTATGTTGTATTCTCTGTTGTATACAAGTACTCAAGCATTTTTAGTATTCCTAGGTCTAAACATGATTTTAAAGAAATTTTATGTTATTTTCTTAATCTTCATGGGTTACTTGTTAACTGTCTGGGCACTTATTCAAAATTCTCGTCAAATGTGAATTTTAAAACCTGGGAGACGACTTCGCTACCAGTATTCTAGATTTCTCTAAGTCTACAATTCAAGAATGTGTCTAATATTCGTATAGGTTTAACTACTCTTAGTTCGTTATTCATTTTCTTAGTATATGACGCAAAGGTGATTTGAGATTTGGAGATTCGAAAAATAAAAAATTGTAACCTAAGTCGTTTCTACTCAAACGAACACGCTAAGCCGCGTAGGCGTGACAAGGGATTGAGAATCCTATAATCTTAGTTCTTCTGCTACCTGATGATTTCATTCAGCTCCCAATCTGTTTATGAATTAATGAACTCACGATTGTTCTGAGGATGTAATAGTCTGTGAACTTTGTTCTTCTGTTACAAATGAACTCGAGAACAATGAGACTCTGTAATGAAACTTAACGCTCGTTCTTAGGTCGTTTTTCTTCATAAAAGTTACTAAAAAATTCTTTCCTATTTGCATAACAGGAAAAATAATTCAACTTAGTCCAACTGAAAAGAAATGTTAGAGGAAACCTTTACGATGCCATAAAAGGCAGTGGATGAAATTTTATCACCGGTAAATGCAATTTACTAAAAGACTTCAAAGTCAAGAACTAAGAAAAACTTTTGGAGAAACATTACAGAGAGAGAGAGAGAGAGAGATAGAGAGAGAGAGAGAAAGAGAGAGAGAGATAGAGAGAGAGAGAGAGAGACGAGATTGCTTAATTTCACGTCCATTTTCTATGATTGCCCTGAACCATAGGAGGAAAAGCAGGACTTGTCCATATATGCAAATCAAAGCATACCGTGACTCACCACATTCACGATTTCTACGAGAAAGAGAGAGAGAGAGAGAGAGAGAGAGAGAGAGAGAGAGAGCCCTTCACTCGCATCTGTATTTCCGTCTGTACAAAGGACCGCAAACCACGTCCAGAAACATCACTGGAAGAAGCGTTCCATGATTGGAGGTGGTGGCTGGAATCCAGGTTCACGGTCACTGGAAGGAAAATGATTCAACAAAGACATTAAGTTTGTCCTCAAATCCCCCCCAAGATGAGTTATGGAGGATTTGTTCAGGTCAAATACACTCTCCCACTGTCAAACATCACAATAGCGACGACATTACGTAAATTGAAGCGGATTAAGGAAAAATGCATGGATTATGTTTTTACTACATTGGAGTCCTCCAAAACAATTATTCATTTATGAATTATAAGAATATAATGATAATTAATCCCCTATCAAACATCACAAAAAACGATATTATTTAAGAGAAAATGGAAGGACAAAAAAAATATGTAGATCAATTTTTTACCTCATTGAACTTATACTAAAGTACAAAATATGACAATACAAATGATAAATTTCACTTAGCTCCTGGAGTACAGAGACATTCAGAAGATTTTCAGTGGTATTCTTAAAAAAAAATCTTTCCCTTCCAAGGATTGATATAAGATTTATATAAGGAAAGACTTATATAAGGATTTTTTAAGAATACCACACACACACATGCACACGTACACAAACACATACACGCACACATGCGCGCGCACGCATACCCACACATGTACGCACATACACATTTATACATTTAATGGTACCTACACTTATAAATCAGTAGTGTTGATGATATATGTGTGTGTGTGTGTGTGTGTGTGTGTGTGTGTGTGTGTGCGCGTGTTTGTTTAGTTCTATTCACTCCCGGGTAGAAAAGTTTGTGGAAGGTAGAAGAGTATTCCAGAGCCTCCAACTGTATGGGAAGACTTCTGCCAAAGGTCTTGACATGCTGTCACAGAAAACGGTTCTATCCAACTCAACCCAAAGACACTTCTATTCACCTGAGAGGAAACTTTGTCCTTTCTATGTTCTAGCCAGCCGGCTGTTCCACCCGTATGTATATAGTTCTAAGTCCCTCCCTGTATGCCAGCCAGCCAGGTCCCCCTTGTGTTTTTAATGTCCTTTCTTTATTCTGGCCTGCCGGTTATTCCTCCCGTATATATTTAGTTTCAAATTCCCTCCCTCTTTGCCGGTCGACCTATTAATTCTTTTGTTTCATTATCATTTCTTTACTCTGGTCGACCGGCTATTCCTCCCGTATGAATACATTATATAGAGTTCCCTCCCTCTTTGCCGTTCGACCTATTAATCCTTTTGTTTCATTGTCATTTCTTTGCTCTGGTCGACCGGCTATTCCTCCCGCATAAATATGTACTTTCGATAAATCCCTCCCTCTCTGCCGGTCGACCTATTATTCCTTATGTTTTAGTGTCATTCTTTGCTCTGGTCGACCGGCTGTTCCTCCCGTATAAGTGTATTGTTTCCAATTCCCTCCCTCTTTGCCGGTCGACCTATTATTCCTTGTGTTTCATTGTTATTTTTTACTCTGGTCGACCTGCTATTCCTCCTGTATCTATACTTGATTTCGATTTCCAGTTCTTCGGTGCATTTGTTTTTCCGCTGTCATTTCCGGCTAGCTGGCTGCTTCCGTCCCGATGTGCTGGTGTCCCTCCCTCTTTGCCAGCTAGCCTGTCGCTGTAGCCCTGCTTCCGTCCTCGATGTGTGTAAAATCTCCCCCAGGTTCCCAGTGACCTGGAGGTCTGGGGTTACGTTTCCGCACACCGAGGATAACTTTCGAGATTAAGCCTCAGAGCGCCTCGCCCGACCTAGACAGGTTCCTCGGGAATTTCGAGTATATATATATATATATAAACATATATATATATATATACACACATATATATATATATACACACATATATATATAAATAAACACATTTATATATACACATATGTGTACACACACACACACACACACACACACACACACACACACACACACACACACACACACATATATACATATATATATATATATATATATAATGTATACATACATATGTATATAAATGTTGTGTGTGTATTTTTGTGATATATATGTATATGTGCATATATATATATATATATATATATATATATACATATATATATATATATATATATATGTGTACGTACACACACACACACACACACACACACACACACACATATATGTATATATATATATATATATATATATATAAATATATATATTTATTCAACCACAAATCACTTTTAATTCCATGCCATCGCAGTCGAGACTAAAGAATCGCTCGATGGAGGCAGTCGTTGGAAATTGAAACGTGGACGAGCCGAGGATTCGAACCCAGCTAGCACGTTACAAAGTTACAGTGACTTAAACCAATGCGTTATCAAGAGAGATATAAGTTGAGTACGATTTTTTTATATTTGTATGCTCGAATTACGTACACCTACAAGAAATATCGCGTTCAACCCACCTCCTCTATGATATTGCATTTAGCTAGTATGTGCACGTGGGATAGATTATACATTTACACTGAATGGTTCCCAGTGATCAATTAATATCTTTTCCAGGAATTAACAACAACAAAAATCTTTAAGTATTTGGGTTAACTTTTTTGCTGGTATCCGCTTTTTTTTTTTTTTTTTTTTTTTTTTTTTTTTTTTTTTTTTTTTTTTTTTTTTTCTTTTTTTTACAGAAGAAAGAAACCGCCGTAAAGAGAAAAATCTAAATATCCTTTCTGCTCTTATTCTGTCCTCTTCGGCACTATAGGAATTTACCTGTCACCACGTGTCATATACTGCAAAGCTATTCTCACGATGGTGAGAATTAAATATCAAGTATAATCTTAATATCTTATTGTTCTAACACACCCTGCAGGTGTGTGTGTGTGTGTGTGTGTGTGTGTGTGTGTGTGTGTGTGTGTGTGTGTGTGTGTGTGTGTGTGTGTGTGTGTGTGTGTGTGCGTGTGTGTGTGTGTGTGTGTGTGTGTGTGTGTGTGTGTGTGTGTGTGTGTGTGTGTGTGTGTGTGTGTGTGTGTGTGTGTGCATCTACCTATATCTATCTACCTATCTATCTATCTATTTATCTATCGATCGATCGCGTTATCTATTTATCTATCTATCGATCGATCGCTCTAACTATCTATTTATCCATAACTGTATATTTACATATATTTTTCCTTCCTGACCTGAAGAAGTGGCAGCTGTCCTTCAAGTGTCTTGTACTAGGCCTCGTCCACTTCCGTGGTCATCATGGATTCGCATCCTGCGCGGCGGCTTTGGCGAACACACTCACACACACACACACACACACACACACACACACACACACACACACACACACACACACACACACACACACACACACACACACACACACACACATGCGCACGTACGCACACACATACACTCACACGCACGCACAGATATACATTTTTGATCTTACAGTTTTCCTCTGCTCTCATATAATACCTTAAATGGGGTTTGTGGCCCTCACATACACAAGAAGTGGCCCCGCTCTTTCCTTTGATTTTCTCCTTTCCCTTCACTCTCACTGTCTACTTTCCATTCGCGACTCCTTTCGCTCTCAGTTGAGTCTGCTCGTCCGGATTTTTTTTCCGGATTTCACGACTTTTCACCACTCAGGCAGTGAAATAGGATTTCCTTCGTGTGTGTGTGTGTGTGTGTGTGTGTGTGTGTGTGTGTGTGTGTGGTGTGTGTGTGGTGTGTGTGTGCGTGCGTGTGTGCGTGCGTGTGTGTGTGTGTGTGTGTGTGTGTGTTTTACTCCCGGGTAGATAAGTTGATATTATTTCTCGACTTTTCATCGCTCAGGAAGTGAAAAAAGATTTCCTTCGTGTATATGTGTGCATGTGTTTTAGAGTCCTATTCACTCCTGAGTAGAAAAGTTAGTGGGACGAAGAAGAGTATTCCAGAGCCTCCAACTGTATGGGAAGACTTCTGCCAAAGGTCTTGACTCAGAGCAGATGGATCTGTCCAACTCAATCCAAAGACACTTTTATTCACCTGAGAGGAAACTTTGTCCTTCCTCTGTTCTGGCCAGCTAGCTGTTCCACCCGTATGTATATAGTTCTAAAATCCCTCCCTCTATGCCAGCTTGCCAGGCCCTCCTTGTGTTTTTACTGTCCTTTCTTTGTTATGGCCTGCCGGTTATTCCTCCCGTATATATTTAGTTTCAAGTTCCCTCCCTCTATACCGGCGGCCTATTCCTTTTGTTCCAATATCCTTTCTATGCTCTGGTCGACCGGCTATTCTTCCTGGATATTGTTTTGAATTCCCTCCCTCTTTGCCGGTCGACCTATCATTCCTTCTGTTTCTTTATCCTTTCTATGCTCTGGTCGACCGGCAATTCCTCCCGTAAAAATATATAGGTTTGAATTCCCTCCCTCTTTGCCGGTCAACCTATTATTCCTTGTATTTAATTGTCCTTTGTTTGCTCTGGTCGACCGGCTATTCCTTCCGTATAAGTATATTGTTTCCAATTCCCTCCTCCTTGCCGGTCGACCTAGTATTGCTTATGTTTCATTGTCTTTGCTCTGGCCGACCGGCTATTCCTTCCGTATAAATATATTGTTTCCACTTTCCTCCCTCTTTGCCGGTCGACCTATTATTCCTCTTGTTTCATTGTTCTTTGCTCTGGTCGACCTGCTATTCCTCCCGTATACATACTTAGTTTAGATGTCCCTCCCTCCTTACAGGCCGACCAGTTCTTCCGTGTGTTTGTTTTTCCACCGTTATTTCTGGCTAGCTGGCTGATTCCCTCCGATGAGCTGGTTTCCCTCCCTCTTAACCAGCTAGCCTGTCGCTGAAGTCCTACTTCTGTTCTCGGCGTGCGTAAAATCTCCCCCAGGTTCCCAGTGACCTGGAGGTCTGGGAATACTTTTCCGCGCACCGAGGAGGACATTCGAGATTAAGCCTCGGAGCGCCTCGCCCGACCAAGACAGATTCCTCGGAAACATTGAAGGTTTCTATCATGTATATTGTATATATATATATATATATATATATATATATATATATATATATATATATATGCATAGATATATACATATATATACTAGATATATACATATATTTACACATATGT
The DNA here is from genome assembly GCF_046742065.1 of Oratosquilla oratoria. Classification (NCBI taxonomy): domain Eukaryota; kingdom Metazoa; phylum Arthropoda; class Malacostraca; order Stomatopoda; family Squillidae; genus Oratosquilla; species Oratosquilla oratoria. Next base: position 62,011,467 of record NC_134785.1, on the reverse strand, counting down.
ACATACATATGTATTTATATATATAAATATATGTGTGTGTGCGTATACATGTGCGTATGCGTGTGTATATCTTTATGATATATATATATATATATATGTGTGTGTGTGTGTGTGTGTGTGTGTGTGTGTGTGTGTGTGTGTGTGTGTGTCTGTGTATTTTTACAAAGGATTACAAAGGTGGAGCATGCCGACAGAAGACCTTTTGGTCAATAACTAAGGCGGATGTAAAAAAATATAATAATGATAGATAAATAAATAAATAAAGGTTATGATAATATAAATAATGATGAATAAAATAAATGCATAGGTATACTTGAATGGTAAACAAACAGGTATATAGTAAATAAAAATAAAATGCCAGATAACTAATAATAAACGAAAATCAAGCAAATGATAATAAACAAACAGACAAGTAATAACAAACAAATATAAAATATATGGCAGGCATTACAGCATCTTGTTTAGGTATTTATCTAAATGATTCATAAAGCTTCGAACTGAACTACATTGCACTGCCTCTGCAGGAAGTTTATTCCATTCATTAACTACACGGTTGGCGAAGTTGTTTCTACCTACTTCCAAATTAAATCTACTTCCTGACAGTTTGAGACCATTATTTCTTGTCGGATTCTCATTCAGTGTGAAAATTTTGTCACTTTTGATGTTGTCATTTCCCTTTAGAATCTTAAAGACCTGTATCAAGTTACCTCTGAGTCTACATATTTTCAGGGAAAATAGATTCATATGTTTTAATCGATTTTCGGATAATTCATTATTGATATTTGAAATCGTTTTTTTGGATCGCCGTTGTACTTTTTCCAATAAGTCAATTCTTCAATGAGATTCGGTGACCATACGGAAACAGCACATTCGAAATGTGGATGAACTAACGATTTATATAGCTTGTATATATATATATATATATATATATATATATATATATATATATATATATATACATATATATATATGTATATGTATATATATATATATACATATATGTGCGTATGTATGTTTGTATATATATATATGTATATATATATACACACATATATAT
>NC_134785.1:61995410-61997910 GCF_046742065.1 Oratosquilla oratoria | reverse complement strand
AAGCAAGACACAGCACTTCCACAGCAGGACCATTTCACTTACACGGCAACCCTTCCTCCTAATGTGAAAAGAGAAGACGAGGAGAAATCCCATTGTACCATGTCAATTCATCATCCGTTCACATTCTCCACTCACGCTTATTTCTTGCCTTCTCTCTTTCCTGCCCGACAGACATTCACCTTCTTTCTCGGTCTTAATTGCTCATTTCATGTTATTAATGAGTTTTCTTGCTTCTGGTTTTCATTTTCATGTTGTCACAGTTATATATTTATAAATTAAGTCTTCAGCCATTTTGATGCATGTACACAAATACATATAGATTCTAAGTCTGCTAGTGAAATATCATGATCCACGTTATCAAATGCTGCAGTACGATCAAAGAAAATCATTATTCCGCACATTCCATTGGCTACTTTTCTTATCAAATCATTCCTAACCTTTATTTGATCATTTTGAAATGTTTAAGAATTGTGATAACACTCGAAAAAAATTTGAAACAAAATATTTAGAGAGAAAAATCACACATAGCTGGATTCCTTTAATTGTCAAATTCAATCTCTGTGTTTCAGTTAGTGCATTCGTGATTCAACTATCATTGGAAATAAGAAATAAATATGTAAAATTATCTATTCTATGTATTTCTGTAGCAATGAAGCATTATAGCAGTTATAATCACAGTTAAATGAGCGTAAGAATACTTGAGATTCAGGTCAGGGGATAGAATAGCTAATGTAGTTAAAAAAACGATTAATCTTAAAAATGAATTAGGTATGAAAAGTAGAATGACCTCAGTTGTAGTTTAAACAAAATAAAAGCGGTTGTAGCAAATCGAAAATTTATTGCACTTGGGAATTGAAATGTCTTGTCCAAACAAGTTAGGACAAATTAACACGAGCCTTCTTCATAAATTTCGTAACACATTTCGATTTGAAATAATTTATGTTATATTCATCTGAAATTTTATATAAATCTAAATTAAATTATTGTCAGGATTTAACTGATATGACTTAACCCATCCAGCAATAAATAACTAAATAAGTATTCAATGTTACTGAATATTCATTGCGGGCACAATCTATTTCTTTGGGTTCGTGCGCCATAGCGGGGTTCCAGATTTCAAATATCTGATTTTAATTAGCCGTACTGTAGTGTCGTGCTGATCTATAGTCTAACTTCGTCCCAGTATTGTGCAGAAAGCTCGAGTTTGTCTATGAAGTTTTTCTAAAAGTGTAAAGTGAAGTGCATATAAGAATTAAAGTTATTAAGTGTTGATTGTGAAGTGAAAGCAAGTAAACAGTACAGGAATCACCGATGGATTTGACGACAAGGTAAGTTACGTAGAGAACGGGAGGTGTGTAGATACATACAGTATAACTACCTAATATCTCTTCCCAAGGTGAATATTCCGAAAAATATATTGAACTCCTTCATTACCTAAGGGCTCGTGAACAGCTGAATACAATCGTCAGAATGAAGGATAAGAAACTGTTCGGTACAGAAAGGGACATCACTGTCGTGATTTGTGAGAATACTATTATAATATAAATGTCCACTGAGCTCCTTAACAAATATTATATATCTTAATGATACATGACGATTTATGGCATACATTGGTGTTATTCTTTTATTGATATAACTCCCAAACCGGTGTACGTGTTTTATGTACAATCGCCAGAACTTATAACTGGTGTCGCCTTGCCAGGCCGTGCTCGTACCGGTAATGTCTTTCTTGCCCTGAAAGGTGGCTGGCTTAAGGCTGCGTTTACATCAAGCGATTCCATTCATGAAGAATCAACACGATTCATGAGTCGCGTTGATTCGCAACACTAGTTTCAATGTAACCGCTTATTTTTCAGAAATGAGGTGATAGCATCCATACTGCACAGATGTATTAGTTATCTGAATGAGCAATAATACAGTTCTGTTCACGTATATGGAGTGCAATGTTTTCGTAACGGTGGTTTTTATACGGCATAAAAATGTCGCACTTGCAAAGGTAACCTTGTATATTCCACGCTAAAAAGAATTTTCTGAATATCATATTCAATTTTTGTATACAATTACATCGCTTAGTTCACGTATTCACCATTCTTCATTTTAAAAACGGTGAACGCTTCAACTGGATGCATTTGATATATCATACACGTAACAATACACCTTGACTTTACATTATAGTTACTGTATGGGTGATATTTAATGTGCATCCTCACTCACTGAACAAGTTGGATTGTAATTCTACGTTGCAAGGGAAGGACCTCAAAAGCGATTCTAACCACCGCGAGCGTTAATCACCTCGTTTAGGCCAGCAGCCACCTTTCAGGGCAAGAAGGACATTCCCTGTTCGAGCTTGGCTTGGCAAGGCGACACCAGTAGTTCTGGCGATAGTACCGAGTTGTGTATGTAAGCGTAGGCAATAGAAAAGAGAAACTAACTATATATATATATGTGTGTGTGTGTGTGTGTGGTGTGTCTGTGTGTGTGTGTGTGTGTGTGTGTGTGT
>NC_134785.1:61975410-61985410 GCF_046742065.1 Oratosquilla oratoria | reverse complement strand
CTAGTATAGGCCGACTGGATAATAACAAGTTAGAAGAGCGATTTAGCCCCGAGGTGGTTAAGGTGAGGAGACTACGCCAGGAGGTGCTGAGTAGCTGCGGCCGAAGCCGTCACCTATGCTTTATTATGTGCTTGAACTGTTGAGGCAGGTAACAGTCACTATTGGGAATCTGAGAGGAGTGCGGGATTCGAACCCGAAACTAAGGGAATGCGAGACCAGCACGATTCCGGTTACGCCACGACGGCAGACATGAGATCTCTTTGAAATGAATAAAATCGTCTGGCGTCAGTCGAATTCCAGAATTCACCGCCAGTTTTCCTATATCCACATATGTCACTACTTTTCATAAGTCTGTTGATTCATACAGCATTTCATTAAAAGACCAATGGCTACCCATACTCGTTATATAAAAAAGATTCAACGATCGACGCGACATCTATGAGTGGATAAGAATAGCGACATTGTCGTCGAACTTTAGAATATGTACATTGTACAGTTTGTACAGTTTGGTGTCTAAGGCAGTTGCCTTAGACTATTCATTATGGCTCTTCTCTATGCAAATTCAACAACTGTTATCTAGTCCTTAATACACTTTCCTGAATAAAGTGGTAAAGATTTACCAAAAAGATTAATCAAGATAGATTTAGGATAATTATTCACCATTTCAATTTGTAGAAGGTTCCTTATCACTCGAATAAAATCACTTGGCGTGGGCAGGAATAAAGGACTAAATTGTAACTCACAGCTAAATGATTAAGTAAATAAGATTGTATTTATCACTTTAAGTAATTTCCTTCTGGGTGTGATCAAGAGATTTGATTCGTTTGAGAGAACACCCTGACCTCATAGGTCAGTCAAACGAGCTTAATTTAATCTATAAAGATCAACACTATTGTTTCTTTTATAAAGATCGAGACGTTATCAATTGACCAACGTTTTGCTTGTTAGAGCCTTAATTACACAAAGATTCCACGTTGTATTAACAGGTGCCTTCGTCTTCACATCTTCATACATATTTCCTTTTGTGGTTTGGAGAGTCCTGGCAAGCACAGAGTCTTTCTTTGGTTCCAGGAAGACTCCTTTTTGACCCTTTGGGCATCTGGGTGCCCCGGAAAACTAGTCTGATTCTTCTCTCTGTCCTTATGATTGTTTTACTATGGCTCCATAGCACCGCTATGAACTGGGATGGGGGACTATTATAGGTAATTGTCTAATCTGTTTGCTAACGAGACGGGAGCTATATAGATGGATAAAATAGTTTGCCAGTAGTAAGGCTCGTTTCACACGTATCGAATTTTCGCCGTGCGACGTCCACGGCACGACGCCGTGCTCTCAAAATACCATCGGTGTATATGTGCGCTTTCACACGTGGTCGTGACGTGTGGAAAATGTCCATAGACAGCCATGGTCATTTAAGAGCACGACGTCGTGTCGTGAACGGCTTACGGCGAAAGGTCGATACGTGTGAAACGAGTCTAAAAATTAAAGGAATAGTGTCACCCGATACGGAAGGGGGTTAAGGAAGTTAAGCTTAACTCGTTTACGTCCAAAGAGGATCGGAGACCAAATTCCGTAAAGAAAATGTCCAGACCCTCTGTTCTGCTACCCACCTTACATTTTCTATCATTCGAAATTGTCCCCTAAAGATAGAGGCGATATTTATTGCTGAAATAACACAATCCGATGCCAAGAAGATGACGCGGAAATGAATGAAGTTGCATGGCGGTAGCTAAGTAAAACAGTACCACCCAGCAAAGGAATTTTTTTTCATTACGCACTTTTTTATATTTTATTCTGGCTAAATGCAGATGCTACCCTTTTTAGCCCCGACTGTGCCTCTCACCTGAATGAAATCGCACGGCGTTAGCCAGAACAATATATATATATATATGTGTGTGTGTGTGTGTGTGTGTGTAGAAACCACTGGGAAATGAAAAATACGGTTACCGAACGTTTTCGTCTAAGACATATTCAAAGGTACGAAATAGATGAAATCGTTCGGTATTACCGTGTTCTTCCTTTCCCAGTGGTTTCTGCAAAAATATTCTATCACGTGTTTTTATTTTCATATATATATATATATATATATATATATATATATATGTATATAATATATATATACATATATGTATATATACATGTATATATATATGTATATATATATATATATATATATATATATATATATATATATATATATATATATATATTAGGCTGGTTGTCTGCCCCACATTGGGCAGCCACTTAGGCTGGTTGAAGGCAAAGTCTGGTGGATATAAAGTTGGTTTTATTTAACAATGAAATGTTGGGCGCCAGTGGTGGGGGAACGAGACGGCAAGGGAGATGACTGTGTTTCAAGTCGTGTCTCCGGGCGATCTGCTTGCGAGGGAGCAAAAGGGGCGGAGGAGGCGAAAAAGCAAGGAGCAAGCCAGGCTCACGTATGCTGCTACGAGGCGAAACTATCTGCGTCTTCGGGTGTTGGTCCATCCTTTATATAAACGGGCAGGTCATGACCCGTGCTCCTAATTGGCGTGAGGTCACATGTGCTGCGTGGGAAGTCGGAGGCAAAACGTTCCGACGCCGATGACTCACGAAGACAGAGGGTAGGTGTTCCTCAATGAATCCAGTGCTATGCCACGGATTGGCCGAGGTAATTATCGCTAAGACTGGTGAGCTGCACGTGTTTTTCCTGGAGAAGGTTTTGTGTGTGATGGTCATGCGGCAGACCCTAGCGCTGGTTAGTCATCCTGGGGTCCCACGAGTGATTCCCTCAAGGAGGCTTTGTCCCACCCGTGGGCCTCAAGGAAGCTCTGAGTCGTGTCACAGCTGGGTAGACGCGAGTGTGACGCGAGGGGGTCAGTAAGGTAGTGAGACGCCGAGAAGAGGTGAGGCGAAGGAGTAAGGACCGGAGTGAGGACCGGTGGGTGAGGACTACTTACACGCACACACAAACACACACACACACACACACACACACACACACACACACATATATATATATATATATATATATATATATATATATATATACACAGATATATGTATATATATATATATATATATATATATATAAAATCATCTGGCGGCAACAAAAATTAACAACTAGATTCTTAGACAGCATTTGAACATTTGTTCGCGAAATGCCATAGTTATTATTTTACCTTATTCGTTACGGAGGCAGTTCCCTCAAATTAATAAAATCACCTGGCGGCAGTGAAAGAATTGGGCAATTCTGATCGAGGCTCACCAGAAAAGAATCACCAGATGTTAGTTAGAACTAGATCAAAATGACTCTCCTGATTGAAGGAATAACTTCATTTAAAGGTTCTTCAAAATAAATGAATGAACAAGTCCACACATGAATGAATGAATAAATGCAATAGAATATAAAAGTAATTGATGGATAATTAAATAGATAAATACAAAAATAAATGAATGAATAATTTTTATAATTATTTAATAGATAAGTAAATAGATGAAAATATTAATTAAGTCAGTAAAAATAAGTCATACATGTAGGTACTTGGGAAAATATACAAGATTTTTTGTCTTTATTCAGTTATCCGTTATCTGCAGAGCGAGATAACTAAGTAAATAAATAGATTGACGACCGATAATTGAATATATATAAATGAGCAAGATAAGATAGAAATAATCTGTCTTTGGCCAGATCAAAGTATATCAAGTTCACCTCTGGATACACGGGACTAAAATTGAAAAGGATATACTTGATTTCAAAGGCATTAACATAGCTACCTTTTAGGGTGATTTCAATTAATTTTTTTTTTGTGGACACGCACCAGCAGCGAACCCGTGATTATTCTTGTTTTTGTCAGTGAGGAAAGAATTGCCCAGCGCAGCTTTGTCCTCTCACTTCCCTTACGTCCTTTTCACCATCATCCCAGGTGCCGCCAGGTGATTTTATTCATCCTTGTGGGACCCTTTCCCTCATTTGTTAAGTTGTTAGTGGCCACCTTGGTGATTAAGTATGTGATATTTTCTATCGAAGATTGTGATTATTTAGAACCTTGGCCTTGCGCTATTCTTCATAGATTTATGATCGACAAAAAGACCAACTTCCCTCTGAGGTAATCACAAGTAACATAGCTTTAAGATTAAGATGGAGATTAAAACTAAGGTCAAGATTAAAATTAAGATTGAAATTAAAATTAAAACTAAGATTAAGATCAGAACTAAAATCAAACTTGGCATTGATGTATTGATTAATTTGTCTCCATGGCACCAGGTATCCATTTTCTTTCTAATTCTTCCATTTTCCTTCTAATTCTCCAGTGACGAAGAGATCATAGACTGAAATCTCAATTGACCCCTTCCGTGCAAGGTGGCACTTTTCCTTTTATCTTAACAGTCGCTAGGCGATTTTATTCATCTCTGGCACCTCGCGCTGGTGGAGTCAGAGGGTTGGAGTCCCGCACTCCTTTCCGATGCTCCAACAGTTTAAGCGCCTAAGGGTTGATTCACACTATCGGTCCGGTTGCGCTCCACACTCGGTCTGCTCTCGGTTCTGAGGCATTCACACGTACGGTCCGCTCTCGCTCCCGTCATCGCCCCTCCCTCGATACCAGTAGAAGTCTTACCATCAGTTACGAAGGAAGTGTGACTTTTCTGACGCCGAGTTGGCAATATTCGCTATTGCACTTGATAAAGAAGAAGAAGAAGGAAAACAAAATAGAAAAAGAAAGAGATTGTGGGTTCATCCTATGTTGCAAGATAGGAAGACTGAAGGAGAATTTCATACTCTGTATCCTCGTCTTATTGATGATGAGAGTAAATTCCACAGCTATTTCAGAATGGACAAAGGAACATTTGAGAAAATACTATCCAAAATTGAGGATGACTTGAAATGTACAAGAAGATGCTGCACTTCCTGGCACTGATGTGCTTGCACCATACGTTATAGTGGGAGATGAGGCTTTCCCGCTGAAGAGAAATTTGATGAGGCCCTACCCAGGTTCACAGACTGAACATAAGATAGAGAAGAGGATTTTTAATTATAGATTATCTAGAGCCAGGAGGATAGTTGAGTGCACATTTGGTATTCTAGTGCAAACCTTCAGAATATATTTAAGGAAACTTAAAGCTATGCCTTCTAACGCTAATGCAATCATTACAACAACATGCATACTTCACAATCTGATACACCCAAATGCTGTTGCATTACCAGATACTGTTGTCATGCCTCCATCAAACACAGTACGTCCAATGAGAGGAAGAGGGGGAAATGCTACAAAGGAGGCTTTTGGCGCGAGAGAAACACTGAAAGATTATTTCAGCTCCCCAGCTGGTTCAATGCCTTGGCAAAATGATAAAATATAAGTAGACAAACAAACTTGTGTAGGAATATTTGTTGAGTGAGCTAAGGAGATGCATTTCCGCAGTGGATAATAGGTTGTTATTATACATATGGAATTTCTTTCTTCGATTAATAATGTGTATTTTTTCTCTAATTACCTTGGCAATATGATAAGTATGCAAACATTATCACTGTAGTGCAGCGAAGTCAGGTCATACAGCTCTGGTTTACCTTTTGACTAATTCTATTAGCATTTCATATAAATCCACAAAATTAAAGTAAGTTTTGTAAGTTATATTGTATTCAGTTGGTGCTTATGAATATCCTCGCTGTACGCATTGTCATTGTATCAGTGATAAATAAAAAGAAAATGTATTTTTATCATTTTTCTAACTTTCTCATGATCCCATTGTGGTGTTTCCTTTGGATTATCCATGGTTTGGTAGGACAGAGGGTAACACTACTTGCTTATATGAAGGCTGAATCTCGACTGGAGTGGAGCAGGACCGTGGCAACTGAGTTCACACTGGCGCTCACGGTCCAGTCTCGCTCCAGTAAAAATATCTTTTGACCGAACCGTGACCGGAGCGAGACTGGAGCGAGAGCGCCAGTGTGAATGCTTCCATTGAAATTAATGAGACAATATTGGACCGGACCGAGAGCGTAGCGGGAGTGGAGCGCGACCGGACCGATAGTGTGAATCAACCCTAATAGGTCAAAGGTGACGGCTTCTGACCTAAGCTCCTCCTCTTTTGTACCATCCCTCGGTAAGAGAGGAATTTGAGGAGACGCTACACATCAAATGATATGAGTAAAGTTTTTTGGAATCTTTTTTTTAAACAAGTTTCAGTACGGTAAAACCCTGTTCGTCTGAATTAAATTGTTTGGTGTCATTGAGTGAAGGAAATTGGATGAGCTAGTTCTGTCCCCTTCTGGTCAGTAACGACCACCTTTAGCTGAATAAAATCGCCTTGCGTCATTCTGAAGAAGCATCCCATGTCCAAGATGTTGAACCTAACATAACCAAGATTGATTATTTTATTTTGACTTACTGTCAGGCAGTTATATTCGACAGATGGTGAAGAATCTTCTCACCTCACCGCACTCGCCCTGTCAGTCGTGATATCTCGCAAAAATTCCCCATTGGGTTTCATCTCTGTACCTCTCTTCTTCATCTCTCGTTTCTTTTGCTTCTCTGATTCCATCCTTCCATCCTTCCCTGGATCTCCCTCTTGGCCTTGGCCCTCTAGGTGCAGGGGTTCTCATTAGGGGTGAAATTCACCCCCCAGGGGGGAATTTTGGGATTTCTGGGGGTGATTTGTGACCACAGTCAGCTTACGGGGTGAGGAAAGCAATTATAGGTTTTGGCCTATCTGGCCTGTCACCTGGGCTGGATTTATACTAATTTGGGGAAAATGTATACTAATTTGGAAAAAATATATACTAATTTGGAAAAAATAAAAGGGTTTTTAGTAATATTTGCATATTATTTAGAATGCACCTTTTGAAACAGACAATCTTGGAAAGGAGGGGGGAATGACATTCTGACAAATGGTGAAAGGGGTGAATGGGCCAAGTAAGGCTGAGAACCTCTGCCCTAGAGGGTACCCTCATCACGTGTTCATACCATCTCAATTGGCTTCTCTCCACAAAAGAACCACCTCGACAAATAGTTTCACTATCAAGATCAACTTACTAACTTTATTTTGATTAACGTCGGGTGGTTTTAATCACCTAAGTGAAATTCCCGACCCTAAGAATGTATTAATAAGAAGTTTTAATTCTTTCGTACACTACCGTTTTTTTAACCTGAATAGAAAAGCCTGGCGTTGGAAGAAGAAAAAAAAAAAAAAACACTGATCAGACACTTGCAATGGATAGCAACGGAGAAGATCACCTTGACAGCCCGTCTGAAGCACTCGGCTCCTTCGTTACTTGCCCAAGATAGAAACGCTGGTGAATTACTCTACTTAATAACACCATCATCACTGGGTCCTCTCGTTTGCTGAATGAAATCGTCTGGTTTTAGCTGAAATGAAAAATCTCGATCACAGAAAGAGAACATAAGAACATAAAAATGGAGACTAATAAAGTGGAATAGACTTAGTAATCGTATAGTGAGCGCTGAAACTAACGGTTGTTTTAAGAAAAGGTTAAACAGCTTTATTGATGGGGATGACAGGGGGTAATGGATATGAAACTGCCTAGTGTAGGCCTTATGGTCTCTTGCAGTCTCCTTCATTCTTATGTTCTTATATCACTAAGCATTTCCATATCCCTTGTCATCCCTATTCATAAAGTTATCTGATCTTCGTTAAATTTGATCTAAGGTTTTATAGTACCCTTTCAACTAAATGAATTCATCTTACACCAGCTAGAAGACAACCAAGAAGTTTGTCACATTATGAAATATTTGTTTATTCACATCGGCCCTTGCTTACGTAGGATGTGATGTGGTTTGGCTACCTTCATTTTGCTTCTTAAAGACTATAACGGTACCAGAAAGACCAGTATCTATTTTTCTTCTGAAAGATAAAAAAAAAGTTGGGTCATTATATGCCAAATCAATTGATAGAGACATATTACTATCACTTCCACAATCAACGCCATGTATAGAATTATAGGCAATAGAAGCAATTTACTGAATGGCGATCCCATAATCATAAATCATAGTTGTACAGTATGATCACGAAGGAAACATTGCGTAATTACAATTGTTTTCCTCTTTAGATTATGTATTCATAGTTTCGTCTTCAGAGAGTGTTTTAGTCTCATTGTATCTTTGAATATCTACCATGTTGTACTCCATCTGTAATTTAGTTAACTGTCCGCTTTCTAAGTAGAATATTTTAATCTTTACCTTCGATGGAATTATGTCAGTAGTATTTACGTTTGCAGTTAAAATGATTATAAACGCCCCTCATGTATGTTTTGCTCCAATAAAATGGGCGATATTAGCTGAAACCAAAGGTGCAGGAAATAAATTAGACAGTCTCTATTCCTGCACGCCATTTGTTTTTGATGACGTCATGTCGTTGATGGTCGTAGTTATCATAATATTTATTATCATTATTTTTCACGAGAAATATTGCACAAGAAAATACTAATTTCTATATTAACTTTTATTTAAATAATTCTTAAAATATTTATGATAATCTGGCGTTTCAGGATAATGAAAAAGTAGCGTCATAAATATGACCCAAGCCAGTTTACTTGCTACCTCAGGCGCACTTCTGTATCCAAGCAAATATATTTTCAGCATTTCCACTGTACCTGTTGACCTCTGACTGGCCACAAGTAGAAGAATATAATATACCAACTCCCCACTCTAACGGACAGTAACATTGTTGTGCCGCACAACTTAATCATATGTGGGAGGGACAGAAGCCTGAGAAACGACTCGACTCCTCTCTAATGAATCGGGAAGTTGAATGCAGTGGGATCGGAATCCACATAAAAAAAATAGATAAAAAAAAATAATAATAATCAATAATAATAATAATAATAATAATAATAATAATAATAATAATAATATCCTTCTTCCCAGGCCACTGAGCTTCCAAAATAATTGAGTCACTCGAAGAGAACCGGAAATGGTGAAGTAAAGTTTCCAATGTTTGTATTGGTACGCTCGGATGACAACTAGCTTGATGACCATGACTTGGATGCTTGTGAGAACAGGTAACCATGTATATGTCAAAAGAGATATATGTAGCGCGTGTAAACTGTTATTATGGATGAGTAGATCTTTGTGAGAATGCATATGCATATATATATATATATATATATATATATATATATATATATACACATTGTGTGTGTGTGCACTGTGTACTGGGATGTATGTATGTCTGTTTATGTACAGTATATGTATATATATATATATATATATATATATATATATATAATATATGGAAATGAATATATATATATATATATATATGTGTGTGTGTGTGTGTGTGTGTGTGTGTGTGTGCACTGTGTACATGAATGTATGTATGCATATATATATACATATATATATATATATATATATATATATATATATATATATATATATATATATATTGCTAGTAACCACTAAGAAAATCGGAAGAAAACAGTAATTCCCAAGCGCTCTCGTGTAATTCACATCATCATCTCCTCTGAAGTTGTGAATTACATGCAAGCGCTTGGGAATTACTGTTTTCTTCCGATTTCCTTAGTGGTTACCAGCAAAATTTGTGGATCACGTGTTGTTTTTAGTAATCTTTCTGCATATATATATATATATATATATATATATATACATATACATATACATATACATATATATACATACACAATATACATATACACAACACTAAATGGGTCCCAGTGAATAGAGATACATTTTTATCAACTATAATGCATATATATATATATAGACATATATATATATATATATAGATATATATATATATATATATATATAATGTATATGTATATATATATTTATATATAATGTATATTTATATATATATGTATATATAATGTATATGTATATATATATTTATATATATATATGTGTGTATATATGTATATATATATATATATATATATATATATATACATACATATAAATAATCGAATCCGGCATCCTGAGTCCATTGCTGAACAAAGGCCTCCATAATATTCCATTATTCCCACGACCGCGCCATCCTTTGC
>NC_134785.1:61942910-61955410 GCF_046742065.1 Oratosquilla oratoria | reverse complement strand
TATTATTATTATCATTATTATTGTTATTATTATTATTATTATCATCATCAATTATTATTAATTTATGAAACGACAAACTATTTAATCAAACTAAGGGAGGATTGCATCCCCCCCCCCGCCGGGCCCAAAATCTGACCACAAATCTATTGTTCTTCAGGCCTAAGATAAGGTACAACCCTCATCTGAATGACATCGCTTGCCGCTTGATAAAGTCATTTCCATAGGAATGAAATTGGAGGGCAAAATGTCGAACTTGACTGATTGAGATTTGTGATAAAAATTTAATACCAGGAGCGTATCTGTGAATATATACATATGCATATTCATGTCCCCATATACATACGTATACACATACATATATGCATATACGCATACTTATACTCTGTCTAAAGCTTTCTCCACATATAAGGTCGTTCTAAGAGATCATATATAGCATTAACGAAGAACAGGAAGATGTTGTTGTTGTTGTTGTTGTTGTTGTTGTTGTTGTTGTTAAAAAGGAGGAACACGAGGTTTGCAGAAAAAATAGATAAAGAGAAAAATAAATAAATGAAAAATATAAATAAAAATAGAATAAGATAAAATAAATAAAATAAAAATAAAATAGAAATAAAATAGAAATAAAATAGAAAAAAAAAAAAAAAAAAAAAAAAAAAAAAAAAAAAAAAAAAAAATATATAAATAAATAAAAAATAACCCAAGGACTTTGGTACCTGTTTACTTGCTCATATGAATGTGTGATGTGTTTGTGTGTGTATATGTGCTGTGTATGCATTCATATGTCAATGTAATATGTGTACGCGCGTACACGCGGTAGCGGCTGCCAATGTTGATTCGAAATTGCGCTCACGAGTACAGTGCGTCTCATGCTGTGCATTTGTCATCATTTGCTGAGTTAAATGAAGCTTCTTACTCTGTGAATCTCGGGGGATATCCTTTGGGCCAATATTACGCTTGACTCCTTCATAAGTGCTTTAATGTAAATTTGCATGTTGTAAGAAGGTGTTGGATTGGCATTGTTTTTTTTTTGTTTTGTTTTTTTTTGTGTGTGTGTGTGTTCTGTCTGAATAAGGAATCGGACGAGGCCGACAGGATGAAAACGTACGTGCATAGAAAATCTACCAATGCCGATTTTGTATTTATCTATTTATTTATTTTTGTATTCATTTTATTTTATTTTTTATTTATTTGTTTTGTTTATTTATTTATTTTATTTGTTTATTTTATTTCATTCTATTTTATTTTTTTTCTTCCTCGGGGATTTGAACTCGGGCTACACGCGTCGAGCCAATGACGTAATTCGCTTAGTGGTTGGTTTAAATCCTGCACTCTCCGATTCCCATCTGTGATTATTACCTCACTCAACAGCTCAAGCGCATAGTAGGGCACAAGTGACGGATTCGACCGCAGCTACTCAGCGTCTCACGGCGTGTGAGGGAAACGCGCAGGGCCACAGAACTCGTCTTGCCTTGTCTAGCCTAGTCTAGTTTAGCCTTGTCTTGTCCTGTTTTCTCTTGTCTTATATTTTTGGTGTTAACACCATGGCCTGTTTAGGAATTGAATTGAATTGAATTGAAAATGGATTGATAATTTACAACAAAAGGATGTAGGCAGTATACTCTTCTTCATCCTTAACCACAGTTATTTATGTTTTACACGGTATATTGGTGCTCAAAGAGTATTACAATCGTGGTGAATTTTTTTTTTATTGCGTTTAAGAATCTTCTTTACTACATCATTATTTAATATCCAACATACTTGCCTGTTTAGGGACACATCGCTTTGTGTATGGTAGGAAGTTCTTGTGAAGTTTCTTTGCTGTGTTGGAATGGCCTTGTTTGTGGATGAAGTCAGAAATCAGAGTAATCATTTCGAGCATACTGACCAGATGCTAACATACATTTGCGACGCTGTGGAGAGGGGTTTGGAAAGTCGTGAACTACCAAGAACTACGATTTTGTTTATCCTCAAAAAGGGAATGTTTGTTCTTAAAAGAAGGAAGTCGCTCTTTTCGTACGGCAATTTTTTTTTTTTCTCCCAGACTTGGTGGTAGTACTTTTCCATCCATCTTGTAAGAGAAAAAGTAATGGAATAAACTAATGATAATACATACATACATACATATACCAAGGCTTTTTCCCCCTTCCAAGGGAGGTAGCCAAAAAGGGAAAGGCATAAAAACACTCCCACCCATTTCATCCCCAAATACACTCCACACCCCTCCCACCCTTCCTCTCATCTGAGCACCTCCTGGATGACGGGTCATCCCTGCACCCCGCCCACCGCCCTGGGTCAGAAGCAGTGTCGCAAGACACAGTACATCCACAGCAAGGCCGCTTCATTTAATCGGCGACCCCCCCTCTCCGTCCCCCTTTGCATATAAGGAGAGGACGGGGAGAAATCCCTTCGGGCTGCGTCAAAATTTACTCACACATACTACCCCACCCCCCACCCCCCACCCCCCACCCCGCCCATTTCTCCTCATGCAGTCACAACATCATCCATATACAACCATTCTCCACTCACCTCTGTCTTCCGTCCTCTCCCTTCCTTCCTCAACAGACATTCCCCTCTTCCCCAAAGCCCCCTTCACCCCATCCATCCACCTCATCCTAGGACGTCCCCTCATGTTCACTCCCTCCACATCTGCCTTCCATACCTCTTTTACTAGTCTTTCTTCACTCATTCTTTCCATGTGTCCAAACCATCCTAATATTCTTTCATCAACCCTCTCTCCCAAATCCTTTTTCACCCCTGTTCTCCTCCTCACCTCCTCATTTCTCACTCTATCTAGCCTAGTAACCCCCGCCATACTTCTCAGACACCTCATCTCCAACACATTCAAACTCCTTCTCTCTTCTTCTCTTATGTTCCACGTTTCTGCCCCATACAGTGCTGTTGGCACAATCACTCCTTCATACAGTCTCCTCTTCGCATCCATTCCCAAATGTCTATTTCTCATTACACTCTTTAAACCACCAAGGCATTTACTCGCTTCTCTCAATCTACATTCTACCTCCACCTTCACTCCACCTTTTCCTGCTACACTTGCACCCAAGTATCTAAAACTATCCACTTCCTCCAGTCGCTCTCCCTTAATGTTCACTTCCAGTCTACTGCCACTTTCACCCCTTGTACATCTCATCACCTTACTTTTACCCACATTTATCTTTAGCTTTCTTCTATCACATACTCTCCCAAACTCTGCCACCAGCTTCCTCAATCCCTCCTCTGACCCTGCCACAAGCTCAGTGTCGTCCGCAAACAACAGCTGGCTCACCTCCCACTTTTCTCCATTTTCTTTAACCATCTCCAATCCCTGACCCACTACCCTAGCATTCACCTCTCGCACCACCCCATCCATGTATAAGTTGAACAGCCAGGGCGACATAACGCATCCTTGACGAAGTCCCACCTTTACTTCAAACCACTCACTCTCTCCATTTCTAATCCTGACACAAGCTCTACTACTCTCATAAAAACTCTTGACAGCTCCCAAAAGCTTTCCTCCTATCCCATAAATCTGCATAACCTCCCACAGTGCCTTTCTGTCTACCCTATCATAACCCTTTTCCAGATCCATAAAAGCCCCAAAAATACACACACACACACACACACACACACACACACACACATTTGTGTATATAAATGTGTATATATATGTGTATATATATGTGTATATATATGTGTATCTATATATATGTATATATATATGTATATATGTATATATATGTGTATACATATATGTATATATATATGTATATACATATATATGTATATGTATATACATATGTGTGTATATATATATGTATATACATATGTATATGTATATATATATATATTTATATAATGTATATGTATAAATGTATATATATATACATATATATATGTATATGTATATATATACATATATATATGTATATATATATGCATGTAGGCCTATGTATATTTATATATATAATATATGATATATATATATATATATAATATATATATATATATATATAAATATACATAGGCCTACATGCATATATACATATATATATGTATATATATATGCATGTAGGCCTATCTAGATTTATATATATAATATATTATATATATATATATGTATAATATATATATATATATATATAATATATATATATTTTTTTTTTGGGGGGGGGCACCCAACCTAGTTATGGACCAAAAGGTCTCCTGTCGGCATGCTCCTCTTTTGTAATCCTTTGTGACCTTCCAATGAAGTTATCCGAGAAGAATACAAGTTTAAGAATAAAGAAAATATTCATAGAAGACTTTCAAAATGTTTTTGTGTTTACTGTTGTTTTAGTTGAAGCAAATGTATATTGAATTATTTGTAGATACATCAGGTACTGCATTTTCCAGATGTTCATGGGCAAAGCCAAGAAACAACGCAAACAAAAATTAACACAAATTTTGAAACTCATACACTTGAGACTTTACCATCTTTGAGTTCCACTGAGCTGAATAAAATCATCTGGTGTCATTCAGAACAAAGACTTTAAGGGATATTCTAGTCAATATAGGTTATCTAGATGTTCTAATCCAAATAGAAATGTTTGGTGTTCGTTAGAAAATGCTTAACGAATCCATAATCCATCTCCAACAAGCGGTAAAGGAGATTGGTTTGTCCTCGTTTCACCTCTCATTTGTCTCGCTGATATCTGTCTGTTCTGGCCATCTGGAGACTGAAAAGGTCACGGACTTGACATATTTTGTTCTGAGGGTGGTCCTTGCTCTGAAAAGAGTGCAAAACAACCTGATACAGCTTATATACACACACACACACACACACACATATATATATATATATATATATATATATATATATATATATATATATATATTATATATAATATAATTATTTCTATAAAACGTTTCCGTCTCTTTTCTCGAAAAAAATTTATCTTTATAAAACTTTTCTGTCTATTTTCCCGAAAAAATCTCATCAGTCGTTAAGGCATTTTTCTAATATCCCTTCGACAAACATTTCACGTCGGCACGTTTAGTCGACACGTTTATATGTCAAACATTCCCACGGTCAAACATCACTTCAAACAAGTTTGAGAAACATGTTTGACAAACTGTTTGTCAAACATTTCCACGGTTAAACATCACTTTAAACATGTTTGACAAACACGTTTGACAACCATTCACACGGTCAAGCATCACTTCAAACACGTTTGATAAACTGTTTGACAACCATTCATACGGTCAAACGTCACTTCAAACAAACTGTCAAACATTCTCATCACCTCAAACACGTTTGTCAAATGGTTTGTCAAACATTCCCACGGTCAAACATCACATCAAACATGTTTGATAAAGCGTATGTCAAACATTCCCACGGTCAAATATCACTTCAAAGACGTTTAACAAACATGTTTTGCAACCAATCTCACGGTCAAACATCACATCAAACATGTTTGAGAAACCGTTTGTCAGACATTCCCACGGTCAAACATCACTTCAAAGACGTTTGACAAACATGTTTGACAACCATTCACACGGTCAAACGTCACTTGAAACACGTTTGTTGAACGTGTTTGTCGAACGTGTTTGACAAACAGTTTGACAGAGTTTGAGCGTGTGAATGGTTCTTGGACATGTCGATTTGTACACAAACATTTCACATCGATACGTTTAAAGGACACGTTTAGTCAAATGGTTTGGCAAACTGTGTTGTCAAACACGTTGGACAAACACGTTCAACAAACGTGTTTGAAGCGACGTTTCCCCGTGTGATTGGTTGTCAAACATGTTTGTCAAACATGCGAGCGAAGCGAGGAAGAGCCGCAGGCCAAGCAATCCGGCGTAGCCGGTTGCGGCGAAGCCGCTGCTTGTATATATATATATATATATATATATATATATATATATGATTTTTTTTCTTTCTTTTTTACCCACATGTTGGTCACAAATGTTGACATGACTTTACACATATCAGGCATAAGTTCCCATCACACTAAGCTCATTTGCAACAATTGTTTATGATTTGATTGAATACCAAAGGAAAGACTTCATTTTCTTCTTTGATTTCCGTAACAAACCCTAAGTACATGAAATTTATTTTCACAGAAACTGGCCTGACTTCGTTTTATATATATATATATATATATATATATATATATATATATATATATATATATATATATATTATAAATAAAATATCTGACATTTGGACCAATTTTAGATAAATGGGATTTAGAGCAATGGGATCGTTAGCAGCATAAAAATAAAACACTTTTAGGAACAAGACATCGCAAAGAGAAGCGATCCTAGGGTGAATGTTGGAATTACGATTTTGTTTCTTGTGACTTCTTTTTTCCAGGTAACACATGCACACACACACACACACACACACACACACACACACACACACACACACACACACACACACATACACATACACACACGAGTCCAGCATGTGATCCAAAGACCAAGGTGAACACACACACACACACACGCACATACATGCACACACAGAAATACATGCACGCACACAGAAACACACACACACGCACGCACACACACGCACACTCACACACGCACACACACAAATACATGCACGGACACAGAAACACATACACGCAAACACACATACACACACACACATTCACACAAACACACACACACACACACTTACACACACACACACACACACACACACACACACTAACACACACACATACACAAAACTCCTTGCCCACCAGGCAAGAACTTGTGTGTTTGTGTGTGTGTGTGTATGTGTGTGTGTGTGTGTGTGTGTGTGTGTGTGTGCGTGTGTGTGTGTGTGAACACATGTTTTTTCACTTTTCATCATCACGAAGCTTTGTCATTTAGAGATTTCTCCCACGCCGCCTAGACAGAGTGCTCAATGCATACAGTCATATGCATTAATCAAGTAGCGAAGGACATGGCATCTTGGTTTTTGAGTCCGATCAAGAAAAGGAGGATGGGGAGGAGGAAGTGAACTAGGAGGAAGATGAGGAGAAGAAGACGGAGGAGGAAGAGGAGGAGAAGACGGAGAAGGGGGAGGACGTATTAGGACTAAATGACGTAGGAAGAAAAAGAACAGAATAATGGAGGTAAAGAGGAAAACGTTACAGAAAGTAAAAACAAACAAACAGGTAGAGAATAAAGAAATGGACGGAGAATGAAAGAAGAGTAAAAGGAAGAGGAAGGGTATAAGAAAGAAGAAGAAAAGGTAAGAGCCGGTGAAGAGGGAAGAGAGGAAAAGAGGAAGGGAAAGTGGAGGATAAAGGAATGGAGTGAGGAAAGAGGTAAGACGGTGGAATGAGATAAGACGATGGATTGGAGTTCTTATTGTGCATTCCCCTCACGAAGAGTGAGGAGTAGAGGGGAGGAGGGGAAGGTTCGTGTGGGAGGGAGGGGGGTAGGAGGTGGAAGGTGAAAGCCACTTACCAATATCTTCCGCATGTCTTCCCGAGATGCATTCCTGGATTGCCTTGAACTGCCTACACCTCTACGGCCCAGGGTCGCGCAGCAAGGCTTCTTTCCAACTTGCAGATGAAAAAGATAGTCTGGTTGGAACACTCGGAATTATTTATTATTATTGTTGTTGTTGTTGCTGTTGTTATTATTATCATAATTATTGTTATTGTTATTACTATTATTATTACTGTCATCATCATCATCATCAATCATCATTGTTATTATTACTATTGTTACTGTTATCATTATTGTTATTATTATTGTGATTATTATTATCATTATTATTGTTATTATTATTATTATCATCATCAATTATTATTAATTTATGAAACGACAAACTATTTAATCAAACTAAGGGAGGATTGCATTCCCCCCCCCCCTGACGGGCCCAAAATGTGACCACAAATCTATTGTTCTTCAGGCCTAAGATAAGGTACAACCCTCATCTGAATGACATCGCTTGCCGCTTGATAAAGTCATTTCCATAGGAATGAAATTGGAGGGCAAAATGTCGAACTTGACTGATTGAGATTTGTGATAAAAATCTAATACCAGGAGCTTATCTGTGAATATATACATATGCATATTCATGTCCCCATATACATACGTATACACATACATATATGCATATACGCATACTTATACTCTGTCTAAAGCTTTCTCCACATATAAGGTCGTTCTAAGAGATCATACATAGCATTAACGAAGAACAGGAAGGAGATGTTGTTGTTGTTGTTGTTGTTGTTGTTGTTAAAAAGGAGGAACACGAGGTTTGCAGAAAAAATAAAGAGAAAAATAAATGAATAAATGAAAAATATAAATAAAAATAGAATAAGATAAAATAAATAAAATAAAAATAAAATAGAAATAAAATAGAAATATATAAAAAATAAAAAATAAAAAAAAAAAAAAAAAAAATAAAAAAAAAAAAAAAAAAAAATAACCCAAGGACTTTGGTACCTGTTTACTTGCTCATACGAGTGTGTGTGAGTGTTTGTGTGTGTATATGCATTCATATGTCAATGTAATATGTGTACGCGCGTACACGCGGTAGCGGCTGCCAATGTTGATTCGAAATTGCGCTCACGACTACAGTGCGTCTCATGTTGTGCATTTGTCATCATTTGCTGAGTTAACTGAAACTTCTCACTCTGTTTCGTTGTGTTTCGTTGTGAATCTCGGGGGATATCCTTTCGGCCAATATTACGCTTGACTCCTTCATAAGTGCTTTAATGTAAGTTTGCATGTTGTTAAGAAGGTGTTGGATTGGCATTGGTTTTTTTTTTTTTTTTTTTTGTGTTCTGTCTGAATAAGGAATCGGACGAGGCCGACAGGATGAAAACATACGTGCATAGAAAATCTACCAATGCCGATTTTATTTATTTATTTATTTATTTATCTTTATTTTTTGTATTTTTTTTATTTTATTTTTTATTTATTTTGTTTTATTTGTTTATTTATTTTTTTATTTCATTTTATTTCATTTTATTTCATTTTATTTTTTCTTCCTCGGGGATTTGAACTCGGGCTACACGCGCCGAGCCAGTGACGTAATTCGCTTAGTGGTTGGTTTAAATCCTGCACTCTCCGATTCCCATCTGTGATTATTACCTCACTCAACAGCTCAAGCGCATAGTAGGGCACAAGTGACGGATTCGACCGCAGCTACTCAGCGTCTCACGGCGTGTGAGGGAAACGCGCAGGGCCACAGAACTCGTCTTGTCTAGTCAAATCTAGCCTTGTTTTGCCTTGTCTAGCCTAGTCTAGTTTAGCCTTGTCTTGTCCTGTTTTCTCTTGTCTTATATTTTTGGTGTTAACACCATGGCCTGTTTAGGAATTGAATTGAATTGAATTGCAAAATTGATTGATAATTTACAACAAAAGGATGTAGGCAGTGTACTTTTCTTCATCCTTAACCACAGTTATTTATGTTTTACACGGTATATTGGTGCTCAAAGAGTATTACAATCGTGGTGCAATTATTTCTTATGGCGTTTAAGAATCTTCTTTACTACATCATTATTTAATATCCAACATACCTGCCTGTTTAGGGACACATCGCTTTGTGTATGGTAGGAAGTTCTTGTGAAGTTTCTTTGCTGTGTTGGAATGGCCTTGTTTGTGGATGAAGTCAGAAATCAGAGTAATCATTTCGAGCATACTGACCAGATGCTAACATACATTTGCGACGCTGGTCTACCGCACCTCTGTGGAGAGGGGTTTGGAAAGTCGTGAACTACCAAGAACTACGATTTTGTTTATCCTCAAAAAGGGAATGTTTGTTCTTAAAAGAAGGAAGTCGACCTTTTCGTACAGCAATTTTTTTTTCTTTTTCCCAGACTTGGTGGTATTACTTTTTCATCCATCTTGTAAGAGAAAAAGTAATGGAATAAACTAATGATAATGAGGTTATTAAACGGTAGTTATGATAACGAAGATGGTGATGATAATGATGAAGAAAAATATGATGATGATGATGATGATGACAATGACGAAGAAAAATATGTGTTAATGTTTGCGTTGTGTGGTCTATGTACTCTTCGTTGCAAAGCACACCGTCTTTGTTAAGATTGCATGAGTACTTTACACAACGTGGTCTTGTTTTAATTTGTCTCTAGTGGCAGTCATATTATTTTTCATAACAAGAGACGAAGTTTTCGGATTGCGATAATAAATAATGAAATTCAGTTTATCCTCTTGTTTTTTGGGTTTACAGTTCTTGTATATTATGTGTTTTAGTACTTTTTCATCTGTTTTGTATGCAGGGGACATTGTATTTTGGTAAAAAAAAATTAATTTATTCACCTTATTATCTACCTTGATATTGTTGCTATTGGCTTTTTCCATATTAATTTTAATCTCTTTGTCGATGTCTGTCATTGTGAATCCATTATTAGTAAGGATTTGTTTCACTCTATTTAGTTCTTGGTGGAGGAGGAGCCAATTGGAAGAAATTTTAAAGGCTCTTGTGACATAAGCACGTACCACGCTCATTTTATATTTGGAAGGGCATTCACTCGATCCATTCAGACATCTTCCTGAGTTGCTCGGTTTTCTGTATACACTAGTGATGAATGCACCTTCTGAGCCATCTACCCACACATCTAGAAATGGAATTCTGTTTTTAATACTCTTCTCTACGGTAAAACTAAGGCATGAGTTTTCTTCCATTTTGTTTTTAAGGCATTCTAATTGTTCCTCTCCTTCAATATCTACGAAGATGTCGTCAATGTATCTAAGGTACATATTGGGTTTCTGGCTTAAAGTGCTGAGGACGTGGTTTTCAAGATGGCACATGTAGGCCTGAGCAAATAGTACGCCTAAGGGACTACCCATAGCAACGCCATCTGTTTGGAAATAAATTTTGCCTGAAGGGCATCTAAAGGGAACATGTTTGGTACAAGTCCGTAGCATATTTTCTAGAGTGAGGCGTGGTATCTTCGGAGGAGGCAGACTAGCATGATTGAAGACATTCTGTAAAATGATCTTAATGGTGTCTTCTACGTTGACGTTCGTAAATAAACTTTCTACATCAAGGGAGGCCAAGATTCCTTGAGGATTGGTGTTTCTAAGGAGATCTACAAATTCATCTGTGGAGCGGAGAGCATGGACAGTTGGAATATATGGAGTGATTAGGTCATTTAGTTGTTTAGCTAGTTGGTATGTTGGTGTGGAAATTTGCGAAATAATGGGTCTCAATTTGTGTCCGGGTTTATGGGTTTTCACATTGCCATAGAAATACCCAGGTTCATAATGACCTTGCAGAGGGGAAAATTTAACACCATCCTTATCAGCATTTGCATTGTCGATTAATTTAGTAACTTTCTTCCGGATTTCATCAATTATTTACCAAGTTCTAAGAAGAGAATAATTAGAAGAATTGAAAGTGTTAAGAAAAAGATCACGAACGCTGAGTATGCTGTGATTTTCAATAGAAAATATATATATGTATATATATATGCATGTAGGCCTATGTATATTTATATATATAATATATGATATATATATATATATATAATATATATATATTTTTTTTTTGGGGGGGGGCACCCAACCTAGTTATGGACCAAAAGGTCTCCTGTCGGCATGCTCCTCTTTTGTAATCCTTTGTGACCTTCCAATGAAGTCATCCGAGAAGAAAACAAGTTTAAGAATAAAGAAAATATTCATAGAAGACTTTAAAAAAAAAATTGTGTTTACTGTTGTTTTGGTTTAAGCAAATGTATATTGAATTATTTTTAAATACATCTGGTACTGTATTTTCCAGATGTTCATGGGCAAAGCCAAAAAACAACGCAAACAAAAATTAACACAAATTTTGAAACTCATACACTTGAGACTTTACCATCTTTGAGTTCCACTGAGCTGAATAAAATCATCTGGTGTCATTCAGAACAAAGACTTTAAGGGATATTCTAGTCAATATAGGTTATCTAGAGGTTCTAATCCAAATAGAAATGTTTGGTGTTCGTTAGAAAATGCTTAACGAATCCATAATCCATCCCCAACAAGCGGTAAAGGAGATTGGTTTGTCCTCGTTTCACCTCCCATTTGTCTCGCTGACATCTGTCTGTTCTGGCCATCTGGAGACTGAAAAGGTCACGGACTTGACATATTTTGTTCTGACTTACCGTAAATGGTTCTGTTCAGCTCGAGGGTGGTTCTTGCTCTGAAAAGAGTGCAAAACAACCTGATACAGCTTATATACACACACACATATATATGTGTATATATATATATATATATATATATATTTTTTTTTTTTTTTTATATATATATAATATAATTATTTCTATAAAACGTTTCCGTCTCTTTTCTCGAAAAAAAAAATTATTTTCATAAAACTTTTCTGTCTATTTTCCCGAAAAAAATCTCATCAGTCGTTAAGGCATTTTTCTAATATCCCTTCGACAAACATTTCACGTCGACACGTTTAGTCGACACGTTTATATGTCAAACATTCCCACGGTCAAACATCACTTCAAACAAATTTGAGAAACATGTTTGACAAACTGTTTGTCAAA
>NC_134785.1:61932910-61937910 GCF_046742065.1 Oratosquilla oratoria | reverse complement strand
TATGATGATGATGACAATGACGAAGAAAAATATGATGATGACGAAGAAAAAGATGATGATGACGATGATGAAGAAAAATATGATGATGATGATGACGAAGAAAAATATGATGATGACGATGACAAAGAAAAAGATGATGATGATGATGACGAAGAAAAAGATGATGATGATGACGAAGAAAAAGATGATGATGATGATGATGGCGGCAGCAATGATGGTAGTACTGATGAGCAATAGTAATGATAATAATAATGATAATGACATAATGATGATAACAGTTGATGTGTATTACAGGAAATAACACATGTCATCACAGAGCATACTAATACCACCGACCACCTCAACAAAAGCGATGTTATGCAGTTGACCTTCGTTTAAGAGTGAGGAGTCTAACTCGAGCTAAGCGAATTAAATTTGTAATCCCATTAACCTCGATGCTCCCTTGTTAACTCCGTTCCGAGTCCATAACATGTGTTTTTAGTCAGCTTGGAGGGCTTCGAGTTTTTGTTGTTCTTGTTCTTGTTCTTATTGTTCCTGTTGTTCTTGTTCTTGTCATGGGTCGTAGTTTACCAGCGCTTCTGTCTTACTTTGTATTTCATCCACTACTAAGCGCCTCCATGTGTAGGGCCCTCACCTTCTTCTTTCACATTAAACGAGCTGACAACCGCTGACTGCGCCTTTACTCCAACTGCTACAAGCTGGTAACATAATAGAGGTGTTCAAGGGGATCAAAGGCTTCAACAATGGTGACGCAAACAAGGTCATCATATCAAGACTCACAGTAATGGATTTAGATTGGACACATTTAGATGTAAGAAGGAAATAGGCAAGAATTGGTTCACTAATAGAGTGGTCAACGAATGGAATAGACTTAGTAGCCATGTAGTTAAGTTCTGAAACTATCGGTTGTTTTAAGAAAGGTTAGACAACTTAATGGATGGGGATGACACGTGGTCATGGACATGGAACTACCTTGTGTAGGCCTTATGGTCTCTTGCAGTCTCCATACTAAGAGAAGAGTGTGGGGGTTGTGTTAGCTGCTGTGGTCTACAGTCAGTGAAACTCAAGACTAGAACGAGTCTTGGCGTCGTGACCATCGAAAAGGAAAAGATGAGCTCGACTTTCAACACAGGTGGTGTCGAGTACGTCCTTTGTATAGCAACCAACGCAGTCATCATTCGTAAACCAGAGGGAAAAGTTGCAACTGAATTAAAACAGCAATTGGGGATTTCCCCCTCACTTATTTGACTTTATCCATCCTCTTGCACCGTCTTAGACGTCGAGGGGAGAAAGAGTTTTCTGTCTCTGGCAAGATGGACGGCTTAGATGGGTAGAATGTTGTGGGTATTTAGGGTTTCAGGATTTCCCCTTTGTTCCCTAAAATCACCTGACGGGAATTAGAATAGAATATCAAACCGCTGCAGCTGATTGCTTATCCAAAGGCCTGCTAAACGGACGTTAGATAGGAACAGCTCCCTACCTTTTATTTCTAAAACTTAATTGTTTCGGAAAAGTTAACCTGTGGTAACCTTTTCACTGGAGAGAAGGACATCAGCCAGAACGAAGCCTGTTAAGGGTGCCACCGTTCGAAGGTGGCCTTCAATCCCGCTGCACCTCGCTGCGCACCTCATGAACCTGAAGGCATCTGAGAGACAACCTCAAGTACATCGGAATGTATGATGTAAAAAAAAATAAAAAATAAAAAAAATAAAAATAAATGAATAAATATATTAAAGGAAATAATATATTAAAATAAATCTTCAAATCTCTGAAATTTTCTATTTCAAGGATAACACTTTTTTTAATGAGATTGTTTCTGGTATGTGAAATTTTCTAGATTTTAGAAAATGACCGTAATAGTGTAGTTTAACGCAACGGAAGTAAACGTGATCCGTAATATTAGTGAAATAAGTCTCTATTTTTCATAATTTAGTGTTTGTCATTGAGATGCAAGAAACGTCCACTACAAATTGGTTGGCAGATAGTCCAGTTCAAGGATTCTCACTGTTTTAGGAACCAGAAATACAATAAGAGATACAGTAAAAGTTACAAGGAAACCTCGCAATATGACTTCCTTGGATTTTATTCACTTATTTGCTTATTTATCTATATATTCACCTATTTGTTTGTGTATTTTTTATTTATTTATATATTTACTCATTGTCTATATAGTTATATATGTTTATTTATCTATTTGTGTATTTTTGTTAATTTATTTACTTGTTTATTAATTTATTAATTTATCTTTATTTTCTAGTCTATTTATCTATTTATTTATGTTTATTATTTACTTATTCTTTTATTTATTTGTTTATTTATCTATTCATGTGTGTGTTGATTATTCTATTATTCTATTTCTTCATTTATTTATCTATTCATTTCCTTATTTATTCCATTCATCTATTCATTTATCTACTTATTTTTCTGTTTTTATATTCATTTCCTTTTTATCTATTCATTTATTTTTATCCACCTACTAATTAACTGATCAATTTATTTATCAAATTATGCAGTCTATTGTTTGTTAATGTATTTATTTGTTTATTATTTGATTATTCTTTTGTTTCATTATTTTCCTTTTTTAATTATTCATCTAATTATTTTATTTATACTTTTTTATTTTATATTTATATTTATTTATATTATATTTATTCATATTATTGTATTTATTATATTCATCTATTATTTATTTACTGTTTTTTATTATATTAATCAATTTATCTATATTTCTAATTATATATTCATCTGCTCAGTGCATTAGGAACCAGAAAGTCATAAAAATAACTTTGTTTACGTGGTTCGCTCATCGCTTGTTCATGTATTTTTTTGTTCTCTTATTAATTTTTCTTTCGTCTATTTTCCTTGTCTATTGAGTGAGTTTAATACTTGTTAGTTTATTTGTATATCTATTTTCCATTCATCATACATGTATTACGTAGTTTTGTGCCAAGATAAGAGGGAGGGTGGAGGGGAGTGGAATATATAGGAAATGGAATGGGTGGGAGTGGTTTCTATGCCTTTTTCTTTTTGGCTACTCCCCATGTAGGGGGAAAAAGCCTTTGGTATATGTATGTATGTTAATTTATCCCTTTCAAAGAGATCGAGATGAAATCGAGATGTCAAGTCAAGAGGCTAAAGTATTTCTTCATAATGGATTATAGGCAATGTAGATTAATCTACGTCAGAAACATCCCAATGCTGTAAAAGAAAATGTAATTATTGTAGTTACAGTCTTTAGCAATCAAGTGGTTCTGTAATCGCGGTAGAAAGTGTGTCTGGCTTCATTCGGCCTTCGGGATTCATTTCAGCTAAAAATACCAATTGTATCTCCAACATTATATCTTGTTCATTTTAACTTGGCAGATAAAAAAAAAAAACATTGTTTTGATATTCTCGATAAAGTACATTGACTTGGAAAAAACGATAGAAAAACCCAGCTATTAATAAAACTTAAATATGTATGTATATATATATATATATATATATATATATATATATATATATAGAGAGAGAGAGAGAGAGAGAGAGAGAGAGAGACATTCTGCGAAAACTAGTCAAGAATAAACTCAAGACTAAGACTCCTGTGTTCCTATTCCGCTTACGTCGTATAT
Source organism: Oratosquilla oratoria (assembly GCF_046742065.1). NCBI lineage: Eukaryota > Metazoa > Arthropoda > Malacostraca > Stomatopoda > Squillidae > Oratosquilla > Oratosquilla oratoria. Next base: position 61,934,299 of record NC_134785.1, on the reverse strand, counting down.
ATATATATATATATATATATATATATGTATATATATATATATATATATATACATATATATATATATATAATATAATATGTATGTATATATATATTATGTATATACTAAAAGGCTTCTTCCCACTTATAAGGGAGGTAGCCAACCAAGACCACACATCCCACACCCATCCAACACCAATCTGTTTTCTCTTTATCTTGGCTCCTAATGGATGAAGGGTCTTTCCTTCATATCTGTTCCCCCCCCCAACGCACACATACTGCCCAAGTTAGAGGCAATATAACTTGACACTGCACATCCAGAGCAGAGTCCAAGTACTTAAGGTGGTTTACCCCCACCGATTCATTTACATGGCGATCCTCCCTCCTCGTCATTTCATGCGTAAATCGAGAAGATGAGGAGAAACCCTTTCAGGCCGTGTCAATTTATCATCCATTTATAACCCTTCTACATTCATATCTGTATCTTGCCTTCTCCCTTCTCTGCTCAACAGGCATTCTCCTTTTACCCAATGCCTCTTTCATCTAAAATAAAACCTAAAGCTTATAAGATACCTGTTGGACAATTTGAAATAACATTTCTGCCAGGTTGAAGTAAACTGATAGCTAATTGTGCAATATAACAACACTGGCATATTACATAAAAAGAATTGAGTGGAAAAAGATATTAGTTCTTGTGCCTTATCAGCTCTTTTTTCTGCGGTGAAAGCAAACATTGTTGCCATATTTTGTGAAACAGATCACCATCTTTACCCGTTATGATAGTAAACGATATTATCGATTCATGAAATATGGCAACAATGTTTACATCACAGTCCAATGAACTGATTAGACATTTTTCTATTCTCCTACTATATTACCTCAATTCTCTCATGTAAATAAACATTGGTGCCACATTTTCGTGAAACAGGTTCACGTCTTTACTTGTTATATTAATGGTTCGCTGTGTTTTACCTTCTGTGGCATACAAGAATATCAGTGTTGAAAGCACAATGGAAGAGATGAAAGCGCGCAGACGTTGTGGTTTGAAATAAGTGGTTCCGCACGGGCAGTCCTATTGCAGAAACTAAGTGATTGTCTTGATTTTTTTTTTTTTTTTGTGAATAATTGATTAGAGAATTTACAAAAAAGGCTTCGATCAAGTTAGTAGCACCATATAGTCTGAAGATATCATGGCAGAATTTTCCAATACCTACCTCCCACAATGACTGATTTTTTTTTTTTAAAGAGAGAGAGGGAGAGAGAGATGTCAATATTATTCGTGACGCCTTTTTTCACACCAAACTTTTATCCAACATCGATTTGTTTGTCCTGTAAATTTAGCCAGGTGTCGTCACAAAACGGGATGTTGAGCAATACTGAGTGTTCTTGGTAAATATTGAAACGATCTTAA